>NC_083233.1:3389048-3697143 GCF_032191835.1 Heteronotia binoei
CATCCACTGGAGTGACTTTGTGACCAACACTGAAGTTCTCAAGCGGGCGGAGGTTACCAGCATCGAGGCACTGCTGTTGAAGACGCAGCTGCGCTGGGCAGGGCATATTTCTAGGATGGAAAACCACCGCCTTCCCAAGATGGCCCTGTACGGCGAACTCTCCACCGGCCATCGAAATAGAGGGGCACCAAAGAAGAGGTACAAGGACTCCTTGAAGAAATCCCTTGGCACCTGTCGCATCAACCATCACCAGTGGTCTGACCTAGCCTCAGATCGCAAAGCATGGAGACACACCATCCACCAGGCTGTCTCTTCTTTTGAGAACGCACGCATAGCTGGTCTTGAGGACAAAAGGAGATTGAGGAAGAATCGCACTGCTGCAGCACCAACCCTAAATCAGACTTTTCCCTGCAGCCGCTGTGGCCGGACCTGCCTGTCCCGCATTGGTCTTGTCAGCCACCAGCGAGCCTGCAGCGGACGTGGACTATTGCACCCTTCTTGAATCTTCGTTCGCGAAGGTGACCATGCTTGCGGCTGCCACCACCTCCTGTGGCAGTGAATTCCACATGTTAATCACCCTTTGGGTGAAGAAGTACTTCCTTTTATCCGTTTTAACCTGTCTGCTCAGCAATTTCATCGAATGCCCACGAGTTCTTGTATTGTGAGAAAGGGAGAAAAGTACTTCTTTGTCTACTTTCTCCATCCCATGCATTATCTTGTAAACCTCTATCATGTCACCCCTCAGTCGACATTTCTCCAAGCTAAAGAGCCCTAAGCGTTTCAACCTTTCTTCATAGGGAAGGTGTTCCAGCCCTTTAATCATTCTAGTTGCCCTTTTCTGAACTTTCTCCAATGATATAATATCCTTTTTGAGGTGCGGCGACCAGAACTGCACACAGTACTCCAAATGAGAAGCACCATCGATTTATACAGGGGCATTATGATACTGGCTGATTTGTTTTAAATTCCCTTCCTAATAATTCCCAGCATGGCGTTGGCCTTTTTTATTGCAAACGCACACTGTCTTGACATTTTCAGTGAATTATCTACCACGACCCCAAGATCTCTCTCATGGTCAGTCTCTGCCAGTTCACACCCCATCAACTTGTATTTGTAGCTGGGATTCTTGGCCCCAATGTGCATTACTTTGCACTTGGCCACACTGAACCGCATCTGCAACGTTGACGCCCACTCACCCAGCCTCAACAGATCCCTTTGGAGTTCCTCACAATCCTCTCTGGTTCTCACCACCCTGAACAATTTAGTGTCATCCGCAAATTTGGCCACTTCACTGCTCACTCCCAACTCTAAATCATTTATGAACAAGTTAAAGAGCATGGGACCCAGTACCGAGCCCTGCGGCACCCCACTGCTTACCGTCCTCCACTGCGAAGACTGCCCATTTATACTCACTCTCTGCTTCCTATTACTCAGCCAGTTTTTGATCCACAAGAGGACCTGTCCTTTTACTCCATGACTCTCAATCTTTCTAAGGAGCCTTTGATGAGGAACTTTATCAAAAGCTTTCTGGAAGTCAAGGTAAACAACTTCTATCGGGTCTCCTTTGTCCACATGTTTGTTCACCCCCTCAAAGAAATGTAACAGGTTAGTGAGGCAAAATCTTCCCCTACAGAACCCATGCTGAGTCTTCCTCAATAACCCCTTTTCATCAATGTGCCTACTCATTCTGTCCTTGATAATGGTTTCTACCTACTTTCCCGGTATTGAAGTCAGACTGACTGGCCTGTAATTTCCCGGGTGTCCTCTGGAACCCTTTTTAAAGATGGGGGTGACATTTGCTACCTTCCAGTCCTCAGAAACAGAGGCAGATTTCAATGAAAGATTACAGATTTTTGTTAGAAGATCCACAAGTTCATCTTTGAGTTCTTTCAGAATTCTCGGATGTATGCCATCCGGACTCGGTGACTTATTAGTTTTTAATTTGTCTATTAGTTGTAGGACCTCCTCTTTTGTCACCTCAATCTGACTCAGGTCTTTCAACACCCCTTCCAATATTAGTGGTTCTGGGGCGGGCAAACACTTCTCATCTTCCACGGTGAAGACAGAGGCAAAAAATGCATTCAGCTTCTCAGCCATTTCCCCATCCTCCTTCAGTAATCCTTTTACCTCATGGTCATCCAAGGGCCCCACTGCTTCCCTGGCTTGTTGCTTGTTGCTTATAAAACTCCACTAATTTATCAGCTTGAAATTTTGAATTAATTTGCATCTTGGTCCACCAGTCTAGTTTGAAGTTCTCTTCCTCTAGTTTTAGTTTATGAGCATTATCTAATAGTGTTCCATAATTATAATTAAGATCCCAGTTGTAAACATTAGGATGTACGGAGGCTTCGACTGGGGATACCCAATAGGGTGCATGTGTATAGTATATTTTTTTTACTTCGCTCTACACTTTAAAGATAGGCTTCCTTATTACATGTCTTAAAAATATATTGTTTCCCGTGGGGGCCTGGTACCACAGATACGAATGCCAGCCTAGAGTTAGACCATCGCCCTCCAACAATAAGAGTCTTTTGTTCTCTAACAGGCACCATTCCTTAGCCCATACTAAGCAACAAGCTCGATAATATAGTTTCCAGTCCGGTAGGGCTAAGCCGCCCCTTAGCTTACTATCTTGTAGGATTTTAAGCCTAATTCTAGGCTTTTTATTTTGCCAAATAAAAGTCGAGATGGTCTTATTGAGTTGCTGGAAAAAACTTGGAGAGAGTGAAATTGGGATCATTTGAAACAGGAAGAGTAATCTGGGTAAAACATTCATTTTGATGGAGGCAACTCTACCGAGCAATGAGATTTGTAGATCTTTCCACCTCGCCAGATCCCCTTGGATTTCTTTTAATATTTTGTCGTAATTATCCTTTTGTAGAGACCTCAAATCGCTACCTAGGTACTTTACTTTCTTCTCGTGCTGGAATCCAGATTCTTTTTCCAAATGAATTATTTGGTCCCTTGTCATGTTTTGAGATATGAATTTCGTTTTCAGAACATTTACCTTAAAACCAGATGCAGTGCTGTAATATTGAAGTCTCTTTTTGAGCTGGGCTATGGACTGTAAAGGGTCTTCTACCGCAAGCAAGACATCATCAGCAAAAGCTTGGATCTTGAAGCTATTATCCTTAATTTTGATGCCTTTAATTTCCTCGTCATCTTGAATGCTGTTAATCAGAAGTTCCAAAGTCAAAATAAAGAGAAGCGGTGATAGTGGACACCCCTGTCTCGTGCCTTGTTGGATTTCAATCGCTTCTGTAAGATGCCCATTAATTTTTATACTAGCCTTTTGCTTAAGATAAATAGCTTGCACGAGTTGGATAAACTTCCCGCCACATCCAATTGCCTTTAATGATTTAAATATAAAAGACCAATTAACTTTGTCAAAAGCTTTTTCTGCGTCTAACATGATGCCTGCAAACTGTTTGTCTGGGTGCTGACGATAGTATTCCAATATATTAAGTAGATATCTTATGTTCTGACCCATCTTTCTGCCGGGGATAAATCCTGTTTGGTCAGTATGGATTACTGACGAAATCACATTTTTAAGTCTGTTGGATAGAATCGTGGCGTATATTTTATAATCTGCATTCAAGACTGATATAGGTCGGTAATTTTTGACCTCTTGAGGGTCTGTTCCCTTTTTATGAATTAGAGAGATTATTGCTTCACTCCATGATATTGGCATTTTAGCAGATTCTTGGATATCTTCTATAACTTCCTTATAGGGAACTAACAGTACTTCTTCAAAGGCTCGGAAGAATTCGATAGGCAGACCGTCCGGGCCAGGGGATTTGTTAATTTTCTGTTTTTTAAGGGCTTCACTAATTTCAAACATTGAGATAGGTTCCTCCAATCTATTTTTTTGTGCTTGCGTTAAACGCTGAATTTGAACCTGCTCTAGGTATTCTTCCTGGAGTTGTTCTGGAATGTCTTTTTTGGCGTATAGATCTTGGTAATAATTGTGTATTATTTCTTTTATTTGAGTAATTTGTGAGACCTCCTCATTATTGCTATTCTTAAGAGAGGAGATAGTATTATTCGCCCTTTCCTTCCTTAGCTTATAAGCAAGCCATCTGCTGGTCTTGTTTGCATATTCGAAGTAGTGTTGTTTCGCCCATTTCAAATTTTTCTCTGTTTCTTCTGTAAGAATCAAATTGATTTTATGTTGTATAGTTTGAATCTTTAATTTTATTTCTTTAGTATTTCTAACCCTTTGTTGCACTTCCTGGTCTTTCAATTGTGCCAGTAGGTCCTGATAAGTTTTCATCTTTTCCTTCTTTCTCTTAGCTGAATAGCAGATGGCAATCCCTCTAAAAAAGGCTTTGAAAGAGTCCCATATAACTAACATCGATGTATCTTTCTTCAGATTATGTTGGAAAAACATTTGAATTTCTTTTTTAGCTTTTTCAATAAAGGTCTTTTCCTTTAATATTTGCAAATTAAGGGTCCATCGTGCTTTAGGACGAAGGTCTTCTAGGTTGATTTGTATGGGGTTGTGATCTGCGTAAGTTTTTGGCAATATATGTGCTTGTGTAGTTGATAAACCTAAAGCGATTTCCTTCTATTAACCTGTAGTTGTGTGTCATGGGATGATGGTAATGGGTTTTGGGGTGGGGAGGTTTGCATGTATATAAGCAGGGCCATTGGTGTCAAGTCTGCTATAATTTCTATGTGTAGCTAAATCACTTATTTGGTTCAGGAAAAGGATCCTGGGTAAAACCACACTGTATGCCAATGCTGCTAGCTCAAACTCTCCACTCCCCCCTCCCTTCCTTTGTTATGTAGCAATGCTTTGAAATGGGAATATGGGAACAAGATTAGGGAGCCTTCTCAGCGGAGCGTGGGGGGAAGTTGGTGCCAAGAAGGCGCTCAAGGCCGACACAAACCTAAGAACGAAATAGTAACATCAATGTGTGAATGTGCCCTGCATAGAGTACCCCTCCCTTAAGAATTCCTTTGATGTATACCTTATTTGCTTGCCTTGTTTGTATACTCGCCAGTCTTTCAACTTCGTTCTATAGTCTAGCAACATGTTACAATAAACTAGAAATTTTTATCAAAAAGGTCTCATTATTGAAACATCAGACTTGACAATTGGTCCTGCCAGACAGTTCTGTTCCGATCTCCTATGCTGAATCACTGAATAAAGAGCTGCACTCACCATCTCTTGGGCGCCCTCATGCTTGGAACCCAGTACATTTTAGAGTGTTTCATGCCTCTGAGGCAGCGCAGCAGCAGGCAGAGGAGAGGGTGACTTCCTGACACCTCCTCATGAATGGAACCAAGAGCTTCCCTATCCCTGCCACACATGGAGGGACCGTGGCTCACTGGCAGAGCATCTGCTTGGCACGCAGGTTCAGTCTCTAGCAGCTCCATTTAAAGGATCAGGTAGGAGGTGATGGAAAAGACCTTAGCCTGAGACCCTGGGGAGCTGCTGCCAGTCTGGGTGGACAATATTGACCCTGATGGATGGATGGTCTGATGCAGGAGAAGGCAACTTCACATGTTCATGTGAGTCTCAAGCTCTACCCCCCTGGGCCTGCCTCTTCCCTCGTGTGTGCTGCAAATGCCTCTCAGAAGAAAGACTGCCTAAACCAAACACTGCCTAGCAGAGAACCCGAGTTGGAAGAGCCATCTAGTCCAACCCCCTCCTCAGCTCAGGATCAGCCTAAAGCCTTCTTGGCAACTGTTTGTCCAGCCAGGCTTTGAAATTGCCAGCTGGGCTGGGGGCCTTTCCACCTCCCTAGACAGATGATGCCACTGCTGAACCACTCTTGCTGCAAATTGAAGATGATGGATAAAGGCTCTCTAGAAAGGTCTCTGAGCATTCTCAGGTGCTCCCATCTGGCCCAGCGGATTTGTGCTCATCCAGTGCAGCCAGGAGCCTCTCAAAACCCCTCTGTCCATCACCACCAGCAGCCTGGACACCAGACCTTGCCTGCCACCATCTCTAGTTGAGCCTGGCCTCTTCTTTGGGGGGGAAACTGAGGTAAATAGGCATTAAGCCTTTCTGCTTTCTATCTGAGTTTCTCCATTTTCGCCCAACAGTGGTTCCATCGTCTCTTTTATCTTACGTTTACTACATATCTGAAGTTTTTCTTCTTGTAGCCAGTCTCCCTTGCCAGCTTTAGCTCACTGTGAGCTTTGGCCACTATGATGGCTGACCTACAGTGCCTAGCAGTCTGCAGATACTCTTCTTTAGCGGTATGTCCCTGCCTCCTTTTCTGGAACATTTCCTTTTTCTCCCTTAGCACATCACTGAGGTCTCTGTTCATCCACATTGGCTTCTTGTATTTCCTACCTTGTTTCCTTCTTGTTGGAATAGTGATGGCTTGAGCTTGCAAGAGCTCTTGTTCTAGGAGAGCCCCCCCCCCCACTTGCTCCTTTCACTTGCTTCCAACAATGTAGCCCAAGGAATAATTCTCATCATGCCTCTGTGTTCATTAAAGTCTGCTCTACTGAAATCTAACATATACATCTATGAACCTTCTCCCCCCCCCCCAGCAAAAGGAATTCCAGGAGGACATAATCACTTCCTCTGAAGGCCCCCACCACCTTCACCCAGCCTACCAATTCTTCCCTGTCAACTAATAGCAAGTTGAATATTTATGTATTTATTTCCGGCCCTCCCCGTCAAGTAGGCTCACAGCATAAAATCCCAGCATGTCTGAGGCTGTCCCCATTTGAAAAAGGAAGTTGTTGGCCAAGCAGGTCAGGAATGGGTGTGACTGTGGATGCTTTGCAGAGCTTGTCTCCCAGCACCCATCAGGGGAGTTGAAGTCACCCTTAACGAGCAGGTCAGGAAACCCCGTCCAGCTGCTCTAGGAGGGCTGCACCCACCTCCTCATCCCCCTGGCCAGGTCAGTCGCAGACTCCAGCCACTCTCCTGTTTGCTCTTCTTCCCTTTCTCCCCACTGGGCTGTCAGCCACCTCCTCCAGCATTTCCTAGGAAGCAAACCTTCTTGCATAAAGGGCCACTTTGCTTTCTCTTCGGCCCTTTCAGTTTTCGGTCCAGGTTCAAAGAAAGATCTGCTGCCAAAAGAAAAGAGGCCAACTGAATTCAAAACAGGTTCCTTTGCTTCGCAATGCTGGATGTTGGCACCATTTATTTAGATAACTGCAGGACTGATGGGCAGGAAAAGGGAGCTTCAGCCTCTTGAGGTTTCACAGGGGCCACAGTCTGTCCCAGGCCTCTCTTTCCTGCCTCTCCCTCCCACGGCCTTACAGGCTGTAAATGTGACCAGTTTGCCAGGAATTTGCAGGGGGGTGGGGGGTTGAATGGCAGGCATTTTTAAGAGGAGGAATGAGATTTCAGATTTGCTATTTTATTTTTAGTTTTAATTGAAAATTTTTTAAGCTATTATTGTAAGCCAACGTAATATCCAGGGCCTGTAACCGAAGCAAGAAACGGTAAGTGCGGGAAAGATTGTGGCTGCTGTTTAGTACAACCTCCCCCCAGTTTTGAAGCATCTTTCTACCTTAGTTACCCTACACTATTTGTGCAGGACATGGAATCAACTCCCAGCTTACCCAAAGTTTGGTTCCGCTGTAAAAAGCACCTACTCAAAAGGCCATTAATATTTCTCTTTCTCTCCCCACTGCTGGCTGGCTGGCAGGTGTGAACCTCATTGCCTTCCTCTGCATAGTCTGTGTACACACACACACACGTTCTGCTCGATCCACGCCACTGTAGCCAGGACAATGGAGCGCCACGTTTTCTCCATTGTCTCTTAAGAGGTTCTTCTTCATGGTCTTCACCAGCGCCATCTGCTGGATCCCCCTCCTGAAGCTGCTCTCCTTGCTCAGGGTGGATATTCCAGGTAGCTGCCTTGACTTACCAGTGGCACCTGGGAACATGCTTTCCAAGAGGGAATACATCATTGTAGTGCTGCCACATATGAGATGCGGAGTTCAGATTTGTGCATGTACATTTCCAGCCATTCATTGCAGAATGCCCCCTACACTTATGCAGGTGGTACTCCTTAAGGACAGTTTTTCCCATATGAGAAGAAACTGTAAAAAGGTCTCCAAATACCAAACAATAGAGATAGACATACTTAAAGAAATGACAAGTATCCAGTTAAACTCTGATCTGCTGATATTAATTTCACATGTTACAAAGTCTGAAGTATTGATGTATTTGCATGCACTGGTATCTAATTGAGTAGTAACAGCCAGAAGCTGGGAAGATCCGACAGAGGAGCTGTGAAAAGTACGGAAATAGTAAAGTTGGAATTCCATCAGGTCACAATTTGCAAACAATAAATTAAATGCAGCGTTTAGATGTCTTGATAGCCAATGGCAGAACAGGAGCTGTGCAGAAATGATACAATCCTCATGAGATTCTGTTAGCTATTTTGTATGCTGTATTAGGTCTGTGTGACTTACAAATAGTACCAGTGTAAATGAAAATAACTGCTGCCGTTACAGCATGATTAGATGGGGTGGGGGGGCTGGAGGATATTTTCATGCCGGCCACTCAGTCCCCTCTTCTGCAACAGGGACAGCAACATCTTGGATGGTCATCTTCATCCTGCCTATCAACAGTGCATTAAACCCCATCCTCTACACAACCCCCCCCCCCTTCCAGGAGAAGCTGAAGCACTGGCTGAAGAAGAGGTGGCCACTTCTTTGGGAGACCCAAGGAACAAGCTTTGCCCTCGGCTCTGCAGCAGCAGCATCGGGCTCTAGTTGTGGGGGTCCACTTTGGAGGATGGCTGTTCATGGTTGCGATGAGACTCCTGCTGGTCTCTGAGGCTTGCGACTGTTGGCTCCCAGGAAAGGACGGAGGCCCAAGAGGATCAGAAATCCATTAGGGGGAGCATGAATGAACAAAAGACCTAGTTAGAAAAGATCTGCTCAGAACAGGCATGCCCTCACCCTGTGACAAGAGGTACCACACCAGAGGCAGAAAGTGTCCAAGGGAGCATCCAACATGAAGCTGTGCAGCAGGGATTCATTTGCAGGTTTGGCCTCGGCTTACCTTGCAGTGAAGGCCCATTAGATCAAAGCTGTCTTCTTTCTTTTGCATGTCCTCGACTTGTAGGTTGATACATCTGGGTGGCCCCTGAGAGGTGCTGTGGGGAACATGCAGCCATCTCTCCTCCTCTGGCCCTCAGGCTTAGGTAGCTTTGATGTCTGGTCTGCAGACATGGCTCTTAAACACCCCAGCCCATGCACCTGAGTGCACTGGGGCAACTGGTGATGCACACTTCTTTTGCTGCTGGAAGTGCCAGCTTGTGTGCTAAAAGCGATGGATGCATATAAAATACAGAGCTGCTCTTTGTGTGTATGACATTCACAGCCTGTTTTGCTGCTGGAGAACTTCCCAGAGGTCCCAAGGCACAAAGGGGGAGAAGCTCCCTGAGCACAACGAGGCTGCCTCTTCTGTGTTCCTGACCCCTTCCTCTCCCATGGGTCCTTCCCCATTTTATCCCCCAGACACTCCTGGGTGGCTGCAGAGAGGCAAGGCGGGTGGGCTTCCCTCCTCTCTACTGGACACTTCAGGTAGGGGCTGCTGGTGAGGCAGGCTCGGCTCTAGGGGAGAAGCCCAGGCAGACACCAGTCCAACAAAGTAAAGGGTGAAAGTGGGGGGCAATGGGAGAAAGAAAGGGGGGAGATCATGTCTCCAAAGGGGAGCTGAAGCAGGAGCTGGGCCAAGGGACACCACCTGAGCAAAAGCCTGCCCATGCTGCTTGAGTATCAGAAGCAGCGTCTGGCCAGGTGTGTCAAGTCTGCTGTATTGTTGAGTAACCTGTTTTCTAACTCTGGTTCAGAAGCAAGGGATTCTGGGCAGTTCATACTGAACACCGCATGCTGCTAGCTACCTCTCCTCCCCCCCCTCCTCATAGCTATGCCTTTGTTATGTAGTCTGCTTTGAAATGCTGATATGTGAACAAGATTGTGGAGCTTTCTCAGGCCGGGTGTCTGTGGGAGTGTGAAACGCCAAGGCCTTGGCTTGGGAATGAGGGAGTAACATCCCAGTGTGAAAATATACTGCATAGAGTGCCCCGCCCATAGGAATCCTTTGATCTATACCTTAAATGCTTGGTTAATGTCTGTGTACCCCAGTCCTTCAATCTCTATCATGGTCTTCAGTTCTGCTTTCAATAAACTAGCAACTTTGTTTCAACCAGACTCGTTATTGAATCCAGCCGACTTGACATTTTGAAGGACTCACTATCTAGGAGTTCAACCTTTCCGGCAACTTGAAAAGGCGATGACCGACCAGTCTCCGGACAACTCCCAACCAGAGCGGAGGGGGCCGAGACACCCTGGCACATTCATGCTGCCAGAAGGACCGCGGCTTCCCCCCCCCCCCCCAGTTTCAACTGGTGGTTACTCCCCGGCAATACCAGCCGAGGACCTCGACTACGCTGATGGACCAGGCACCGATCCGCCGAGAGGCGATCATGACCCGCCACACCAAGCGGGTTCAACTGGCCGAAGCCGCGGCTACCAACCCGGGCGAGTCAGGCGAGGGAGTCGAGGCAACCGTGACCCAAGCCCCCGGCAGCGGGGGAGAAAGCGCGGAGTGTGGGGCGGAGGACGGAGGGCCGAAGCCCAAGGACCCGCACGATGAGGACTACGAGATGTTTCGGTCGATGGTCCGCCGCGAGGTCGATGGAGCAGTGAAGGACCTCAAAGACCAAATGCAGACCCTGACTACGCAGCTGGGGAGAGCATTGGGGGTGACCGGGGCCCGCCAGCAACAGCCAGGGCCGGCGGGGCCTCGGGGCCGCCCAAGCCAGCCGCCACCCATCGCCCCGGCGGCTCCCCAAGCGTTGGCGGCACCCCAAACGCTGGCAGCCCCCGCCCCGGTCAGGCAACGAGACCTAGGGGGGGGGGCCGGGAGCTGGATGCCACTTTCGACAGGGACCCGGAGGAAGTGAACTACTTCACAATCCAAGCGAATAGCTACATGTACTATTGGGGAGACCTGTTCCCCGACGAGATGAGCCGAGTCGATTATCTGGAATCGAAGCTGCGGGGTGCTGCTAAGAAATGGTACGTGAGCCTATGTGAGACCAACAGCCCGATCCTGCACTTCGTGAACACGTTCGTGCAAGCTCTACTGACCCAGTACGAGGACCCCCTGCAGGAGGCCCGAGCGCTGTCGGTGCTGCGGAACATGAAGCAAGGGGCCCGATTCATCCGAGAATACGCTGCGGATTTCCAGGCTAACGCTGCCCGAGCCCAGAATTGGAACGAGGTGATGAAGATCGAGCACTTCACCAACGGGCTGAACCCTAGCATTCTGGATCGGGCACTCACCCAAGCCAGCCCAGACACGCTAGTGGGATGGATTCAGCTCGCGGGAGAGGTGGAAACCAACCTGAAGAGAGTGGCGATGCTCTGCCAAGCACTGGCGGCTGGTAAAGGAGCACCCAAGACCACCTCCGGGAAGGTCGAGCCTCCCAAAGCCAAGAAACCACCGGCGGCCGCTCCGGTGGGGCCCCGCCGTTGCTTCCGGTGCGGCGACCCAAACCACCTCGCCTCCAACTGCCCTCAACCTCCCGTGGGGAACACCCCGGTGCCGGTGTCAACCAGGCAGAGCACCCCGGGTCCCAAGAAGCCCCCTGGCCGCCCTAAGGATGCGGCAAAAAGCAGCGCGCTAATGGTGCAAGAGGAGCTGCAGGAGGAAGAGGTCCGTCTCTCCGCCGAGTTGGCCGACCTCGCGTGGGAAGAGGAGCCGGCGGGAAACGACTCCGACCTGCTCTGAACGGTGCCAGCCAGCAGGTCGATCGGGAAAAGGCACCACTAACGGTGAGAACCACGGGAAGACTGTACTTTGTGATGGTAAAACTGTTGAACCCAAAATTGAAAAGATTCCTATAGATTCGAGCCCTCGTAGACTCGGGGTGTAACCAAGAACTAATCTCCCCCAAGGTGGTGGAGGCCCTGGGACTAGAGCGCTCGCAGCTGCCCCACCCCATGCTGTTTGAGCAGATGGACGAGTCGGTGATGGGGGGGGGAACCCTGTACGCAGGAGACAGAGCCATGCCCCTTGGGGATTGAGGGCCATTGGGACCTAGAGACTTTCATCATTGCCCAGGCTTGCGGCTACCCCGTGGTGTTGGGGGTGGGGTGGTTGGAGAAACACAAGCCCCTCATCCGCTGGAAAGCGCAAACCATTCGGTTCCCCGATCCTGATTGTAGCGGCCACTTATGGAACCCGGCGTGGGGGCCGCGAGCGCCCGCCGCCTGAGAGAGGGCATGCGTCCTGGTAGAGGAGGCACACCATGTCCTGAGCACATACCGAGACTTAATGGAAGTGTTTAGCGAACGGGAGGCCAACCAATTACCCCCCCATCGGAACACGGACTGTGCCATAGAACTGATTCCCGGGGAGAGCCTACCCCGGGCCAAACTCTACCAGATGGGGTGGGCCGAGAAAAAGGAACTGCGCAAATTCTTACACCTGAACTTGGAGAGAGGTTTCATTAGACCTGCAACGGCCCCCCATGCGGCCCCGGTGCTGTTTAGAAAAAAGAAGGACAATACGCTTAGACTTTGCACTGATTTTCGCGGGATAAACGCGATATCAATGTCCAATGCCTACCCCATCCCCCTAATCAAAGACTTACTAAGCACGGTGGCGGGGGGGAAGATCTTCACAAAGCTTGACTTGAGAGAGGCGTACTTCCGAGTGCGCATTAAAGAGGGGGATGAGTGGAAGACGGCGTTTAACACTCCGATGGGACAATTTGAGTATTTAGTTATGCCATTCGGATTGCAGGGGGCGCCTGGGGTGTTTATGAACTTTATAAATGATGTGTTGAGAAAGTTTCTGTACAAGGGGGTGGTGGTGTACCTGGATGACATCATTATTTACTCACAGGATGAGCAGTCCCATGTAAAATTGGTGAGGGAGGTGCTAGCCACCCTGCTAGAGCACCAACTGTATGCAAAACTATCTAAATGTGAGTTTCACCGCACTGAATTGGGCTACCTCGGGTTCCGAGTGTCTAAAGATGGGCTAGCCATGGACCCTGCGAAAGTGCAGGCGGTCTTAGAGTGCCCCCCCCCCCCGAGGACACGTAGACAGCTCCAATCTTTCATCAGTTTCGCAAATTTTTATAGAGGATTCATTGAGGGGTTCGCCCAGATCGCCCTGCCCCTGACGGACCTCCTCAAGACAAAGGGGAAGGGGGAGGACGCGAAGTGACCCGGGGCTAAGCTAAACTGGACGCCCGCCTGCCAGGCGGCTTTCGACTGGCTCAAGCAACTGTTCACTAGCGAGCCGGTCTTGAGCCACCCAGACAAGCTCAAAGGCTTCGTGGTCCAATGCGACGCTTCCGATGTCGCCGTAGGAGCCATTCTCATGCAGAGGGATGGGGAGGGGAGACTGCGACCCTGTGCCTACATCTCGAGGAAATTGTCGGCCGAGCAGAGAAATTGGTCAGTGTGGGACAAGGAGGCTTTCGCAATCATGTTTGCATTAAAAACCTGGCGATCGTGGCTAGAGGGAGCAAAAGTGCCATTTGAGATATGGACTGATCACAAAAACCTCGAGGCACTAACTGGGAAAAGGAAACTAAGTGAGAAGCAAATCAGGTGGGCCGGATTCTTTTCCAAGTTCGACTTCACCCTTAAGCACATCCCAGGGACCCGGAACTTCTTAGCCGATGCCCTGTCCAGGCTCCCATAACACGAGAGCCAGAGGGAAGAGGTGGTTGACTCGTTAATGTCCCCCACACAAGTGGCAGCCATGGTCACTACCCGCTCACAGAAAAAGAGAGAGCTGGACGGGCTCAGCCGCGAGCGCATCGCCTTGGAGACCGAAAGGGAGGGAGGTGGGCGGCCCGAGGGGGTGCAGAAGGGAAAAGACGGGCTGTGGTACAAAGGGGAGAAACTATACGTCCCAGTGACTCTGAGAAGGGAAATCTTGCAACTATGCCATTCATTTAAATTGGCAGGGCACTTTGGCTATGTAAAAACCCTGCAGTTAGTAAACCGGCAGTTTTGGTGGCCGTCCCTGCGAAAGGACGTGTCGGAGTTTGTGACCAGCTGCCTGGTGTGCATAATGGCGAAAAAGAGAGGGGGGAAGCCTCCAGGTCTACTGCAACCACTAGAAACGGCCAAACGACCCTGGGCCATTGTGTCCATGGACTTTATAGTAGAACTTCCTTCTTCACGGGGGAAAACAGTCATCCTGGTGGTAGTGGACACATTTTCCAAGCAAGCCCACTTCGTCCCCTGTGCCCAACTGCCCACAGCCAAGAAACTGGCCACACTATTTTTTGATCACGTGGCCAAACACCACTCAATCCCAGACAAAGTCATTAGTGACCGGGGGCCTCAGTTCATTGCCACCTTTTGGCGGGAGTTCAGCAAATTGTTAGGAATGGAGCAGGGACTAAGCTCAGCATACCACCCCCAGACGGACGGACAGACAGAGAGAGTGAACGGGGTGCTGGAACAGTATTTGCGGTGCTTTGTGAGTCAATGCCAGTCTGACTGGGTAGATCTCCTCCCTTTTGCAGAGTATGCCTATAACAACAGTACCCACAGTTCCACCAAAGCTTCCCCCTTTGTCACAGTGTTTGGGTATGAGGGAAAACCGATCCCGATGCTGCCGGCGGGGGGGGGGGGGGAGAGACCCAGGCACAGGCTCTGCCTTCGAGCAATGGTGGCAGGGACCCAGCCAGTGCTGGCCATCCATCCAGGAGAATTTAAAAGCAGCAAAGGAGGCTTACAAGAAGCAATATGACAAGTCTCATGTACCGGTCTGGGAGCTGAAAGTTGAGGATTCAGTATACATGTCAACGAAAAATCTGCCCCTCTCCCAACCGTCCAGGAAACTGGCTTTTAAATTCGTGGGCCCCTTTAAGATCAAACGAGTAATTAACCCTGTGATTGTGGAATTAGACTTGCCTCCGGCCCTTGGTGAAATCCACCCTGTGTTTCATTGCAGCCTGCTCCATCAAAGCCCGGTATCATCCGGTTGGCACCAGCAAGAATCATCCCTCCCTGTCAAACGGGAGTGCCGGAGCCTCTCGGGCCCTGAAACACTGAGCCATAATTGGGAGCAACCTCGAGCCCGCGCCGTAGGGGGGGCTTAGGGGGGGCAGTATGTCAAGTCTGCTGTATTGTTGAGTAACCTGTTTTCTAACTCTGGTTCAGAAGCAAGGGATTCTGGGCAGTTCATACTGAACACCGAATGCTGCTAGCTACCTCTCCTCCCCCCCCTCCTCACAGCTATGCCTTTGTTATGTAGTCTGCTTTGAAATGCTGATATGTGAACAAGATTGTGGAGCCTTCTCAGGCCGGGTGTCTGTGGGAGTGTGAAACGCCAAGGCCTTGGCTTGGGAATGAGGGAGTAACATCCTAGTGTGAAAATATACTGCATAGAGTGCCCCGCCCGTAGGAATCCTTTGATCTATACCTTAAATGCTTGGTTAATGTCTGTGTACCCCAGTCCTTCAATCTCTATCATGGTCTTCAGTTCTGCTTTCAATAAACTAGCAACTTTGTTTTAACCAAAGACTCGTTATTGAATCCAGCCGACTTGACATTGTGTGGAGTCTTGGGCTCCCTGAGGGTAGGGAAGCCAATCCAGTCCTCCCTCACACTGGCAGAGTCGCTCCAGCGTGGCTCCCCCACCCTCTGACCAAACACGCCCACCCCAAACAACCCCAGCAGCTGGCCTGACTCAAATTGGCCTGCCCAGGCTTCCTTTGGCTGCCAGCAAACAGGCAACCCCAAGTCAGAAAGAAAAGCCACGCTTTGCAGGTGGAGGTCACAACTGTGGATCTTTCCAGGGTCCCAGCCACAGTTCAACAAGCGCATCAGCTGTTAATGACCAGACCAGGAAGGTGTATTAGTACTTCTTTATTACACAAAGAGAGAAGAGGAACTTCTCTGATTTTGACACTCTGTGGTGACTGTTTATGGTACAAAAAAAAATTCCTTAAATACAAAATACACATCTCTTCCCTGGCCAAACACTCACACACCAGGGCTATATATTAAATTAATATTTCATTTTTACAATATTTATAGAGATATATAAATCATATATTGATTAGAAAAGAGTGAGTTCCCAAAAGACAACAGAAAAATAAAAAACCCTACACGCTCACAAAAAGACTTTGTATCGAAAGAATGACAAAGAGCCATTTGTTGATCCAAGAAATGGGGGACTAGAGATCTCCCGGGGGGGGGGGGCGGCGGGAGGGCTTCTTGCCTTCCAGCTGGAATGACAAGTCAGTTGGGCTTCTCATGCGGTTACTTACAAGCCGACATTCGTTTAGTTTAAAGATCTGGCCTTCCTTTCCCTCCTCCTCACCTTCCTGGGTCTCCCACAGGTAGACTAGACACCCCCCCCCCCAGGAGGGGTGGCAAACAGTGGCACCCCACACCATTTTGGCCAGTCCCATGAAGGGGCCAAGGTGAGTTCCCCTCTGGGGCTCCAGTTGCCCCCCTTGAGTCCCTTCCCAGCCTCCTGTTTGCTGGCTTGTCTCGTCTGTTGGTTGGGGCCGGCCCTGCACTGAGCACGGGGGGTGGGGGGGGCTGCACTAGGTAGCCTGCAGGGTCCCCTCCAGCTCCCTGATTCTGGGATGCCTTTACAGTGTTAAGATGAAGGCAGCCCAAGCAGAAGGCAAGCGACCCCCTCGACTGCTAGATTAAGAGCAGAAGTTCATGAAATGGCTGTGACCAACGGAAACCGTGAAGACTCGCCCCTTCCCTGGGGGTGGAGCCTCTCTTACACCAGAAAAGCAAGAGTCGGGGAGGGGGGGGCGTGTCCTGAATTTAGTGGCTCCATCTGGTCCACAAAATTAATGGGTAAGCGCTCATAGATTTTGAAAGACACCCAAGGAGACTTCCATGAGCAGAGAATCCCTTAAGCGGAAGAATCTGGAAACACTTGGCATTATCCACCAGCAGTCAAGGATTAATAAAATAGTGAACATGTTTCTGGCTTTAACACCCAAATGTGATCAGCTCAGTCTCTCCCCCCCACTCCCATTCCTAAGTGCTGGCAACATGGAGGGGCCGGCATCACACATGCCCACAATACCCAGTAATGCCTACCTTCACATACTTGAACATCAGCCACCAGCCCACCTGCTTCCCCATCCTTAAACCATCACCTCCAAACTCACAGGTCCTGTGATAGCTTCACCTCCCTGCCCCCCCCATTGCCTTCCCTACCCCAACTCCTCCTTCACAGCTGCCACAGTCATGCCCAGGTGCTGATGAGCCCAGCACAGCCCAAGAGTCAGACCAATGGCCCAGCCGGTGGCAGGAAAAGGGCTTGCAGAGCTCCAGTGGGTGTCAGAACGGAACCTTGAGCCCCTGCTAAGCACGTGTGCTCTGCTGGCACAGAACAGCTGCAGCCCAGCCTCACCCTGTGCCCATTGGCAGGACCTCCCTTCCCCTGGCAGAGGGCCCATGGCTGCTGGGCTGAGGTGGGTCGGCTGGCTCTCTCCTCTTCCCCTGAGCTCTCTCAGGTCCTTGCTACGGAGCAAGAGGCACTGCGGAGCACAAGCTGGCATCTTCCTGCTGGGCTCTGCGAGGATGCCCCCGAGTGCCAGAGGAACCCAGTTAGAGGGCTTTTTCACAGTAGGAATCAGGTACTGACATTGCAGGGGGGGGAGACTGGGGTGGCCCTGCAGTCAGATGGGCCCAAAGGCTTCTTTCTGGCATCCTGTCTCAAGTAGCACCAAAGGTCAGAGACAAGGCAAGAGAAGGCCAGTGCAGTATAACATGCTTAGGAGTTTTGTCTCTCGGCCCACTCAGGCTGAGCACTGGGAAAGAATTCCTCCGGACCAGCTCCATTGCACAGAGATGGCCAAAGACCCTGCTGTACCCACTCGGAGGGACCGTCCTCTGGAAAGACAAGAAGAAAAGGAAAGGAGTTGGGCTCATCACCCAGTTCCTCCATATCTATAGCTGCACTTCTACAATTCTGAATGTGCTTCTTGGTTCTCTTTCTCCTAAAGAGCTGACAAAAGGCTTTGCAGGCTGGAGGGAAGCTACACTGGTGAGGGGGGGGATGGGTATTTATGCTCTGACTCTTCCTATGACTCGCAGAGTCAGAAAAACTGATGGAAAATGAATGAGCACAAATTGGGGGAGAGGCATCACTGGGGGGGGGGTCGTCATTTCCTCACTCCTTCAGTGTCTCCTGTTTGCCTCCCCCTTGCAGTACCTGCAGCCTCTCCCCATCCCTTCTCCTACTACCTTCTGACCTGGCCCCCTCCCTTCCCCCGCCCTCTTCAGTTCCTCTCCCACTTCTCCAGGCTTCCCTTCTGTTCTCCCCCTCCAGTTTCCCCCCTTCCTCTTATCTTTTTCCTGCCAAACAGGAAGCTTGGAGCTCTCAGCAATGCTGGTTATGGGTTGCCTAGCAACACAGAGAATGGCCGCTGGGGCCTCAAACTGTAGTCTCATGGCTTCTATGACATTTCTCCATAACCTCAATGTATCCTTTTTTGAACATTTCATATTTCTCTGCAAACCTGGCCCTTTCCCAAGCTTGGAAGAAAAACCCCCCATTTTCCAATGACCGCACTGTGTGGATTTGTTATCCACTTCCTATGGCCTGATTCAGAATTAGATCTAAGGATGTGCAGGTTCATTCAAGCACCGTCCTTCAAAAACGGGCAGTGGAACGGCTGCACCTGCACATCCGTAATTCTGTAAGCTTGAGGAAAAGCACTTCAGGAGAGCTGAAGGAGTTCTGTTTGGGTGTCTTATCCATGATGCCCCATTCCCAGACACACAAGCCGCCCCAGGGCATTCCACGTGTGGACCTGTCTGATGTCACATCAGATGCTGAGAAGTTGGGGGGGGGGTGTCGGAGGTGGTCCAAGCCAGCAGATTACTTGTTGTGGGACGGTGGGGAGAAGGAGGGGGGCAAGCAGACCAAGAGAGTGGCTGAATTCAGCAGAGGAGAAGTCAACCACTGGGCACCTTCAGTTGCCACAAGTGGGGGATCTAAGCCATACCTGAGATCTGCCTGGCAGATATGAGTCAGCTTTGAGCAGCCCATCCCAGAGGGCTCCATAAGGTACTGGGAGGTCAGGATCGCTGCCCGGACCCCACCTTCCAGCGGCAGCTTCTTGTGATCCAGTGAGGAGGAGACCAGGAGGCAGGCTCCTTGGGGCAGGTCTGTTCGCCACTTCCTGCAAAAGGGCACAAGAGAAACCTGAGTTTGACCCCAGGCAGCACAGAACCCACAAACACTGTGATGTGGAAGGGCCAAAGCAGAGCTTGCCCATTACATTCAGTGCTCCCATTTTCTGAATTTATCTTAGCAATTCCAACTGATCACTTGACATTCCAAAGCTTTGAAGAGACAGAGCACTGGTCATTTTTCCAAGAGCCATTCTGACTCAAGCCACAGCAAGCCCAGAGGGACCACAGCAGGCAGAGCACACAGTGAAGGTGCAGCCAGAAAGATGAAAGAAAGAAAGAAAGAAAGAAAGAAAGAAAGAAAGAAAAGAAAGAAAGAAAGAAAGAAAAGAAAGAAAGAAAGAAAGAAAGAAAGAAAGAAAGAAAAGAAAGAAAGAAGAAGAAAGAAAGAAAGAAAGAAAGAAAGAAAGAAAGAAGGAGGAGGGAGGGAGGGAGGGAGGGAGGGAGGGAGGGAGGGAGGAAGGAAGGAAGGAAGGAAGGAAGGAAGGAAGGAAGGAAGGAAGGAAGGAAGGAAGGAAGGAAGGAAGGAAGGAAGGAAGGAAGGAAGGAAGGAAGGAAGGAAGGAAGGAAGGAAGGAAGAAGGAAGCCATGTAGGGTCAGGGCCAATGGCCCATCCAGTCCCACACTCTGTGTCACACAGTCCCCCCCCCAAAAAAAAACCGGAGGTCTACTAGTGGGGCTAGAAGCCCTTCCACTCCCCCCCTCCCGCCAAGCACCAAGAATACAGAGCATCACTGCCCCAGACAGGGAGTTCCAACAATATGTTGTGGCTAGATAGCCACTGATGGACCTCTGCGCCATATTTTTATCCAAGCTTTTTCCTTCTCACTCCCTCCCTTTCCAAGAGTGCAAAATGGGAGCATGAGGAGAAAGTCCCACGGGGAGGGAAGCCGACCCAGAGTCTCACGCCTGGCCCTCCACTCAGGAGCTGCGGCTTCTCTCTTGTGGGCACCACCTGACCTGTCCTGTCGCAGCCCGGGCAAGAAAGGGAGCAAACTGAGTGGAGAAAGAGAAGCCCAGGCCTTGGGACAAGCAGGCTGAAGAGACCTATGGTGGGGGGGTGGTTGTCATACTTTCCCAAGATTAAGGGTAATTTAAACATTTCATTATGAGAGAGAGAGAGAGTGCTATCTAGGTAGATGCAGTAGAGCAGATATCTGCTTATCACAAAAAGTATTCAGAAACCCATTAAAGGGGGCAGAAATATGCTCAGACCTGATTCCTGACACTGTCGACCTTGCTGGCACCAACCCCAGAGGTGCCCGTCCGTGTCACACAAGTGCTTTTCACACAGAATGCTCAAGAACGGGGGGGGGGGGGGGGGGCGGGACTCAGCCCAGCTGCCCAATATTATTCTGGGACCTGGAAAGAAGACAACTGTGCCCTCTTCACCTAAATAGGGATGAGTGCTAACTTTCAAGCATTAAGACACCACACCAGCCACCGAGAGACGGGGCAAGGGCCAATGCTGCAGAGGACTTTCTCAGGACAATCCTCAGCTCACAGG
This sequence comes from Heteronotia binoei, assembly GCF_032191835.1. NCBI lineage: Eukaryota > Metazoa > Chordata > Lepidosauria > Squamata > Gekkonidae > Heteronotia > Heteronotia binoei. Next base: position 3,409,702 of record NC_083233.1, read on the forward strand.
AGAAGAGAAGAGAGAAGTGAAGCAAGGGGAGTCAGCTCTGGGCAGGGGAAGCCTCCCAAGGGAGGGAGGGCAGGCAGCAGAGGGGCTGAACGGCTTCCAGCTCTCACCGAAGAACCACGAACTGCCGGCGAGGGTGGGGGCCCATGCTGTCTGTCAGGTAGTGATAGACCTCTGTGTTTTGGCCCAGAGCCTCAATCACTTTCCCCTGCAAGAAGTCCTCATCCCAAAGGTGCCGCTCCCGAAGAACCCGCTGGAGCACTGCCTGAGGAGGCGCTTCCACATCAGTGGACACTTTCCACACCCGCAGAAGGTGTCCGTCACCCACCTGGGGAAACACGGAGGCAAGACAGAAATGGGACACAACAGGAGTTGCAGCTCGACACCTCCAGAGGGCCGTGAAAAGTGCCTCTCGTCAAAGCCCTCCTGTGGGGAGCTCTCTGCAGGCTCTCTGGTCCTGCTCTCCTCCACCGGCCAGAGGTGGACCTTCCGGCTCTTCAGCCCCCTCCCCCCGCCATGGCAGCTCTTCGACCTGTCAGCTGCTCAACACTCTGAGGCCTGTTGACCTGACAGCCAAAGCCCCAAAACACCCCCAAGAGTCTCAAGCCAAGCTGGGGCCAGTCCAGGTTCTCAGTGGGCCAGCCACAAGGGCTACCTTGGAGGGCCTCTGCCTGAAGTGCACCGGAGCAGCTTTAAGACCCCAGCTGGGCGCCTGCTGGCGGATGAGCTCCGTCCCTCCCTCCTCTTACCTTCTTGCTGGCGAGCTCTGTGTGTTGGGGGCCAGGGGTGGTGGGCCAGCCCTTGAAGCGCTCTGAGGCCTCCTTCAGCAGGCTCTGGATGCTGGCCTCCAAGTCCGGGGGGGAGCTCCTGCTTGCCCCCTGCAGGGTCTGGCTCACCAGCTCCAGGTGACCACTGGCTGACAGGAAGGAACTGCACATCTGGAGCATCATGTCATGGGGGATCTGGAGGGGAAACACCATATGCTGGGGGGGCGGTCTTCTCAGTCATGCCACCCGCCAGAACTACTGACACCCCCCCCCCCCCAAAAAAAAAGAATGGCTGGAACCCCAGAAGCCTTGCTCAGAACCAGCTGCAGACGAGACGACAGAGCATTTTGCAACATGGTGATTTGCTCAGCTGCTGAATGCAACTTTTCTTGGTGCAGAATTTTAAATTTGATGACCGTGGAATATCTGAGGTCCCTCGGAGCTGTGCCAGGGAGGCCGTCCCTCCCCAGAGAGGGCAGCAATCCCCTTTCCCTGCCTCAGCACTGCGTGAGGAAACCTGCCCTCGCTCCATACCTGGAACAGCTTCTTGCAGCTTGTGATCATGTGCGAAAGGGCCTGGGTGGCAGCCATGTTTTCATTCAGGTCCTTCTGGTCCGGTTTTCCCATGGTGCCCCTCTTCTGCACCATCCTGTCCCAGGGAGAAAGGAGGGCAGGTGAGAACCCTGACGGCACACGCAGCCAGGAACACGGAAAGCAAATCTGACACCGGCCAAACTCTGTGGTGAGTCCTTTGGGGACTCTGCACCAATGAAGCGCTCAGGGAAATGCACCACCTTCAAAGCTTGACTGTGCAAAGCAGCATCAACACAGCAGAGAAAATTCTCTGCCTCAAATGGGGCTGGCTGTTAAAGGCCTCTTCCACAGGTGCTCTCTGCAGACAGACCAGGGGGAAAGAGAAGGGGAACTAGCGCAATCCACGGTGTAGAGGAGGCCAGTGCAGAAGCTGCGGAGGAGAGAAAGAGCTCTAAGCTAAAGGAAGGCCTCGATGGGCACGTGGGTCTCCAGACTCCCTTTTGTATTCACAGCTGGGCTGCGACAACAGATCCCCCCCCCCCCCCCGCAGCTGCAGTGGGTAGACAGAGGGCAATATCAAGTATGGAACAAGGAGCAATCCAGAAGAAGAGGTTTCCACCATCTACAGCCTGTCTCACGGAGGGGGTGGGGAGCATCTGCCCTGAGTGCTCCTGCCCTGCCCACCCCCACCCAGCCAGCGGGCAGAGCAGAGAGGCAAGAGAGGGGCCCCCCCGCTGCCCTCACCGTGGGGACGGGCTCTCTTTCCTGGAGACGTTGAGGTGGAAGAGGGAGGGCGCCAGGCACACGGCAAGGTTCCCGGCTGTCATCTGGTTCTCCTGGGCAGCTGCGATGTCGCTGAGGAAGTAGAGCAGCGTCTGCAGCACTTCACGGTTCTCGTCCGGCATCAGTGCGACGGCCGCCTGTGCTGCCTGCAGCCTCTGCTCCTTGGGGACAACTGAAGGGGGCAGACAATCAGCCACAGCTCAGTCCTGGCACAACAGCTTCCGGATTGGCTACAATCCCCTTTGGCCTGCTTCTTTCCATCCAGGGGCAAAGAGCCCGACCCAGTTCTGGCTTCCAGGATGCCACCAGCTGCTGGGGAGGGGGGCACATCCTGAAGCCAGTCTGTTTGCCGCCAACAATGCAGAAGAGTCGTTTCCAATGTGGGCCATACATGAAAGTGCAATGGAAGCGGCCAAGAAACCCCTGGCTGTGGGTGAGGTGAGAGACCCTCTCCCCTCCATTTATTGGGGAAGGGGCAGAGGCACCCTGACCGATTTCTCACTAACGTTGCTCTGCCCCCAGGCTGCTGTTTTCCCCGGCACAAGCAACTGATTTCCCAACAATTGCTGCATGGGCGCATTATGACCCGAGGCTCCCTCCAGTTCTCCTCGCAGCTTTGTGATCCTGTCTTTTAAGGATTAGGAAACCGCAAGGGGAACTGGAGAGCAGTGGGTCAAAATGCACCCGCACAGCAACTGGTGGGATGGGGAAAGCAGAAGCCTGTGGGTGGAGCCCTACTAAGGAGAAATCAGTTCCTTCCCATTCCACGCCCTTTTCTCTCCTCAAGGCAGGGGCCACCCGGGCCGGAGCCATCCAAGGCACAGGGAGACACACTGTTTGGAGCCTCCTCCTCCTCGCCAGCAGGGCCCTTCTGGGAGAGTCTCGCTCAGCACTGCATTTGTGCAAGCACGCTCCCCTGAGCCCTCACGCAAGTCTGCTCCCGCTGGTGGCCTCCAATCAGATTCTCAGCCTAGCGTGCTCAAGGCCTAGATTTGCTCCCTTGTCTGCCACCCCCTCCCCCTGCTCTTGCCTCCACTCACACTGGTAAATTTGTAAAAAAGTATCCGTGAGCTTGTTGGTGAAAATGGGTTCTGGGAGGTCCCGGAAGTACTGCTTCAGTAAGTCCGCCACGTCATAAGCCGACTGCCCTTCGTAATTCACATTCTCTGGAGAGACTTCATTCATGAGTCTCAGGGCCTGGATTCGAGACTTCACCCCTGACTTGCGGAAAATGCCAACCTGGTCACAGGCAAGAGAGGAGGAAGAGAGAACAGGTGATCATTCCGGGAAGACAAAAAATAAGAAGCTGCAATCCTTCACACACATACACACACACTCACCTTCAAGGACCAAGCAGACACAGCTCTCAGTATGAAGAGGACCACTAACGACTAGCCTCTGTGTGTGCATGCCACATTGTGTGTGATCTGCGGAAGGGAGCTGTGGGCATCCCAAGGGAGGCCACTTCCAGTGGGGGGGGGGGGTGAACAAGGCGACTGCAGCCCCTGTGATGACCAGTGTTCCCTCTAAGCTGATTTAGTGTGAGCCAATCAGTCAGTCTCCCTCTCTCTCTGCCGAAAGAGTTTGCACTGGCTGAGAATGAGATTGCAAAGGAGCTTGGGATTATAACTGACAACTCAATGCAAATGTTGACCCAGCAGCAGAGGTGCTGGAAAAGGCAAATTCCATGCTAGGGGACTGAAAAAAGGGCCAACATTTCAATGCCCTTGTAACAGAGCTGTGGTGCAGCCTCATTTGTGCATCTGCATCTCCAAAGGACACTGCAGAGCTGGGGAAAGTGCAGCAGAGGGCAAGCGAGGTGACTGAGGGGCTGGAGGAGATTTCCTAGGAGGAAAGGCTGGAGAGTTGGGACTTTTGAGATTTGAAAAACAATGGCTGCTTGGACAACAGCAGTTTATCCAATGCTGCTTGGGTGATGAGGATGGATGGCAGGTGCTTTTTCCTCTTTCTCCCAGAACTCGGGAGCCCCCACTCTCACCTCACCTGGTCGAGGCAGTGGCGACGGATGTAGCGCATGGCCTGCTGGATGCTCTGGGGGAGGGGCTGTCCTGTCCTCTGCACACTGATGATGGGGGGGACCCCAAAGACCACCTTGCCCTTGTAGCTGGGGGCCTTGCTCCTCTTCATGAACTTGGGAACAGTCCTGGGGGAGAAAGGAACGGGGCTTACAAAGTGAATTCCAAACTCCTGCTGCCGGAGAAACAGGGACTAGAGACAGAGAAGAGAAGGCTCAACGGCAGAGCAATGAAGACGGGGGGGGGGGGGGCTGCCCTGAGCCCATTCCCTGCAAGGCTGGGGGGCATTCTTGGGTGGTCTCTTCTCAGGGCAGGGCAACTATTCCCATCTTCGAGTGGGTCCACACCATGGTCTTTTACACCAGTGAGGGGAGCACATGTGCCTGAGCCTGGAAAGAGCCCAAGAAGCCGGGAAACCTGGCGATGCTCCCATCTTTGCAGAGAAGACCCTCCTGCATCGACTGGGCAGAAAACGAGGAGGAGGAGGCCCTGCCATCGGGAAAGGCCCTTCTCCAGGCAAGCAATGTGAATCTGATTTCAGAACAAAAACAGGGGAAATATTATCCAAACATGCCTGGCCGGCCACATGCAATCCCTAAAACATGTTTCTGTGAATCAGACTGCCATCTTTTGCAATGGCCAGAAGGCAGTGAGGAGGCAGAGAAGAGGAAGAGTAAGCCCCTGCCCCAGAGGCCCAGCTTAAAAGGGGGCTGCCTCCCCTAACACCCCCCACACCCACCATTTGCTCTAACCAATATCTGTATGGGGGGTGTGCTTCTCCCAGCCGCTGGGTGTTCTCCTCCTTCCCCGCTGCTTGCTCACCATGCCCAGGTCTGCTTGTGAGGAGTAGCGTATTTTTCCATGACGGCAGTGAGAGAGAGGAGGGAGCACTTCTGGAGCAGGTGGAGCTGTGCGGCCGACTGGCGGCTGATCTCCAAGGAGGCCGAGGTCAGGCTGGGGCGGTGGGAGTTCTGGAAGCTGTGCCAGCGAAGTTTCCTACAAGAACAGTCAAAGATCAGCCACACCAGGCTGCCTTTGAGGCAGTTCATCTGCACAACACCTTTTTCAGAGTACAAAGAGATCCCCAAAGAAGCAGTCTTCAGCCATGAAAGCACAAAGGGAAAACAGCAATTCAGCCATCCTGCCAACAGGAGTTCGAACACCAGGGGGAGCTGGCCAGCCAGGGAGGCACCCCGGGACAAGAGGACGGGCCACACCCCACAGCCCCCCTGGCAAAAGGGTCTGGATTCACGGCCCCAAGCAAGGCTGCAGGGAGGGCAGCAAAGTACAGCCTCTTTGGGATGGGCTGCCCAGCCTACAGAAGCTGATGAGGGACCAGTTCCCAGGCTCATGTCAAACTGACACTTTCCCTGGACAGTGTGACTCTCAGCCCCCGAAAGACTCAGAAGAGCAGAACTCAAGTTACAAGGCGAACTGTAATATTTATTGTAAAGGGCCATTTATTTTTTAAGGAAAGAGAGAATTTGTTGTAATACCGATCACTTGTAAGCAGAAATTGCAGAACATATTCTGCTGCCTTGGCTCTGGCAATAATGTCATGATTTTTTGGTGCACCGTTTCCATTTCAGACAGAGTCTTGGTGGGTGGCCGTGCTGGTCTGAAGCAGTGTTTTCGCCTGGGTGTTCTTGCACCCACCCTAAGAAGTGTGCTTGGGCATGAAAGCTTGGAATACAACTTGAATAAAGAAAACTTGAATAAAGTTTTAAATGTGCCTCTGGACTCCAACTTTAATTTCAGCTCACTAGAGGGCAGAGAACACCCAGACGAAAACACTGGCATTTCCACGGGTGGTCCAAAGACGGACCACTTGGTCAGCTGCAGCAGGGGCTGCACTCAAGGCATTCAGCCAGGGGAGCCCGCGGGGGAACTCTGGCACCAGCGGGCACAATCCCCTTCCTCCTGGCCTTCAGGAGGATGGGGGTGGTGATTTCACACCACAATTGCCCAGGAACTAAAGGACTTCTCAACTCTGTCTCCTGTTTCTTGCCACACTGGAAGGCCAAGCTGCAGTCGAACTTCTTTCCTTGTCTCTCTCCCAACTGGGCTCCATGAGACTGGAGGTCCCTTCCAACTCTATGATTCAATGAGGCAATGCTCTCAAGCAGCGGAAACAGCTGTGACTTAAAGGATGGAAGAACTGGAAAGCACTGGCCACTGCACAAGTAATGTTAGGATCCTTATCACAAAATAAAAAATACAAAGCATCTGACATTGCACATTCAGAATGGCAAGCTAGGAGTAATAAAGGATGTTCAAAGATCCTTCACACAAAAGGAATGTGAAAGGAGATGTCAAAGCAACGATGGTCAGCACATGGACAATTCAAAACTCTGGCCTGACAAAAGGATGCCGTGGTTAACATATCTGCAACTTTAAGTCTGGATGAAAGATGCTATTCATGTAGAAGGGGACAGAATAAGAGATCTGACTGAATTTAAAAACAAGATATTGAATTAAAAAGATAATCTTTTAGGACAGGGGTGGCCAAACTTGCTTAACATAAAACCCACACAGAAGCAAGGTCAGCTGTTTGAGAGCCAAAGAGGTGGGTCCTAATCCCACCTGCTCCTACCTGCAAGGCCTGGTGAGTGAGGCTCCCACCCCGGAGTCCCTTCTTTCTCGCATGCCTATGTCTTCCGCCTCGTTCAGCGAGTTGCCAGCACTGTCGAAGTCACTGGTGGAGGTGCCTATGTCAGACACGGAGCGTTCTTCAAAGCTGGGGGTGGCGGCTTCTCCTCCTGAGTCCGTCTCCTCCCCCCCTCCCGCCACACCTTCGCCCTCCAAGTCCAGCTGGAGTCCCCTGGACCAGAGTTCCACCTGCTGCTGCAAGCCCCACACCTGCTGCAGGACATCATCCAGGCTCTCATAGATCACTTCCGGGTCCAAGCCAAAGAGGCCGTCACTGCTGCTGCTGCTGCTGCCGCCCAGTTCGGGCACGTTGTCATAGAGGCTGGTGCAGCTGCCCGTGGAGCTCAGGGAGGACCGCCTCGGTTGGTGCCGAGCCCCCAGCAGGGAAGGGCCTTGCAGGCAGCTCCTCTGGCCCCCACCGGCTCCCAGGCTCCCAGGGGCTTTGTCGGCACATCCCCAGTCAGCTAAGCGGCTGCTATGGAGGGGACGGATGCTCTCCAGGGAGAGAGATCTGGGGAAAGTGCCTGGCTTGTGGTCCTCGGGGAGCTGGACCAAGCAGCCCCTGTCCCACGGAGCCTGGTGGCCAAAGCCCTGGGCAGCCCAGCCCCTCGCCAGGGCGCCTTCGCAGGAGTCCTCCAGGGACTTGGGCTTCAAGCGGGGCCTGTTTCCAGCCAAGGCCTGGTGAGTCTGGCAGCCTGCAGAGGGAAGGCGCTTACTTGTTTCCCTTCTCAGAAGAGCCCCCTTCCCCAGCGGAGGGTCTGCTGTGTCCTGTGAGGCCTCCGCCCTGGCTCTCACAGGAGCCAGTTTCTCCTTGTCTTTCCTTCGCAGAGACTCGATCCTCTTGAGGAAGCTCCGTGTCCGACATTTCTTGGGTTTCCCCTTGCTGTCCCAGGGGTCTGTTGGTGAGTGGATGGAGCTGGTCTGGGTGGGGGAAGAGCCAGGTGGCATGACTCGGACAGCCGGGGTTTGGCCTGTGCTGGCATTGCTCTGCAGAGACGTGGCCTCCAGGTCAGCACTGAGGTCGGTGAGGAGACTCTCTTGGCTGGACTCCTTCCTCATGCTGGACAGGAAGTCCTCAGGCTCGTTACAAGACCACCTTTTGTTGTCCTTCTGGAAGGCCCACCGGTTGCTGATGGAACAGACATCGTCTTCCTCGGGGTCTTCATTCTGGGAATGCACAAGGATCAGAACAACTCAGCAGCCAGCAAAGCGTGGCCAGCCGGTCAGACAAACCCATGCCCTCCTCACAGGGCAAATAATCCGACTCAGAACACTCTGTGTGGGTGCAAAGTGCCCTCAAGTCACAACTCTGCAGAGTCTTCAAGTCAAGGGAAGGCCAGAGCGGGTTGGCCACTGCCTGCCAGCCTCTGTGGGGCAGCCCTGGGCTTCTTCAGCCCTGGTCTCCCCTCCTGGCCCTGCTCAGCTGCCAGAGCAGAAAGGGAATGAATCCATCCCTCAGCCGGCATCCTGCCCTCCATCTTCACCCCCCCACCCCCTCCGAAACAGGCAGCTGCTCAGAGATGCTGGGCTTTCCTCTCAAACTCACTGTGGGGGAGGGAGAGTCCAATTCAGCGCCTCCCTCCCAGCCCCCTAGGCAATGCCTAATCTGCCCAGTGGGCAGGCTGGGCAGGCCCCCTGTAGCACTTTAAGAGCACCACCATCTCTAGATTTAGGACAACAGTGGACATGAAGAGTCAAGTCAATGCAAGGACTTCCATGCTTACTTTAAAATGCTGTGCATCTGCTTTAAATCCCTCTATGGGAGTCTGGGCCCTACACGCCTTAGGAGAGCACCTGTCAGAGATCTGCTCAAGGAAATCCTCATCCAGACTCACATTTCCCAGAACGAGGCCAGAGAGAGCTCCTCCCTGCAGCCTTACCTTTCCATGGTGCTGGCAGGCTTCTTTTGGACTTCCTGGCACTTTAGGGTCCCACTGCCAAGGCCAGGTGTCCCCAGCCTTTTGGACCCAGGGGGCACATCTGGAATTCTAACACACCATGGTAGGCACAGTCACAAACCAGCTGCCACAAAATGGCTGCAGCAAGAGGCGGAGCCCACCACAAAATGGCTGCTGTAGCTAACCTTCCATCACACAGTGAAGATCCTTTTAATCTGTTGGTAGCTTCAGCTAAAGCAACATTTTAAAAAATCTGTTTAGGTCTCCAACAGCCAATCAGAAGCCTTGCTGGGCAAAAGCCCCACCCATTTTCTAAAAACATTTGAGCAGCAGGCGATGCGCCCAGGCACCAGGTTGGGGAACCCCTACAAGGAACAGCCAGGAGAGGTCATTTCGGGTGCTAGCCACCCCCCACAGGAAGGAGCCAGCTCAGGTCTTGAACCCACCATCCCATAGTGCTCCAACGCTGGTGACTCAAGGTTGCAAGGGGACATCACTCCAAGGGGCCAATCGTGAATCTGCCAGAAAAGGAGCCTCCCCCTCCCCATGTTCCCACCTGGCTCATTCCAATGAACTGCATCCTACCCATGCCCCCTCTATGCACGGACCAGCTGCATTCCAAGGACTGCCTAGCATCTGCCCCTCCCCCACATGGAGGAGCCAAAGGGCATCATTCGAGATTTCAGCAGGGGAAGGCGGAATTAAAGGTCTGCTGCTGGACAGAATCCATTGCAAACTGCCCCCAAAGCAGTGTGTTTTCAAAGCATTCTGTTGCGGTTACTTCTTACATTTGATTCCTAAAGCAAGGTTAGGAATCTAAACAGTTGCTCCTTTGTAAAAGAGAAAAGACGTTTCTGTCCTTGACAGGGTCTCAGTGACTCCTCAGAGCTAGTGGGGGGTCCAGTCCTGGCCCTGCCCCAAGGACAAGAACCCAGGAGTCCGGGGAGAGAAGGCTGAAGCTGGCCTCCCGCGCCATTCCCCTGACCTGGCCAAGCTCCGCCAAGCCATGCTCTGCCCGCTGGGCTCCGCATCCACGGCCAAGAGCAAAGGAAACTGGGACAAGGAGTAAAGGCTTCTGCCCCTGACCCAAAATGTGTGCCTAGGAATCGAGTTCCACGCTCCAAGGGAGGCCTGGGGTGTGGTCTGACCCTGAACAAGTCAAAGATGTCCCCCCCCCCATGCCCTCCTCCTTGAATGGGACTTTGGGAGCAGAGGGGCAGGATGATGCCACTCAAAGGAGACAGGTGGGCGGGTCAGGGGGTGATGGAAGGTGCCAGGTTAAGGGAGGATGGACCGCTCCAGAGTCCTTGAGGCCTGCCTGGGCTTGGGCCACGCACCACCCCCCCGCCCCGGCCTGGCTCCTCGGGATCTGCTCCAGCCCCTGGAAGAGGAACACATACCTGTTTCCGCTGAAAGTGGACTTCCAGCTTCATGGAGGCGCAGGCGTTCAGGGTCATGAGTTTCCTGCGGCAAAGAAGAGAGGGGGTTTGGTCTCGCTTGGCCTTTGTTCGGTTAGGCTATTTAAAACACAGCAACTCTTGTTTGAGATCATTGTCACTTGTCAGCAAGCAGCTGGGGATCAAGTGAACACACACGGCTGAGGACATCACCCCCCCACCCCCCAGGAACACTGGCTCGGGCAGCCCTTCCGCTGGGGGCAGAAGCCAGCTCACGGGCAGCTCTGGCATCAGCAGGGAGAAGCGCCAACCACCCCCTCCCCAAACACACCAGCCAACCCAAGGCTTTCATCTGCTGCCAGGAAGTGCTTTCCAAGTATTGCACTCAGAGAGTCACCCCCCCCCCCCCCAAGAAGGCATTCTGGGAAATGCTGGCAGGCTGGCAAGCAGCAAAAGAATTACAACCAAGTATGCTGCAACTGCAGACAATATCACACACACACACACACACACACACAGAGCTTGCTCTGTTCACTGGTTAAACCCAACAGCTGGTGGGCCTGTAGGAGCCAGAAGACACAGATCACTGTACCTGCCAAGCCTGTGACTTCTGGGGACAGGTGAACTCACCAACCAAGACTCCCCCCCTCCCAGCTGCATCTGCCTTCTGACCTGGGCTCTTCCCAACCGCCACGTTTTGCCCGAGGTCTGCTGGGCCATACTGGCCCCTTCCAAATGACTCCCAGGCTGCACTGGCCACTTTGGTGGAGTGATTAAGTGTGCGGACTCTTATCTGGGAGAACCAGGTTTGATTCCCCATTCCTCCACTTGCAGCTGCTGGAATGGCCTTCAGTCAGTCATAGTTCTCGGAGTTGTCCTTGAAAGGGCAGCTGCTGTGAGAGCCCCTTCAGCCCCACCCACCTCACAGAGTGTCTGTTGTGGGGGGAGAAGATATAGGAGATTGTAAGTGTCAAGCATGACTAATTCTGATCAATAACTGATGGATTCCTGGTCTGCTACAAGCAGGCCTGTGTAAGATCACACTGAACCAAATGCTGCTAGTTTATTATCCTTTCCTGGCCCCTCTTTGCTTTATGGCTGTTAATTACTGAGAGCAAAGCAATCAGCACCTCCCATGAATCCTCTTGCAGGAGGAAGCGCCATCTGGGCGATGCAAGGCCGAATGCCTGATAACGCCCTGGGAATGTATGTAGTTTTGATACTTATGTGTGAATGCTCCCCTGCTTCCCCTCCCCGTAGGAATCCCTTTGAAGTGTACCTTAAAACTTATGTATCAATGTATTGGTTTCAGTCTTCTCAAGCCAAGGCTTGAGCCAAAGTAACGGTCTATCAATAAATGTAGTCTTTGTATCAACTTCGACTCGTCATTGAATCCGTCTGTTTGACAGTAAGCTGCTCTGAGTCTCTGATTGAGAGAGAAGGGCGGGGTATAAATATGCAGTCTTCCTCTTCTTCTCTAAGTGACAGGCTGGCTCTCCTAGGGCAGCTCTGCCCCTTCGGTGCATGAGGGCTTTTATGCGCCAGAGTGAAAATTGCCCAGAAACCCCCCTGGGTCCCTTTCTTCTCTCCTTCACACACAGGGCTTCTTAGGCCTGCCAAAGTCATTATCACCGCCCTACCCCAGAATCCTTCCCTGCAGACTCTGAGAGGAGAGAACAACTTCCTTGCAAACAAAAGTGTGCCTCTGGGAGGGGGTGGGTGGCCTTCCCCCCAGTCGTGGCCTGCCCAAGAGGGGAGATCTCAAGGGGGCCTGAAGAAGCCCCCCTGACTCAGACAGCCAGAGAACAGGAAGAGATGCAAGAAGGGGGGCTGCCCTCCGGAAGCTCTCGGGGCCTGTGGAGCAGACTTCTCTGCCACCTCTGTGCACCGGGCCTTGCAAGATGCAACATTCCCAGGAATTCCAAAGTCAAGGGAAAGACATTTCCTGCTTGGCAGAAACGGAAATACATGCAAACCTTACATTCCTACCAACCGAAACTTCTTTTAGCGCTTTAACAACATACAATGCATACTTTAAGAACATAAGAGAAGCCATGTTAGATCAGGCCAATGGCCCATCCAGTCCAACACTCTGTGTCACACAGCGGCCCAAAAAAATATATATATATATATATATATATATATATATATATATATATATATATATATATATATATATATATATATATATATATATACATACATACATACATATACACACACACACACACACTGTGGCTAATAGCCACTGATGGACCTCTTTGTTACAGGCCTGCTTTAACTTGCAGACCTTGCATTGCCCACCCCTCCTGGGCACTGCCAGCTCCTGGAGGGCGTTACTCCTTCCTTCCACCAGGGGAACTCACTGCCACCACCTGCCATTTTTTTTGGGGGGGGGGGGTCCTGACAGGAGGGACAGGGCTCCTAGCTCCCCTTCCCAACCTGGAGCCCCACCTCGATGTCCTCCATTACCCACAGCCTGATTACTTCAAGGACCAATTACAACTTTGGGCCTCCCCTGAAGAAATAGCCACGTGCACAGAGACCACTTTTCTCCCATCCTGGGGGCTCCTCTTGCACTAGCAGGTCCAAGATGGCATGGGATCTAGATGGTACAGAGACTGAGAACCAACCTCCAAAGTAAAATATACATTGCGAGGGATGCCAAAAGAAACAGGTAAGCTGCTATCTCCAGACACGCCCTATCAGATATTAAATTAGGGCAGGCCCCTGTTTGCTAGGATGTTCCAGGCCCCTATAGCACAGCCTTTACTTTGAAGCTCCCTCCAGCTCTTGAGGCAAGTGCGGGGCCAATGGCTGCCTTCCCAGTGAAGAGGTCTCCGTGGGTGCTCTTGGACGCAGCGCCCAAGGAAAAGAGACCGACTCCCTGTTGCAAGGAGACTTTATCATACCTCTGTAACTCTACCCACTGTCCAGGTCACAGAGGCATTTCCTGGAAATCTCCAGGAATCTTTTTCCTGAAGACTTTCTGGCAAGCCATTCCCCCCAAACTCTGTTCCCTGCTTCAAGGTGGGAGAAGTGGGGACTTGGCCATTCCATTGTCTCTAGCGAGATCTATGAGCGGGAGCCGAGGGAAGCCTGGAAGACTAAGCTCTGCCCACCCAGTGAAGGGGGAAAACCTGTTAAAACACAAAGTGGAGTCTTTGCTCATCACAAACCTCTCAAGAACAAGAAGGCGTTTCTTCGCAGCCCCGCCCCCCAAGCAAGGCATGAAGAACTCCCGTGCACCCCCTGCTGCTCCCAGCATGCATTTCCTCACAACTTCCCACTGAATTCCCACAACCCACCTGCCCGGCTCTACTTAGTCTATTCTGAAGCAGGAGTTAAAACTCCCAGGATGCGGCTCCACAGGGAGGGCTCTTGCCTGCAGTGCTTGTTTGCTCCCAACCGCCTTCGTCAGGGACAGAGAGGACTGTGCCCAAGTGGCTGAGGGGAAGAGCTGGCAGCCTGGCCTTGGTCTCTGCAGAAGACCCGTCGCCTGCAATTCAGTGGCTCGTCAGAGCAGCCAACCCAACCAGCTCTGACATTTAGCTGACAGCAGATTAAGCCTCAATGGCTTCCCCCTTTTGTGGCCATTCTGGGCAATTGAATAACCATTTCCCAGAGAAAAGCCAATTATCAAAGGACAACAAGAGGGAAGCAGGGAGGTCACGTGTCAGATGTTAAAGCTTCAAAATTAATTTGATTAATTCACTGCTGGATTCCGAAGCTTCAGTCCCCTCTGCGGACACTTCCAGCAGCTGCGATGGAGAAGCCAAGCCCTGCAGGTCCTGAATGAGGAGAGGCCGCAGCTCAGGCCCGGTGGCCTCTCCTGTAGGCAGAAGCTCTTGGCTGCTCCTCAGCCAAAAGGAGGCGGAAACTGAACTCAGAACAGGCATCTCACCCCAACCTACGGATCCTCCTAACCCTCATTTCAAATTGCCAGCCAGAGCAGCCAGCTACAAGAGGAGATGCAAGCCATGAATGCCTTTTTGATCCAGATGGGCAACCTTGCCTGGCAGCTACAGACAGCGGTGGACCAGGTCGCGGCCGCGCCCCCCCCCCTCAACAAGTCCCAGCGGGGGGCGGTTAACCGGTGGTTCAGGCAGGAGGAGAGCCACCAGCAGGGGGAGAACCGCCCGCAGGGGGTGAACCGGCCCCCCAGCCTCAACTCAGACCAGAGGAACCTGTCCTGGTTCCAGGCGGGCCGTGGGTTAGCGAAGCGAGGTTCGATGTGGACCCTGTGGAACTTGCCTACTTTATTGTGTCAGTATGGAGCCACCTCAGCGTGTGGGCCCACAACTTTCCGACAGAGCAGTCGCAGGTGGAATACATCTGGAGCTGCCTTCATGGGGCAGCTACCCAGTGGTATGTCACCCTGTTCGAGAGTCGATCCCTGGCCTTCAACTTGGCCATGGACCTCCTAAGGCCCTACGCTGCCACTCTGAGGACCCCTTGCAGGAGACCAACGCCATATCGGCCCTGCAAGACCTGAAGCAAGGCGCCTACCTCAACGAATTCAGGGCGATGAATTTCAAGGTCCACCAATGGGATGAAGGGGCCAGGATCGAACAATTCAAGAGGGGCCTGAATTTCCACATCTACGGAGAGGCCCTGAAGATGGGGAGCCAAGAGACCTGGTCGGCTGGATCCAACTAGCCTGCGAGATAGAGGATCATAACAAGATAATCGCCCTCCACAAAAAGCAGCAGGGCGGGCCCCCCAGAGAGGGCTGGGAGAAAACTCCAAGATTGAGCCTACCCAAGAGGGCCCCCAAGTCACTCTCCCGAGAGAAGTGGGACTGCCGAGCCAAGGCGAAGTTGTGCTTTGAATGTGGGGGGAAACCACATCGCCAACAAATGCCCGAGCAAACCAAGAAACCGCGAACCTCCACTCTGATCATGCCAGAGGTGAAGAAGAAAGCTGGGGGGTCGAGGGCCCAGATCGCCAAGGCCAAATCTGCGGTGCTACGGTTCCAGGAACCGATCCTAGAAGAGTCTAAGGGGGAGGACGGAGAGGCCCAACCAGCAGGAAATGACAACGACCTGCTGTGAGGAGCGTGCAACAGCAGGTCCAGGCCACGGCCGCGCCACTACAGGTGAGATTATCCGGAACTTTGTATTATGTACCCATAACCCTAGTGAACCCCATCACAAAGCGGTTTACTTGCATTAGAGCCCTACTGGGCTCGGGGTGCTCAAAAGATTTATTGTCGCCTAGCCTAGTAAAGGCGCTAGGACTGAGAACTGTGCCCCTCACAGAATCTTATATATTCAAGCAGATGGACGGGAGTCCGATGAAGGGGAAACTGTGTAGCATGGGGACGGAGGTGTGCACCCTGGAGGTGGGAGAGCACTGGGAACCCCTCACCTTCATCATAGCCCCGGCCGCCAAGTTCCAAGCCGTTCTCAGCCTTCAGTGGCTGGCCGACCACAACCCGCTCGTCCAATGGAGCGGAAGTGCCATATACTTTCTAGATCCAGTGTGTGAGAATCACTGCTGGGACAAAAAGTGGGGGCTGCATCCCCCTCCCCAACTGGAAAAGTTGTGTGTCACCAGAGTCAAGGCACCCTCCCTGCCCCCCGAATACCAAGACCTCCATAAGGTGTTTGATAGTCAGGAGGTGGACGAGCTACCCCCTCACCGGGATACGGACTGCGCCATTGAACTTGTGGAGGGAGAGTCACTGCCCAAAGCCAAGCTATACTCGATGAGCTGAGGGGAGCGGGAGGAGCTACAAAAATTCTTGGAACTGAATCTATGCCAGGGTTTCATATGCCCTGCCAAGTCCCCCCATGCCGCCTCTGTACTCTTCAGAAAGAAAAGGGATGGCAGTTTACGGCTATGTACTGACTTTTTCAGGTTGAACGTGATTTCTATGAGTAATGCGTATCCCCTCCCGCTCATTCGGGACCTTTTGGGGGAAGTATTCCAAGAGAAAATCTTTACCAAGTTCAATCTTCGGAACGCGTACTTCTGGGTGTGCATCAAGGAGGGAGACGAGTGGAAAACCGCGTTCAACACCCCGCTCAGACAATTTGAATATTTGGTCATGCCATTCGGCCTCAAGGGGGTCTCGGGGTGTTCATGAACTTGATCAACGAAATGTTGCACAAGTACCTTTATAAGTGCATGGTCTGCTACCTGAATGACGTGTTAATATATTCCCAGGACCTCCCCTCCCACATTCCCAGGACCTCCCCTCCCCTATATGAGCACAAACTGTTTGCCAAGCTGTCCAAGTACGAGTTCCACAAAACAGAGCTTGATTTCCTAGGATATCGCATCTCCACGGGGGGGTTGGGGATGGACCCGAATGAAGTACAAGCAGTGACTAACTGGGAACCTCCCCGAACCTGCAAACAGCTCCAGGGTTTCCTGGGGTTCGCCAATTTTTACAGGGGGTTCCTCAATAACTTTGCTGAAGCCACCCTACCCCTCACAGAACTGTTGAAAACAAAGGGGAAGGGGCTGCAAGCCATAAAAGGCAGTTCCGGCCTTCAGTGGATCGGGGATTGCCAGAGAGCGTTTGATGAATTGAAAGCATGGTTCACATCCGAGCCCTGTCTAATACACCCTGACGAGAATAGAAGGTTCGTGGTTCAATGTGACGTGAGCGATGTCACCCACGCAGCCGTGTTGCTCCAAGAGGGGCCGGATGGCCAGTTGCACCCCTGTGCATATTTGTCCCAGAAATTTAGCCCAACCGAACGCAATTGGTCTGTTTGGGACAAGGAAGCCTCCGCCATTAAACTCGCCCTAGAAAAATGGAGGCACTACCTAGAGGGGGCAAGGGAGCCGTTTGAATTGTGGACAGACCACAAAAATCTGGCCGCCCTAATCGCCACCCGCAACCTCAACAACAAACAAGTGCAGTGGGCAGAATTATTTTGGCGGTTCAATTTCAAGTTTGGTCATATCCCAGGAAAACTAAACTTCCTAGCTGACACACTGTCCTGCCTCCCTCAGCACGACAGCAAGAGGGAGGAAGTTACTGACTCACTGTTCACGCCCTCCCAACTAAGTGCCTTAGTGACGTGTGCACAGAGTCGAAAAGAAACTGAGCCCCCTGAGGGATTTCTATTGGAACTGAAAAAAGCGGCTTTGGATAATCCGCCAGGGGAGGATCTTCAGTTAACACAGGCTGAGGAAGGACTTTGGCGGAAGGGAGAAAAACTTTACATGCCCCCACCCTTACGCAAACAGGTGATCCAAAGATCGCACAATTCCAAACTGGGGGGGCATTTTGGTTTTGTGAAGATGGTGCATTTGATTCAAAGACAATTTTGGTGGCCAGAACTTAAGGAAGGATGTGGGGGAATATACCCCAGGGTGTCCCACTTGCATCATAGCCAAGAAAAGGGGGCGCCTTCCACCAGGACACTTACAACCCCTTTCTCCTGCCTTGCGTCCCTGGGAATGTATATCTATGGACTTTATAACCGACCTGCCCCAGTCTATGGGGAAAATAGTGATTTGGGTGGTGATAGACACCTTTTCTAAACAGATTCATTTTATACCTTGCAAGCAACTACCCACGGCCAAGCAGCTAGCCCAACTGTTCATCCAGCACGTCTTTCGGCTACACACTTTCCCCAGTAAGGTGATTTCCGACCGCAGACCACAATTTGTTGCCAAGTTCTGGTCACACCTGTGTGAATTGGCTGGGATGGAGCAAGGGCTCAGCTCCGCCTATCACCCGCAAACAGACGGAAGGAACGCACCAATGCAGTGCTGAAACAATTCTTACGCTGTTATACGTCATTCCAGCAGGACAAATGGGTGACCCTTTTACCATTTGCTGAATACGCTTATAACAATAGCATGCACAGTGGCACCAAAGTAAGCCCATACCAAGCAGTGTATGGTTACAAGAGCAAGCTGTTTGCTGAACTCGCCCCCCCACCTCGTCGACCCCAGTAGACTTTACGGAATGGTGGAAAAGAATAGCAGGGGAATGGGCAGTTATCAGGCACCAACTTCAGAGGGCGCAGGAAGCTTACAAGACCCAATACGACAAAAAGCACTCCGAACTTTGGGACTTGGCAGAGGGGGGCAAGGTGTATATTTCAACTAAGCACTTACCCAACGCTCAAAACTGCAAAAAGTTGGGGCTGAAGTATTTGGGGCCTTTCCCAATCAAACGGATTATAAATAAGGTAACTGTTGAACTGGACTTACCAAAAAACCTTAAACATGTGCACCCTTATTTCCATGCCAGCTATCTGAAAAAGGACCCTGGGCCCTCGTCGTGACTCCCCCAGACGGAACCACCACCCCCGACCCTGGTTTGTGGTCAGATTCATCATAAGGTGCAGGACATTCTCAACTCCAAGATCAAGCATGGTGAACTCTTTTATCTTATCAAATGGACTCACTTCCCATTAAGTCAAGCAGAATGGGTTCGGGCCAAAGATATGAACTGTAAAGCTTTGATTAAGGACTTTTACAACAAATAGCCCAACAAGCCGGAGGGTCTCGGGGGGGGGGGGGGGGTAGAATGTCAAGAGTCACTCCATCTTTGCTCCTCTTTTAAATATATATATATATATATTTATATCCCGCCCTCCCCACCTAAGCAGGCTCAGGGCGGCTAACAACATCCATAAAATATACAATATATATATCCCATATATATCCAAACAAGTATCATGTATACAATGCTAACGCTTGTGCTTTGTTATGCTGGCTTTGAAGCATCGCCGCTGCTTATCTGGAGGGAGGGGGTCATGTCTGGGAACTTGCTAGTTACTATGAAACCAAGGTCAGGGGAGCTGGAGGAGATGTAACCGAGTGGGTAATAACGAGCACCTGGGGTGATGACTGAATAGAAGGGAATCCACGCAAAATCCCCGCTTTTGCTTGGCACGCTTGGCTTGAATTATAACTGTCAAAGCAAGGGGTTATAAGAGCAAGGAACTGGTGGGAGAGCCAGTTCCGACAATGCCTGTATCTGCCTATGATGCTGGAATAAAGATCTTGAACTCTACTTGTCTATTCCTTGCCTCTGGGTCTGACACAGGGTCCCCCACTTCTCCCAGAGTTCCCACACCTGAGGCCAGCTGCCTTTTCCTCTTCCCCACGTTCCATACTCCCCCTCTGCATTAGTGTGCATGCCATGCTAATGACTGTGGCAATGAGTTGGAAACAAACTTCAAGTACAAAAAGGGGACCACTAAAACTTCAGATCTACAATGAAGCCAATGCAAAAGAACAGAAAGAACAGACATGACCCTGGGAATCTGGTCTTCAGGATTCTCCCCTGAACAGCCCTCCCCCCACCTCCACTAAGGACACATGCTGCAGTGTGCTCACCACAGAGGCTCTGGCACTGGAGCAGACTCACCTGCCTGAAACACACACCTGAGTAGCTGCACAAGACCTGTGCCTTGTTAAGGTCACTCCAAAGGTCAGCAGACAATTGCCAGTAAATGAAAGGGACGTCCTGCTGCCAAGGAATCCAAAGCTCTACATGCTCTCTTCGCGGGGCCACCTCCTCAGTCCTCCAGTCAGGGCTGGGTGGGTGGTCTAGGAAAGCCAGAGAGGCAGCCACTCTCTTGCCTCTGCTGCTCTGGGCTGCACAGAACATCTGAAAGCAGAGGTCCACGGCATTTCTTCCCAGCCTGACTTAAAGAAACAGCAAATGGACTGAGACTCCCATGACGGCTCTTTCCTGCCTCCCTCTGGCCTCCACAGCCCCTGCGCCCTCCAGGATAACCACAGGGTGCAAGTTCAAAATGCGCAGAAATAGGGGGCCGCTCCTGTTGGGGTGAGTGGAGCTGCCTTCTGTTACTATAAGGGCACCTTTAGAGTCCCAGCTCACCTGCTTTTTCTTAACCAGGCTTAAACATCACTTATCTGTTATTCATTTGGGGAGGGGGGGCAGCTGTGTAGGTCAGAAGCAGCAGAACAAAGTTTGAGTCCAGTGGCGCCTTTAAGACCAGCAAAGTTTTATTTAAGGTATAAGAGTTCAGGCAGTGATTAAAATAAAAAAGGTTTATCTCCTTCAAATAATTGTTAGTAACAATCCCAAATGAAGGAGACCAAACTGAACTGAAGTTCAGCTGTGACAAGGCCTGCATGACTCTCTGTAAATCCAAGGCCATGGCAGAGACAGTTCATGTGCCAGAGACACTGCCCAAGCTCAGAGGCCCCCGTGGCTCAGGGCATGGCCTGCAGCAAGGTCCCAGATCCAGTCCTCGGCATTGCCAGGGAAAGGGCCTCGGGCAACACAGCTGGAGAAGGTCAGAGAGTGCTGAACCAGGGGTGGTCACAGCCTGACGTTCAGTTTAAGAGCTGCTCAAAGAGGACTGCGCATAGGAGATCAGTCTACCAATGGCCCTTAGCCACAACAGAGCAGAATGGAGCCATCACGGCCCCAAATTCAGCCCTGGTTCACAAGATGCTGCAGTGGTGTCTTTCTCCGGCAAGGTAGCTGGCCACAGCTGGAGGCAGAGCAGCGGGCAAGAGGGCAAAGCATCCCTCCTAGAGGGCTTTCTTCTTCCAAGCTCAGCCTCCCACCCCTGCATTTCCCCCTCTGTGTGGCTCGGAGCTCAGGGGATTCACTCCTGTGCAACCAGCTCCCTCAACCAGCTGCCCATAAGGATGCCACATTCTCTGCGCAAGCACATTTATCACCATCTGGCCCTCCCCTCTCAAATGACATCATCATTCCACACACACACACACACACATCCATCCATCGATCCATCAGTGCCCATGGGTGCTGTCAGAGCGGCATAAGCCAAAGCGAGGACTCTGCCCGGTGAGGCTTCATTTGAGGGGAGTGGGGGACACCCAAATGAGGGAAGTTAATAAGGGGCTGCCTCAGCTGATGGCCTAGAGACAAGCCAGTGGGGGTCTTGCAGGCCATGTGGTGGGGGGGAGACAATCCCAAAGCCATTCCACCTGAGCCTCAGAAAGGACTCGCTCGGCCTGAAGAGCCACACCTGCACGGCCATCCTCCCAGGGCCAGGTGTGAACCCACCCCACCCCCCATAGCCTGAGCCACCGACTGCCCGCCTACCCCCACTTGCCCTCCTCCCTTCCATCCTTCAGGTGTTTTTCTTCTAACCTGCAGAGGGATTTGAGGTAATCCTGGTCCAGAAAGCGAAGGTCCCTTTTCACAGTAGAGATGTCAAGTGGGAACAGGGACTCTGGGAATGAAAAGAAGAGGAGAAGGAGAATTTATAGCCCAGAATATCTCATACCTGGGAGAAGCAGAGCTGTTGGCACAAGTGCCTGCCTCAAGAAGCCTCTGGGGTCTGCCACAGTCTGCAGTGTGGCCTTCCCAGATCCCCTGGAAATTACATTCCCCCTTCCTGGCCTACTCATCTACATCTATGGGCAGAGGGGTGTGTTCTCCAGATTCTCACAATCTCACACACACAAAAGCTTAGCAATTAGCAATGAGGGGCACAGATCTGAGAATGCTGTAAAACAGTGCTGCACTTACCTGCGACATCACCCGAGAGTTGGAAACAACTGCTGCTTGCACAGGGGGCTATCTTTACCTTTTACTTCTGTGCAGGCACACAGTGGGATTGCACTTGCACAAGCCAGCTACCGGAGGCTCTCTGCAGCTATTCTAGTACATTTCAGCACTCCGAGGGAAGCCCCTCCCCCCAAAGTTTGCTAGACGCCATTTTCCCCCCACCGGTCATGTGCTCTGCAGGGAGGAACCCTCCCTCCTCTCTGTCTATGGAGGTGCTGCAAGTATCATGACATTAAAGGTCCTGTGAACACCCACCGGGGTAGGAGGAAGGGAATGTGTGCCTGAATAGAAGACACCCTGATGGACAAGTTACAGGTAGGTGCAATGCAGTTTTCATCTTCAGTCTTCTGTGCAGACCCACACCGGGAGACTACTCAGCTCCTTACCTGTGAAGTGGGATGAGTCTCAGTGGAACAAGCCATGCCATGGTCCTGTCAACTGCTGAATCTATTCTTGCATTCACCCCCACAGAGCAGTGCTTTAGGGAAGGTGTCTGGTGACAACCATGTTGCAGCTCGGCAGATGTCTTTCAGGGGAGTGCCTCTCTGGAATGCTGGAGATGCTGCCTGCACCCTTTTCTAGTGGACATGACAGATTGGCCTTTTTCTGTCCCAAACAGATAGCTTAAACTATCCACCTAGAAATAGTCCGTGCAGAAGCTGCTCTCCCTTTAGAACTACCAGAACAGCAAACAAAAGGTCTCTGGAAATGCCTAAAATCCTTCTATCAAAGTAAAATACTGTTTGACATCTAACGAGCATAGTGTCTTTTCAGCCTCTGAAGTAGGGGATGGAAAAAACACCCGAAGAACAATGTCCTGTGCAAAGTGGAAATTTGAGACCACCTTGGGCAAAAACCTTAAACTGAGCCCTAATATGACACGATTAGCTTGAAGCGTAATAACTGGGTGGCCAGCTCTCAGAGCTGCCACTTCTCCCACTCTCCTGGCAGACGTTATAGGCAACCTCAAAGGACAAGAGCCGTAGGCTGCAAGAACCTCGTGGTTCAAATGAGGCCAGCATAAGCTGAGGAAGAACAACAGACAGAGATCACTGTGGAATGACAGATGGATGTGGGGGAAACAAATTCAGCAAGCCCTTCAAAAAACTCTTGGATGCAGGGTGTGAGAATAGCGGCTTGAAATGAACTCTCCTATGGTAGGCCATAGGTGGTGGCCAAGTGGACCTTAAGTGAGGAGCGTGCCAAGCCAGATTCTTTTCATGACAGCAGATTGGAATACTAAATTGGAATTGGAATACTAAAGCAATAGTGTCTTGGCCCAGTTGGAGAAATGAACTAGTTTGTTGTTAAAAGACTTCCTAATTGATAGCTTACAGGTGCTAAGTAGGGATGCCAGTCCCCGGGGGGGGGGGATCCCCCAGTTGGCAGGTAGGGAAGCCCCGCCCCCGACAGTCCTCTGTGGCCCGATGGATGCCATGTGCGTCTCCCCTCCCAGCCACACATTTGTGGCTTGCAGGAACTGCCTGCTCTTGCCCCCCAAGCCCCGATTTCAGGGCCTGCAGGGCAGAAACATATAGCACCTGCTCTTTCAGAGTGGGGAGCCACCTGCTCTTGCCCTCCAAGCCCCAGGCTTGCAGGGCAGCAGTCCCTCCTCCTTCCATTTAAAGGGATGGCCCTCTTATATGGTTGGGGAAAGTGAGGGGGTGTATGCATGCAACACTGCATCCCCTATATAATGACATCATTCTGCATGATGTCATCACACTGAGGATGGCCACTCCCAGAAGACCCTCAAATGCCCCTGCTGGGGAGACGTTGGGACCTGGGAATCTGAGCACTAGGAAGGATATTTGCTACTTGTTCAGAGAACCTGAATAGTGACTTTTCAATAATGAAACTATCAGCTTGTTCACCTTGTGGTGAAAGATGGGTTACCTGCCACTAAAGGGAGGTAGATTCAGGTGAGCAGCCATGTTGGTCTGAAGCAGCAGAACAAAGTCTGAGTCCAGGGGGGCACCTTGAAGACCAACAATGTTTTATTCACGGTATGAGCTTCTGTGCACAAGCACACTTCCTCAGATACAGTGAAAAAGAATTTCCTCAACCATTACATATAGGGGGTGGGAGGGGGTTGGTTGGTGCATCTCCTAGAGCAGGGGTGTCAAATCTATGGCTTGTGGGTCAGAACCAGCCCACACCTCTCTTCTCCCCCCTACCCCCTGCCCTGCCTGTCCTCACCCTCCTGAGCTTGAGCTGAAGCTGCTGCTGAGCAGAGGGAGCAGAGGGTGGGGCTGCTGAACTTCCCCGCTCATCTTTGCAGGCCAAAAGTTGAAATATATCTCAACACAACAGAAGTTGCAAAAAAAAAAAATGCAGAATGCATTTTCCATGCTCAGAGTAGTCTTTCTGGACCCAGAGACTTTAATACAGGGGTGTGAAATGTTCAGCTCGCGGGCCAGAACCCAGGGCTTCAATCAATCCCATGGGGCTCTGGGTTATGGGCCCAGGCATAAAAGCCAAACATGTTGAGAATAGCTAGAGACAGGCACTGAAGTGCTAAGGTGAATTTCTCCAGAAATCTGCATTTGAAGGGATTACTTCTGAACCACTAGCAGTTGCCTCGGATGACTGTGTAGCCAACAAAGAACGAATCCTCTTTGACGTTAGATGCCGTGTGGTTGAAGGAATGGGAGCCAAAGACAAAGGCAGACACCTGCTAATTCCAGATGGAAGCAGGACACCAGATGGCGGACTCATAAAACAGCCGTTTTTGCTGATGATTTGGACGACAGTGATTGGCTAAGCTCTGCTGGGGCAGAAGTTTATTTTGGTTGCCAGGCTACTGAAGCAGTGTTAAAACAGACATTTCCCCCTATTTTTTGTTAAGAATAAATAGCCAGCGGAAACCCAATTCAGACTGGGGCTGTAGTGGTACCATTCTCCTACCTTAGTTGGCTTCCAACTGAGAAAGTAGAGGATTCTACCTCAGAAGTCCCATCCCCAGACCAGAAGCTGAAATAACCCTGGAGTCTGTGTCCCCACTGGACATTCCCTGGCCCATCCTAGCTGCTGTGGGTCAAGGGAAGCTCTGTGAGAGGGGCAGCCCAAAGGGGTGCCAAAAGACAAGGCCGCTGGCAGGAAGACTCACTCAAGGGGCAAGTACTGGCATGGGAACAGGTTTCCTTATGAGCTACCCTTCCGCCCAGTGGGTCTTCAAGGCAGTCAGCAAATAAAAATACAGAACGCAGTTCAGATAAAAGCAAGATAAAACCACTAAGACTGATGCCAAAGCACAGGGCAAAACCAAGAAGCAGCATCCCTGTTTTGGACCAGTTCACAGGCCTCCTGGACAAGCCAAGGCTGAGTTTGGTCCAGAGTGCCCCTGTTGATGGGGAGGAGCCCCACAGGCTGGAGGCAGCAGCCAAAGACCCTTCCCGTGGAGCCCAGGGAGGGCTGGCCCCTGCAGGAAGCCAGACTGCATGACTTTCAACACTTGGACAGGGTGATAGAGGCGGAGGTCAAGCTATATGATAGCTGAGCCATTGCGGGCTCTATTTTTCTTTTCAAATTAAAAGTTTTATTAAATTTCAGTTATAGGAAAGGGGAAAGGGAAGATTCTACAGGAAATTATGGGAAATCAGGGTTGGAGGAAGAGAACAAATGCCTCCCTTAATTACATTCCTTTCTTATTACATATACATCTGGTTCAATCACCACCACCTATATATCATTCACAATTGGTATTTTCTATCTTGTCTCTTATAACATTCCACCTCTCTATAATTCTTACTTTGGCTTACAAATACACATTTCTTATAATTGCTTCATTTTTTCAGTATATTATACAGCACTTACGCCTTATCTTATATAATCTTTATATACAAATATGTTGCTGCTTAGTTGTCTCAATTTCCACACCTATGCTACACCCAACCAATCACACAGTGGCTGCCAAATCTTCTTATTGTTTTGTATATTTCCTTCTTGTAATTTTGCAGAAAGCAAGTCCATTTCTGCTGTCTCTAAAAGTTTCTGAACAAAGTCCTCTTGTTTAGGTATTTTTTGCATTTCCCACTGTTTTGCGTATATTATTCTTGCTGCAGTTACTGCATGGATTGGGGGCTCTAAAGGTGCCTTGAATTGATCCCAGAAACAAACTGGGAGCAAAAAAAAATTGGCACAAGGGTGATTGTACACTCTTGGAAGGGCCTTTACAGCCACATGGCCCTGCATCCCATGGCCCTCTTTCAGGGGTGGGGAGAACACCAATCACGGACCAGCTAAGCCTGACCAGTCCTGACCAGCATGCGTTCATGTGCTTCTCCAATCAGCTCAGACCCCACCCCCCAATAAAATCCTGCTTACCTTCATAAAGTTGTGCATACTGAGCAAAGCCAGCAGCACGCAGCCAGGTGCACGCTTTCTTAGCTTCCGCTTCTGAAACAAAGCAAACAAGCACCTCTGAGGAGGAGACACTCGGAACTCAAGACAAAACAACACCTCAAAACCTCTCAGCAAAGCAACGGCAGGAGAGCACAAAGAGAAACCTCTTAATTGAGGCTACTCAGGGCATTTGGATTCTGCTGAACTATGAAGCTGCAAGGTGTCCTGTGGCACCTCATCCCACAATTGCTGGTTCCGAATGCCAGAAGCAGCCCTCCCCCACATCAGCTCCTGACACAGGAAGAGCTGCTCAGCAGGCTCACACAAGGCAAGAGGGCAAAGGAGACATGTGTGACTCAGTGGTTTGCTTGTCAAACTGGGACGGGGGGACCCATCCTTCACAGTCTGCGGTTGCTGGGCTTAGCTGCACTCTGTGGAACATCCCATCCCTGGGAAGAGGACGGGCAGACAGTGGCACAGTGGATGCTTCAACAACCTTGCCCCTTAAATGTGTCTGTGTGATTGCAGGATCAGGGAGGGCAGGCAAAAGAGGGGGTCCCAACAAAGCCTCTTCATAAACTCAGAGACAAGGACTTGCTGGAGAAGTGGCCTGCTCCCAAAAGATAAAGGAATGCGCCAGAGAACTGGCACACTCAAACAACTGCGATGTCCAGGCACACTCCCAAAGGATGTCTCAGGGAGGGGGTGTGTGTGGGGGGGTCTCTGTAGTAACTTGAGGCTCCTCCCCGGAGTGGACGGAGTGCTGCAAGAGGCTGCCTTGCACAGGGCTGTGAGGGTTAATGCAGAATGAAGGCTGAAAAGGCTGGAGACTCTCTCTGGCACCCAGAGCCACTGGTGGTGGTGGTGGGGAGGTGGCTAATGCACAGCACTTGGCTTTCCCTCCCCCCCAGGAGTGACCAATGGCTTCTCTTCCTCCATCACACAGGAATGTAACTGAGTGCAAGAGCTGTCCTAAAAGATGCTAAAAAGAAGAAGACTGCAGGTTTATACCCCGCCCTTCTTTCTGAAACAGAGAGACTCAGAGCAGCTTACAATCTCCTATATCTTCTCCTCCCACAACAGACACCCTGGGAGGTGGGTGGGGCTCAGAGAGCTCTGACAGAAGCTGCCCTTTCAAGGACAATTCCTATGAGAGTGATAGCTGACCCAAGGATATTCCAGCAGCTGCAAGTGGAGGAGTGGGGAATCAAACCCAGTTCTCCCAGATAACAGTCTGCACACTTAACCACTACTCCATATAAGATGTCTGAGGCAATGGTTGGGGGGACTGTGGA
The DNA here is from genome assembly GCF_032191835.1 of Heteronotia binoei. Lineage (NCBI taxonomy): Eukaryota > Metazoa > Chordata > Lepidosauria > Squamata > Gekkonidae > Heteronotia > Heteronotia binoei. The sequence goes on from NC_083233.1 coordinate 3,436,896, forward strand.
GAAAGGGTCCCATGCCCATGAATTTATATCTGGAATTTAGTAATCTAGTGCATGCAAAGTCCAAAGCACCCTACTTGCTGGAGAAAATTGGTATTTTTGACACTACTCCACACATCCACCCTGCCCAAGGATCACAAGCAGAGGGTCCCAAACAGCTAAATCACAATAGTGTTTAAACTGAAATGATGTACTCATAATCCAGATGCTCTAGGGGGGGGGGGCACTTTCACATTTCTCTTGCATAATGAGAGACTTTAAGATATTTCCAGACAATCCAGGATACTGAACTTTGGCACATACCAAGCCCTAAGAACAGAAAATATTAGGGAAGGGAGACGTTTGTAACTCTCCATAGCACGAATAACATGCTCAATGGCTAAGGTGCTTACAAGCTTACCAGAAAGCTGAAATGGTACACCAAAGCCAAGATATGTGGATTACTAAAAAAAAGTCTGGAAATGAGATTAAAAAAAAAAAAAATCCAAGGTCAAAATGTGAGGTAAGAAGCTGATTTAGAACAAATGCCAGAATTTAAGTGTCAAACAAGCAAAGGTGGATTTCTGCAGGAGTTCTTTTGCTTTTCCCCTCAGGCATGGATGTGTGGGAGGGGACCCTTCTCATGGCAAAATGGAAATGTTCAGTTGTGCTTGTAGAGCGCATGTGTCATCCAAAAGTGCTCCTTGGCTAGCAGATGGCCTGCATTGATGACAGGCAACGCTTGTGCCTTTTGCAAAGATTTAGAGAGACCCAGGACTTTGCTCCTCATGCCAACTTTTAACCTCCCAGAGTGGGGGTCTCTCTTATGCCAACCAGGGCAGCGGGCAGGAGGCTGCCTAGGGCTGTTTTAGTTAGCAACTCCCTTCACGTTTTCCTCCCTCCCATTCTGCCTCCTCTCAACTCCCAACACATTTGTTGAAACTATATTTTATGGATGGCCAGACAAGACAAGACACTGGAAGGCCTCTGACCAGCTCCTCCCAACGTCAAAATGTGAGGCAAGAAGCTTATTTAGAACAAAAGCCAGAGTTTGTCAAATAAGCAAAGGTGCATTTATGCAGGAGATCTCACCTATGTACAAACATAAGTAATGCAGGGCCCTGATTTGAGTTGACATCATCTCAGGAGAAACATTTTCAAAATAAAAATACACCCCTCCACATTGCTGTTAGCCCTCAAAGGAAACATAACAGGCAAAAGACAGAGGGAGGGCCTGCCTTGAGAGCCTGGCAACATCCACTGAATGAGTGAAGTCATACGGACACAGGCAGCTACTGGTCCAGGTTCTGAGGGGAGAATTATTTTTTCTTGCAAAGGCGACGTTGGCTGCTTCACTCCATCACTTCCAGGGAAAACCCATATGATATAGGGTGTCTCTAGGAATCACTGGGAACTATGTTTTTACCAATGCCTAGAGACACCACACATCACTCTTGGGTTTTTCTGGAAGCCCCATTTTTTCCAAGAGGACCTACTACCAGGAAAGTGCTCTTAGGACTGCAGCCAGAGTCCTCCAAAAAGGATCCCAGTGTGGCCCTCTCTTCCATTCAGCTGCTCTGTATGATGCACACACAGCTTAAGTTTTTTGGAAGCACTGGTTGAACAGGCGCACTAGATTGAATTATTTAAAAACCCTAAAACATTTTAAAAAGAGATTTTGACTAATCTGTCCACTTTATGTGATCACTGGAGCAGCTAATCCCTGCTCTCATCAACCTCCAGCCAACCTGAAGGGCTCCTTGTTTAGACATAAAAGGAGAATCTTTCTTAACTGTTCACACATGTAAGGTCGGGTGGCCGGCATGCATCCCACTGGTTCACTGGGCCCCTTGAAAACCTGCCCCATTGTCCTGAAGAGGGTGCCAAAGTCTACTGGTGCTTTCACTAGGTGAGGGACGGGGGCTCAGTGGTAGAGCATCTGCTTGGGAAGCAGAAGGTCCCAGGTTCAATCCCTGGCATCTCCAAAAAAGGGTCCAGGCAAATAGGTGTGAAAAACCTCAGCTTGAGACCCTGGAGAGCCGCTGCCAGTCTGAGAAGACAATACTGACTTTGATGGACCAGGGGTCTGATTCAGTATAAGGCAGCTTCATATGTTCATATGTTCACTAGAAAGAACATTTTTGAAAGCTGTAAAAAGAAAAAAAAAAGGCAGAGGTTCCACATGTTGATGCCCTTTGGTTTCCATACGGAATGTCTCTGCATGTCCCCACTTATCAAAGAAATGCTTACTGCTAAGTATTATGGACTTATTATTGACTTTGCCCTCCCTGTTCTTACATGAGGCAGCTGGCTGTTCAGGAAAAAATACATTTCTGGCCCCCAAACTTTTCTCTGTTGACAAAAGTCAGTCATCCCAGATTGGACCCCCCCCCCCCCCCCGCCACTCCTCTCTTGGGCCTGCAAAACAAGGAATTCTCCTTCCAGAAAGGAAAATTGTACAGTGACGCTCCCCTTTGCTAAGGAGTAGGTTGAGATCCTGAAAATTTTTACTAGGCAGAAGACTACTGCTGGGAAGAGAGAAGCTCTCCAAAGAGAAAAGCAAAGAAATAAAACAAAGTAGCCTCCAAAGGACCTTGGCAGTTCCTCTCCAAGGACACCACCATTCGAACTCACCCCTTATAGCAGCCACAGAACAGAAGAACTGAAGCCAGGCAGGTCTGGTCAACCCTCACAGCAGTCCCAACCCTGATGGCACTATTAGCTCCGGGTGAGATCTGCCTTGCTGGTGCCCAAATCAGAGGGCACTCCACAGTTCCCCACCCTGCCAGTCACAACCATGGGGGAAAGAGGGCAGCTCACCCACTGGGCAAGTCTGGGATCTCACTGAACTCTGCTTCATGTCAGCAATGGAAATGTGGTGAACGCACAGAGCTGGGCAATTCTGTCCCTTCAGTTGTTTCCAAGAATGCTGGATGGGCGGGGGGGGGGGGCAGGAAGAGAGGAGGAAATCTGCCTTTCCTTTGGCTGGCTGTTTTGTGGGGAGTTCTTCAGCCTACAGTGGCCTCAAACCCTCAATCCCTGCTACTCACACACAAATTCAAGAATCTTCACACAGAAGAGAGTCATGGAGACAATCTTCTCTGGGGACAATCCTGCCCTCTTTGCCAGCAGCAGGGAAATGTTGATTCAAGGCCTGCCCCAAAAAGATGGTTGACACTTTCCTCACACACACACAAAATGAACTTGAAAGAATTTTCAATAATTTTTAATTTTTAAACAAACACAGACTAAATGCTTTGGGATACAATGGAATAAATGTCCTAGAATCCCACTTGAGACACGCAGGATGTTTCAAATGCCTGGCAAACTAGCAGGAACAACTGATTTGAGTTTATTTATTGGGAGACTTATTGGGGAAATCATGCCACCTCTCCGCAAACTCGTGGGCATCTCATGAGTACAAGAACTTGTGGGCATTCAATGAAATTGCTGAGCAGTTGGGTTAGAACAGATAAAAGGAAGTACTTCTTCACCCAAAGGGTGATTAACGTGTGGAATTCACTGCCACAGGAGGCGGTGGCGGCTACAAGCATAGACTGCTTCAAGAGAGGATTGCATAAACATATGGAGCAGAGGTCCATCAGTGGGTATTAGCCACAGCAAGCATATTGTTGGGACTCTCTGTCTGGGGCAGTGATGCTCTGTATTCTTGTGCTTGGGGGGGGGGGACACAGTGGAAGGGATTCTAGCCCCACTGGTGGACCTCTTGATGGCACTTGGGGGGTTTTTTTGGCCACTGTGTGACACAGTGCTGGACTGGATGGGCCATTGGCCTGATCCAACATGGTTTCTCTGATGTTCTATGGAATCTGTATATGCCACTTTACAAAATAAAACTAATATTACAAGATGTTAAATTAAAATCCAAGATAAACACCTACCCAGCATTAAAACAGACCACGCAGCTTAAAATAAGTTTCCTGCTTTAAAAAGTGGGTTTAAAAAAAAAAAACCCTTCAAGTCCACCCCTCCCCCCAGGCTGGAGCCTGCACTGGTCTCCTTCTGGAAATCAGCCAGCTGAAGAGGTGGGCTCTCAGATTCATGTCAAAAGCTCCCCCTTCCCTGAACCTGGTTGTCGGTTATTTGTTCTGTCCTGGCCCAAGCCGGAGAAGATTGTGGTGTGTTGAAGCCACAGCCAACTGGATCGTTTTCTTGGGAAATGACTTCAACTCATTCTGGTGGGCTGCTTTGACTGTGTGTATTTTCCTGAGTCAACAGAGCTGACCCCCCCCCCCACCAGTTGCCCACCACACAAGCCACTCTTCTTCTCCTGGAAGGAAGTGTTGCTGCACCATTTAGGGTGTCCAGCCTCAAGAGCTCAGCCTTGCTATCTCAAGGGAGGAAGGAAAAGCTGTTTTGCAGTTCCTCAGCCTGTGTGTAGCTGAGCCCACAACAAGGTCTGTCCAGAGACATCAGCTGGCGGGGGCAGCCCAAGCCCCCTTGGATCCCTCTTGCCATTTCCCCCCAGCCACTGTGAGAGCTCACTGGAACCATCCAACTTAGTGTGTACATTCTGACTTCTCTGAAGTCACTGGCCCTAGAGTTGCCAACCTCCAAGTTGGCTGGGAGAGCTTCTGGAATTACAGCTCATCTCCAGCTGTTGCAGATGGGTTCCCATGGAGAAAATGGCTGTTTTGCAGGAAGGGCTCTATAGTCCTCCTTCTCACCAAACTCTGCCCTCTCCAAGCTGGACCTCAACCCAGAGTTGACAACCCTATTCAGGTTTATTTTTGACATTTTCATCCAACCACCTCACCCATTTCATAGAGCTGGCTGCATTAGCAGTGCGTGAGGGCCTCCTCTGACTTTCAGAAAGGAGTCAGCACCAAGCCTGGCAACTGCCTTCACCTCCAGGCAGGCTGGGCAAGACCCCGGGACACACCCCCTCCCCAGGCCTGCCGACATGTTGCAGGGAAGCCTGGGAGAGGACCCTCATCGACACCCCCTCCCCTCGCAGAAACCCCCTCTTGCTGAGGGTCTGGTGTTTCCCCACAATCTAAAATTTTAAAAGGCCATCTGCAGAACCAATAAGCACCCCATAGCCATGATCAGATCTGGGTGGTCAGGAATCCCAGCCCCACCCACCCCCCACCCTCCCCTGTGCCTTTGAAGGACCGGGGCAGAAGCGGGGCAGGCGACAAAACTCTCCTCCTTCCTTCTCCGGAGTGCTCACAGAAATCACCGCAGAACTTACTCTCAAAGAAAATTCGGGGGCGGGGGGGGGGGGGAATGGGGATTAGGGTGGCCAGACCGTCCCGGGCGCCCGGGAATGTCCCGGTTCTGGCCCCCTATTCCCGCCTCCCGGGCTGGCTATACCGGGACCATTTAGAGGTCCCGGTTTAGCCAGCCCCGGAGGCGGTGGGCCACGGGCGCCGGCGGGGAAGGCGGCGAGTGAGGGAGGGAGCGTCCCTGCGCGTGCGCAGGGCCCCTGCACACGCGCAGGGACGCTCCCTCCCTCACTCGCCGCCTTCCCCGCCCGCGCGTGGGGCCCAGTGGCGGTGGCGGAGGCCTCTCCGCGGCCTCCGCTGGTCGCTGGAAGCCCTCCAGAGACTCTGGAGGGCCTCCAGCGACCAGCGGAGGCCGCGGAGAGGCTGCAGAGCAGCCGGCGCTGGTCCCGGAAGGCCTTCCAGACTCTGCGCCGACCAGCGAAGGCCTCTCCGCGGCCTCCACTGGTCGCTGGAAGCCCTCCAGAGACTCTGGAGGGTCTCCAGCGACCAGCGGAGGCCGCGGAGAGGCCACGGAGCAGCCGGCGCTGGTCCCGGAAGGCCTTCCAGAGACTCTGGAGGGCCTTCCGGGACCAGCGCCGACCAGCGAAGGCCTCTCCGCGGCCTCCGCTGGTCGCTGGAGGCCCTCCAGAGACTCTGGAGGGTCTCCAGCGACCAGCGGAGGCCGCGGAGAGGCCGCGGAGCAGCCGGCGCTGGTCCCGGAAGGCCTTCCAGAGACTCTGGAGGGCCTTCCGGGACCAGCGCCGACCAGCGAAGGCCTCTCCGCGTCCTCCGCTGGTCGCTGGAGGCCCTCCAGAGACTCTGGAGGGCCTCCAGCGACCAGCGGAGGCCGTGGAGAGGCCGCGCAGCAGCCGGTGCTGGTCCCGGAAGGCCTTCCAGAGACTCTGGAGGGCCTCCAGCGACCAGCGCCGACCCGCGGAGGCCGCGGAGAGGCCGGCGCTGGTCGCTGGAGGTCCTCCAGAGACCAGCGGAGGCCCTCCCCGGCCTCCGCAGCCACCGCCAGCCTCGCCAGCAGCACCAGCCGCCGGGAGGAGAGGCCGTCGCCCGCCCTGGAAGAAGGTAAGCAGGGAGGTTGGGGGCCGACAGCGGGGGGGGGCTGGCGGGTGGGGGCGGTCTTCCTTCCCTCCCCCCTCCCTTCCTTTCTTCCTTCCTTCCTTTCTTCCTTCCTTTCTTCCTTCCTTCCCTCCCTTCCTTCCTTCCCTCCCTCCCTCCCTCCCTCCTCCCTTCCTTCCTCCCTTCCTTCCCTCCCTCCTCCCTTCCTTCCTTCCCTCCCTCCTCCCTTCCTTCCTTTCTTCCTTCCTTCCTGTCGGTCACTTCCGGGTTCCTGTCCTGCATCTCGACCTGTGTTATTAGTGACAGGCTGCTTCGGCGGGCCGCTGCGCCGGCCCCCTGGGTCCCACAATGATGGGACCGATGCCCCAGGGATGGGCACGAAACACTCTATAACCCCTCAAAAGAACAGGAGTCTATCTCGCTTCCCCCGAGCCCTGCCGCCATAAGCCTCAAGGGGGCTTATTTTGTGGCATCTCCCGGCGGGAGGGTGGCACCCGCACGGGACACATATCAAATGAAAGAGGGGGCGCAGCGCTATCAGAAACAGCCGGCGGAGGGAGTCGGGAGACCACCCCACTGGGGGATCCACACCCTGAAAGTGATGAAGGTGGCGCAGATAGAGCCAACAGAGCAAACAGGACAAAATAAATAGGCTGCATTATGCAGCACAGTTGAGAAAGTGCCTTATCCCATATACTGATGAAGTATATACAGGATTTGAGAACAAAATTGTTTCCGGCGGTGATATTTGGGGGATTTTTGGGGACGTCACAGGAAGTGCTGTGAAGTCACTTCCTGTTTCCGGCAGTGGCATTTGGGGGAAATGATGTCATTTGGGGGAAGTGATGTCACAGGAAGTGATGTCACTTCCCGTTTCCGGCAGGTGACGCGGGGAAATGATGTCACAGGAAGTGGTGTCACTTCCTGTTTCCGGCGGTGGCATGACGTCACCGGAAGTGACGTCACTTCCTGTTTCCGGCGACGCGCGGAGCGCGCGCACACCCCTACCTTCCCCCCCCCAAAGGTGTCCCTGGCTGGCCTTCAGACATTATGGTCACCCTAATGGGGATGGGTATAAGGATACCATAAAACACACAGGCTAGAAGTGATTTTGAATATTAAACCCAGAAGTTATAGAGAAATATTTCCCTGCGGGAGGAGGCGAGGGGCTGTGGCTCAGTGAGAGAGCATTCAGCAGGTCTCAGGTCCAGTCCCCGCAGGCATCTCCAGTGAGAAAGGACCAGGCAGGAGGGGATGGGAAAGGCCCTGAGGAGCCCCTGCCGCTCCCAGATGGAGCAGGCTCACCTTCAGGTGGTCAAGTGTTAGGTACCCCTAATGGAGACAGACTAAAACTACTCAGGGGTGTGCCCAGAGCTGAGACATGGAAATGGAGGGTCCCACATCATATGACATCTGTTCATTTAAAAAGCCCTGCAAAAAGAAAAAAAAAACAGGAGTTGGACAGAGGGAGGGAGAGCAGGAAAGAGAGGGGGACTTCCTCCCTCCCCTGTGTTCCCCCTCACACAGGCCCCCTTCATTTGTGTGTGTGTATTCTATAGTCGGAGCCCTCTGCTCACGACCTGGGTTCAATCCCAGCAGAAGCTGGTTCAGGTAGTCGGCTCAGGTTGACTCAGCCTTCCATCCTTCTGAGGTCGGTCAAATGAGCACCCAGCTTGCTGGGGGGGGGGGGGGGGAGTGTAGGTGACTGGGTCGGGAAGGCAAGGGCAAACCACCCCATAAAAAGTCTGCGGTGAAAACATTGTGAAAGCAACGTCACCCCAGAGTCGGAAACGACTGGTGCTTGCACAGGAGGGGACGACCTTTACCTTTTTATTCTATACTAATTCCTACTTTAAAACACCCACTGAGGCAGTTTGTGAAAAGAAGCCCGCATCATAAAGCTGCCTCCCAGGACATCAAGCCAGGTGGGCAGTCTCCAGCCAGGAGCCCAGAGCAGCAGCTGCTGTCAGCTCTGGAATGCAAGCTCTGCCCAGGGACAGCAGTTTCCCCAGTGGAGGCAGGAAGTGCTTCTGTGTTTCAGCACCAGCAGGACCCTGCCCAGGAGCCCACGGGGGGGGGGGGGGCACTTCCCTCCAAGCAGATCTGCCCGGAGTCTGTGAGGGCGGGGCGGGGGGGGGAAGGAGGGACAGAAATTTGGGGGAATGCTGAAAAGGCTAGCCTGATCGCAGCAGATCTCCACAGCTAAGCAGGGTCAGCGCTCCAAAGAAGCCCACAGTCCCTAGCAGGCGACAGCCAACCACCGCTGCACTCTTTTGCCTTGAAAACCCTGCAGAGTTACCAGGAGGCGGTTGCTACTCGATCTGTGGAAGTCCTTTGGAATATTTTATCTTTTAGAATGAGTAAAATGCTTCTGCCTGGGTAGTACCCGGATGGGAGACCTTCAAGGAATGCCAGGGTCACAACACAGAGGCAGGCAATGGCCTCTGGAACGTCTCTTGCCTTGGAAATCCCAGAAGGGGTTGCTGTAAATCTGCACTTCCCATCATTATATTGCTTCTACAGGTAAAGTTAATCAGATTCAAAAAGTACAGCATGAAAGTGTCTGATTTTTTCCAATGGAAAAATGGGGCACTTTGGGGCAGCACTGAAAAAAGCCCTATGAAATATTTTCTCTCTTTGCCTGAGAAAAGCCTTTGTCTTACAAAACATTTCACTCATCCCAAGCCCACAGCATGGAAAAGTCTGGGGACTTCCTCAATTTTTCACTTCTTGACATTCAGAGAGGATTTCTATCCAAATAATATACTTCCTTCAATTTAATAGTGAGCTTGTTTTCTTCTTCCAATTTCTATTTTCCCCCTATTTCTCTGCTGACAAAAGATAAAGATCCATGTGCTATGACGGCATAAGGTACAGCAGTTTGTAACACATTCTCAAGTAAAGCAATACTATATTATAGGAAATTAAGGTATTTATACTTTTAATTTCCAAAAATATGTCAAATAGTACAAGTTTGTATGCTGACTAAGCTACATGTTGTTAAATTAGTAAAGTTTGGGTTTGATAGGAAAGTATTGTATACGGTATATTTCAATCCCCCCCCCCCCCAAAGTTTCCTCTTTTTTTCCTTCAAAAAAAGGGGGAGATTCTACACACACATACCCAGCTTCAAAACGTCTGGAGACCCAGTTTGGTGTAGTGGTTAAGTGCACGGACTTTTATCTGGGAGGCCTGGGTTTGATTCCCCTCCACATGCACCTGCTGGAACGGCCTTGGGTCAGCCATAGCTCTCGTAGGAGTTGCCCTTGAACTCTTGTAAGAGCTCTCTCAGCCCCACTTACCTCAAAGGGTGTCTGTTGTGGGGGAGGAAGGGAAAGGAGATTGTGAGCTACTCTGAGATTCAAAGTGGAGGGCGGGATATAAATCCAATATCATCATCTTCTTACATTGGTAGCCTTGGCACTTCAAGGTGACTTCAACGTCTGCTGAGGACCCTGCTGAGACCTACGTTGGGGGAAACCTGGCCTAGGACATGGCGGCAGCTGCACTCAGAGCTCAGCGCCGTAGACATCCCCGCAGCCAGACGGCGGGCTGGATTGCTTCAAGCACTGCTGGGTTGAGGTGTCTTCTCCTGCCCCTCTGGTACACTCACGGCTAGTTTGCCAAGCCAATGGGATGGCCAACAGAAACCACCTCCAAGGATTCCTCGTGAGCAGGAGGGGAAATGAGACCACAGGTTTGAAGACGGGAGGTAACTATGCAGTGTTAATGTCACTCCCTCTTGCTTCTCCTTGCTTTTGAACTGCCAAGAAGGGAGGGGTGCTCCAGGGGCAGTGGCTCCCTCAGACACAGGATCTGAAGCGCAGGAGCCCAGAGTGGCTGCAGCTGGAGCAGACCAGAGGCCTCGGCCTCCCAGTGCGATTCTCTTGCAAGACCCTCCCAAGAGGCTCCAGCAGCTCACAGAAAGCCAGGAGGCAGAGAAAGGGGAGTGTCTGGAGAGCTGGAACAGCACCCCACCTCCACTTATAGTATAAAGCCCTCTGCCCCCAAACACACTCACGATTTCTCTAAGAAATGGGCCAGAATTTATTGCTAGGAGACAATCCTCTCCAAGCCAGGGGAGCTTTTGTGCAGAGCCCACTGGCTGCAAAGGGGAGGGAGGGAGACACATCTGCTCCAGCCGCTGGCTCATCTCAAGCCACCGGAATGGGAGTCTTCTAGAACACCATCAAGGCTCTCAAGCACATTTTCCTCTAGAGCATCACCAGCAGCCTTGCCCTGAGCAGTGGACACCAACCCCATGCCCCTCCCAGATTGGTGAGGGAAGGCAAAACAAGGAAGGAAGCTGGAGCAGGTGCCCTCTCACCCACTGCCCTGGGGGGAGACACACGGGACACGCCCAGCTTCCAAGGGACCCATCTTGCCACTGAAATGGGTGGAATTTCCAGACACGTGCAGAAGTACATCTGGAAGCAAAATGGCTTCATCTCCCCCACCCTCCCCGAATATCTACCGTGCCTTCATTTGGTTTCTGTTCTGCTTCAGTCAGCTGCACTGGAAGACAATGGGCCTTTTCTGAGATTGGCTTTTTCCAGAAAGTCCCCAAGAGCAGGCTTGGATTTTGGGACCCACTGGAAGAAAGTGCTGCCAGTCCTTCCTTGGGGGGGGGGGGGCGCTACTTTACGCAACTCTCCTCCCCAAGCAATGAGGCTCGCCCTGCCTCCTCTCAGTTTCCCCAAGCAAGTTTAAAAGGTTCTTCCCAAAATGTCTTTTGCCAGACTTCGCAGATCACAGCAGCTCATTCATTGCTGCGGTTCGTTTTTGTGTCTGGGTGCCATGGCTGTCAGGTGACTTCTTCCCTGCCCTGCAAACTTTAACCATTCAGGGCAAATAACAGACAGAGGATGACTTTGGGGTAGGGGTGGAGGAGAGGAAGATCACCCCCCAGTTGTTCTGGTTAACTGGAGGCAACTGCAGGGCGGTGGAGCCCAATTCACTCTTGAGGCTCACTAGTGGATCTTGGTCCAACTAGTCCACCCACCAAGCCTCCTTCACGGGGCAGGTGTGAGAATAACAAAACCTGAGCAGCTGAGCAGGCAGAAATGCGACAAGTAGCGGAATTGGCCTGGCTAAAACTTTAGGATTCCTTTGGGCCTGCCTGCCATCTCTATACTCGAGTTTTGCACATGGTCACGCACAGACCTTTACTATCACCAACATTTAGATTTTGCTCTAGTTCCGCAGAAGATTAAAAAAGAAGGACTGTATCCTCCCCCCTCAGATTCTGCGAAATAAGATCATCTGCCTCATAAGGGGTAACATCTGCAAAGCATTTCCAAAAGCAAGTGAAGTCATTTTCACAACAGGAAATGGCAACTGAAGCTAGAGGGAAATCAGACCCCCCACCCACTTCCCTTTAATCCTTTCACATGCAACAAAGTGTGCTAGCAAACTGGGCGGGAGCTGGAACACTCTTAAATGAGAGCTCCCCCGCCCTTAAATGAGAAAAGCATTGATGATCCAGAGGTGGAGACTCACCAAGCTGAAGCTCCCAGACCTGGGCCGGCTTCTCAGAAACAGGGGCTTGCACATGAAGAGGGACAGCAGAACTGCCGTCGAACCTGCACTACTCCCCCCCCCCCCCCCCCCCCTACAGGCCGTCCAAAATGGCTTCTGCTAGGAATCTGAGAGTTCTGCCGTCCTTTCTTCCTTCAAAGCCACTGGCCAGCAGAGTGGCATCCTCACAGCACTCATTCGACCGTTCTGAGCAGCCTCCTTTCGCTGACCCTTAGTCAGACTACAGAGACGGCTATTTCCTCCCGACAAGCCTGCACTGTCAAGGGGCTGGACTCATCACACAAGAGAGAGGGGCACTCCTTATGTGTCTTAACCCTTCCTTGGGGAATCGATTCAAGAAAACAGGCCCCAGTGCACAGCGGGGAGGGGCACCCTGATTGCTCAAGCAAGCCCTAGAGATGCCGATCTGCAGTTCTCACCACAGCAAAGACAAGAGTGAGGGGAACTGGGATTCACCACATCAGCTGCTGTGATGTGATGTGAAGCGCCCTGCCTACATGTGCCCCATCCTCAGTCAGATTTGCCAGAAGAACCTGCGCTCTTGGATGATTGTGCTGTGAATGAACATTTGCATTTCAGCACAGGAAGGGAATAAACCTCAGCTGCGATACCGCCACTGACAGCCCATCATGGAAACTGCTTCCACCACCCTGCCTTGGATTCATGACCGCAACTTGCATCCGAGGCCCAGCCCCAGCCACCAAGAACCATGCAGGACATCTCCACCCACACAGCAAGCATCAAAAGCATGTTCCAAAGATGACCTCACACAGGCAGGAATGCAGGGGAAGCAGCTGCTCGCCAAAGAGAGAGCAACACTTGTGGGGTCCAGATAAGCCAGGATCCCTCCCCCCCCCCCCCGCCTCCCGGGTGCTCCGCTTTCTTTGAAAGAACAAACATTCTTTCAATTTGTTAATTTCACGATTTTGCCATTGGATTCTAACTTTGTACCACTTTGCATTCTTAACCACTGCCAACCAGCTATACGTAGCTCTGCTCACTGCACCCCATTCCACTGTCTGAAGAAGTCTGCATGCACACGAAAGCTTCCATTCTCAATAAAACTTAGTTGGTCTTAAAGGTGCAACTTGACTCCTACTTTGTTCTACTGCTTCAGACCAACACGGCTGCCCACCCGGATCTATCCTCTTTTCTTCATCCTTCCTTCCATGTTGCACGACTAATTCTGACATTAAGGAAACTGTTTTGTGGTGAAACCCCAAAGAGCCATGCCCCCCCCCCCCCAAGCTCGCCCTTGTTTCATTGTCTTCCAGATTAATGGACTAACAGTGTTTTTCATTAATAACACTGTATGGCATTTTTAAATGCAAACTCAAATTTATATCTAACCTTTCTCCCCAGTGCTGTCCCTTTTAACCTCACCACAACCCCCCCCCCCCCCCCGAGCAGTAAAGCCAAGGGTGCTGGAGCCCGCCCCAAGCTTCCAGGACTTTTTTCTGGCTCTCTGACTGCTACACCACACTGCCTTGCTCCGCCCTGGAGCCCAGCCCCTTCTGGGAAAGGCACGCCAGGGCACAGTCCTTCCTGCAACTCTGCCTCCTTCACAGCCACGGGGCCCCTGCACCACTTGATGCTTGCTGTGTGAGGAGGGAGTGACCATTTGGACCAGCAGTGGCCAAGGCTGCTCAGCCTCACTCTCGTAGTACACAATTCACTCAAAATTAGGAAAAAGCTTTAAAAGAAAATGTAAAAATACAATTCTGGGATTCCAAAACGCCGGCTACAAGGTATTCTGCAGGCCACCTCCGAGCACAAGGAATGTTCTGCACTCCCCAAGGAGCAGCACCCAGGACGCCTCTGTGGTTTTATTTACAATATTTAAATCCCACTCTTCTCCCCATGGGGGTACCCAAGTCCCCACAACAACCCTGTGGGGTAGGTTCAGATGAGGGAGTGTGTCTGGCCCCAAGGCCCCCAGCAACTCCCATGCTGGCTGTCCTAACAACACAAGACACGCCCCCCCCCCCAGCCCCACGCTTCTTGGCACTGTAATGGTGCCCCCCAAGAGAGGCTGCTGTGGAGATCAGGCAGAAGAAAACCCAGCTGAGAGCAGCCAGATCCAAAGCCAAGCCCTTCCCCACCCAAACAATCAGAGGATGACACAGGCTTCCGTCAACACACCCAAGGGTTAACTATTTTGGAAAACAGGAAGGAGGGAAGCTGCATATTTGCATGGGGAAAGACTCCGAAATGCGGAATGGAGTCAAAACCGCACAGGAAGCCTATTTAGCCTGACTAAACGCAAGACGGACTTCGAGGTCCTCCTGGGCCAGGCTGGCCTCCTCCACCCTGGCTGGTTCCTGGGAAAGGCGACCATCACTTGCTTCAGGCATCCCCCCTCGAGCAGGGGGCAAGGGCTCTTTCCCTGCTCTGGCCACTGCCAAGGATCTGTGGGGCTTTGTGATTTGCTCTCCTGCTAGATGGGCTGCTTAATGGCCACAGGGATGCGACGCATGGTGGGGACCCAAATGGGTCTCACAACCTCTGTGCAGCGGAATGTGGGCTTGTTTGCTTTCACGCAAGGCCTCCCAGGGAAGAGAGCAGCCTCTCCCCACGCAGCCTGTCCCCTCCGAAGCTCAATCCCCCCCACCCCGAAAAACCACCTCCAAGGCTGTTTCTGGCGGGACCTTCCTGTTCCAGCTCCTGCGGCGCCAGGGGAGGAAACTGAGCGGCCGTCATTTCCCATGGCAAGCCGCTGCCTTGTCCAGAGCTTGGCCAGTCCTCTACCCTGCAAATACGGGGGGAGAGGTTAGTGCGGGGGATCAGGGGAGCACTTCAGGGCCTCGGGCGGTGCTGCAAGAGCCTGTGGCTACAAGTGGGCACTGACAGCAGCCCCACAGCTCACTCTGGTGGGGTTTTAATCACTTCATCATCCTCAAGGAAAAGTGCAAAGCTGCCAAGGGGCAGAGGCCCTGAGCTGGGAATTCTTGGGGGTCAATCACCCCGTCTGCAATAGGGAGGACATTATAGTCTTCCTCAAAGCTGCAAAAGGGAGAAAGTCAAGGAGGCAGCGTAAGTACTGTGCCCAGGGGAGAGCCCCACACCCAGCGGCCTGCAACAAAGGGCTGCCACACCTGGCCCTAAGAAACCCCCCCCCCTGGAGGCTCTGCGCCAACAGACACCCCTCCCCTTTGCTTCGTCTACACACTGGAGCTTTTCTTGCCGCCTCTGCTGCACGCCGCTCCATTCCATCTTCCCTGTGGAAACAGGTATCTCTGGCTTACCTCGCAGGGTTGTTCTTGGAGTGTCTGTGAAGAGCTTTAGACCTTTGGAGCTCCCTGCATTACCCTGCAAGTCTCTGACTGGCCTGGTCTCATCAGGTCTCAGAAGCTCAGCAGGGCCAGGGGACCCCCAAGGAAGTCCAGGCTCGGCAAACCACACACTGCAGGGATCACGTTGACTCAGCTGCCCGTGCCCTTCTTAAAAGGTCCCCTGTGCAAGCACCAGTCGCTTCCGACTCTGAGGTGACGTCGCATCACGACATTTTCACGGCAGACTTTTTACAGGGTGGTTTGCCATTGCCTTCCCCAGTCATCGACATTTCCCCCCCAGCAAGCTGGGAACTCATTTGACCGACCTCGGAAGGATGGAAGGCTGAGTCAACCTGGAGCTGGCTACCTGAACCAGCTTCCACTGGGATCAAACTCAGGTACTGCCTATAAAACATTTCTGAACAACAGAAACCAAAGATTTTACTATCAGGCAGGATTAAAAACTATCAGGCAGGATTATCTATGCAGCTGCAAATTATCTATAAAATACTTTGACATGTGGCTTGTTGGCTGTTAAGTTAGAAGGAAAGGTAAGAAGGATGAGATCGGGGGGGGGGGGTGTGGGGGGGTGTGGCTTGAATCTGATTCTGGCCCTTCTCTTTGGGCTCCCATCCCTTTCATTGTAAATGGCCCAAACTTCTTTTCTGGGCCCTGCATAACTAACTGGCAGAGAAAAGCTGGTCTTGGTTGCTAAGACAGAGCAACTGTCACACGGGTGTGCAAAATGGAAAGTAGCTTGAGAAGCTCTGTTCAAAAGCCGCCCCCCCCCCCCCCCCCCCGCGTGCATTTCTTCCCTTGTGAAGTCTGCTGGAGATCCAGTTTGCGCTCCAGGAAAGCAGCAAGCTCAGCAAAAAGCTGCCACTCAACTTAAGACATTTCTCCCAAAGATGATGAGAAGCCCCGCCCCTACACACATCTTTTGCGAGATGAATTTTTATGCAATCTTGTCTAAGTTCCAAGCAATAAATACATGTTGAGGAGGGACCTCACAGGTACCTGAGCAAGTCCCTCTCCTCACAATGTGCTGCTCCTTGGACCAAGAGGCCCCCCCTCCCTCCCTCCCCACTGCTCCCCAGTTGATGGCGCCTGGTCAAAGGCTCACTCCTACGCTGCCGGCCCTCTTCTTCCCTCCAGGGAAGGCAGCCCCCCCACCACTCCTCCTGCAGAAGTCTGGTTCAGAGAGTCTGCTTCAGAAAGGTGCCCCAGAAAAAAAAAGTCTCACATTTCAGCCCCAAACCAGTCTCCAGCTTCACCCCACTCCATTTGTGCAAGACAGACTCAGGAGGCCCTGACCCAGACTAGCCCCATCTCATATCTCGGAAGCTAAGCAGGGCCAGCCATGGCTAGTATTTGGATGGGAGACCCCCAAGGAAATCCAGGGTCTTTAGGCAAAGGTAGGGAATGGCAAATCACCTTTGAAACACCTCTTGCCTTAAAAAAAACGAGTTTAGCTTGCCACCTACTGGTGCATAATGCTAAGAGAGCTAGAATGACTGCCAGACAACCTTAGGATCTCCAGGCTTTTCTACACACAATGCCATATTATTATTATTATTATTATTGCCAAAGAGAAGCAAATACAGAAATAAAATGCCGTAGTCATAAGACCAAAGTAAACATAAAAGTCTAGAATCCAACCATTTAGTTATTTATTTCCTTTCATTTACATCCCACCCTTCCCGCAAGCGGACTCAGAGCAGGTCACAACAATAAATTACAAAAACTAAGAAATAAATATCGACATAATTAAAAACCAGTTAAGAAGCCAGACATTGTATAGGCTCACCGCCGTGTACAGGGCCTCCTACCAGTTTGCTGAATGTAAACTGACACAGAACTGTTTTTCTTCATTGCCTTCGCACTCTTCGCTTCACACCTCCTGTGCGGACTCTTATCTGGGAGAACCAGGTTTGATTCCCCACTCCTCCACTTGCACCTGCTGGCATGGCCTTGGGTCAGCCATAGCTCTGGCAGAGGTTGTCCTTGAAAGGGCAGCTGCTGTGAGAGTCCTCTCAGCCTCACCCACCTCACAGGGTGTCTGTTGTGGGGGAGGAAGGTAAAGGAGATTGTGAGCCGCTCTGAGACTCTTCGGAGTGGAGGGCGGGATATAAATCCAATATCTTCTTCTTCTTCTCTGCCCACTCAGGTTTGGGTATTTCTAGAGTTTGCACACTGCTTATTCAAGGTACAGAATGTTATCAATTTACACTGAGTAATCTGCTTTGAGCCTCAGTAAGACGGGCAAACTCTAAATGCAAGAAAGAAAGAAATCTGCTTGAGGGAGAAGAGAGGAGGACAACAGATGAGAGGCAGAGAACGGGAAAGGATTTGCTAGACAGACATTTTCCCACTCCATGGCTGTTTCTCTGTCCTCCCCACTGCACGAAACACTGCAAGAAATCTTTCAGCCATTTCTCACCCTGAACAATGAACTATTGCTTAGCCAGGACTGGTACAGAGATGTCATTCCTGATAGCTTAAGAATGAGCCAATACAAGCGAGCTAAAAAGGTTATCTCCCTAACAAGAGACCTGGAAATAATTCACGTGCTTTTGAGTTATACGAGGCATTCCCTTACTTGGACAGTCACGTATGTTCACAAAGTTCAGGAAGGGGGATAGCACCATGATTGCAGGTTTAATCTTGAACATAGTCAATAAATGAGACACAGAATTTTAGAGCTTTTACGCTGTTACTGAAGAAGTGTGCTTGCCCACAAAACCTTATACCCTGAATAAAACTTTGTTGGTCTTAAAAGGTGCCAGACTGGACACAAGCTTTGTTCTGCTGCTTCAGACCAACATGGCTGCCCCCACCTGAATTTATTCTGTTATTCCTCGTAAGAGCCGGAAAGACAGGGGTTCCTTTCTAGGATGAAGCAGAAATGTGGAAGATGGAGGGCGTCTGTGTGCATGACCCCCCCTCCCAGCCCTTCTGCCCCACAGGTCATGTGTATAAAAATGACCAGAAAATAATACTAAAAAGGAAACAGCTTTATTTCAAGTTCCAAAAGCTTCCCTGTCTAGCTGGCTGGAGGTAATTTGTGTGGCCACACAAGTAGTTCCATAATCCCAAATCTGGTGTCATTTGGAGGAAAAGCATCATTTAGCTCTTCATTGTTGCTAAGGAATATTAATGAAATCAGACAGTTGTGCAGAGCAGCACATTTATTGCTACAGGAGCAGAAAAGGCTCATCGGCTCCTCTAGCAGATTTAGTTGTGGCAGCCCCCACAGGAAGGAGCACAAGCAGCTGGCATCAGATCTCGCCCTTACAATCCGCTTCTGTTCACCCTCTCAGCTCTGAAAGGGCTGAGATAAGACTGGACAAACTAATGCGTAAGAATATTATTCCAGTCGTGTTGTTCTCCTCCCAGATCCCCAGCAGCAGTCTGCATTTCCTCTTCTTATGGCTCTCAGGATACAGATTTGGGTTCTCCTACCCCCGGCCGTACAAGACACAAGGCCAGAAGCCAAGAAAGAAACAAAGGCGGCCATTTAGGATGGGATCAGGAAACAGCATCTGTGAGATGAAACACAATCTTCAAACAAGATGTGTTTGGATAACTCCAGTTTCTTAACTCACTTCCTCTGATGTTAAGAAATCATAAAGCCAGAGACCATGAGGGGAGTGCAGGCTTTCTGGCATCTTATCTGTGGAAACGATTCACATTCTTTGAAGCAGGCATGCTGAGTCCAGTTGTCTGTGTGCCTGTGCATGATGGCAGCAGATCCCACAAAAGAATATCAGCACCACAAACTTCACAGTTTTCCCTACGATGTGAAAACGGACAGCTTCATATTTACCCCCTACAAATTCTGTGTGTGAGAGTGTGTACTTCCTGCATCACAGCTCGCTTTTGCCCAGCTCCCTCCTCTCCGGCTTCCTGCTTCCCAGAAGAGAGAAAGAAAGTCAAGACTCCCTTCCCTTGAATGGCTGAGGGCTCCTCCCCCTTCTCCAGAGGGAGAGCTCCCTGGGCACCTTTAATACCAACAAAGTTTTATTCCAAGTGAAAGCTTTCATGTGGAAGCACACTTCTTCAGAGGGAGGGGGGAGTCAAAGAGCCACAGAGAGAGATCCCCCCTTACAGTTCTAACAGATTGGGGGGGGGGGTGGAGGTAGGAAGAATCCTAACAGTGGAACGGAGTAAGAGTCCAGGAGGGGAATAGAGAGGGAGAGTCCCATGGCATCTTTAAGACCAACAAAGTTTTGTGTGAGCACGCACTTCTCCAGAGAGAGGAAGAGATGGAGGGAGGGGGAGTGAACGAGACAGAGCGATCCCCCTTTCCAGTTCTAACAGACAGCGGGGGGGGGGGGGGGGGGAGAAACCTCACAGCACAGCTTGCAATCTTTATTAGTGGAGGGGAGCAAGAGTCCAGGAGCACCTGAAACAGATTTTGTGGCAGGGCTTTCAGGAGCTTTCATGAGTCAATGCCCACTTCTTCAGATACAGCTCGGGATCTGGTGATCTGTGAGAATCAGCTGCATGGAACCTTGTTTCTGCATCCGCATGCATCAAGGCACATGAATAGCACTGCAGAGCTGTTTCTCAACACAGTCACAGCATCACCATGCATGTGGCCATATCCATCTGGTACAGCCTCCTCCAGTTTCATGACATCCAAGGACAAATGGCTGTCCCAGCAATGGAGAGAAATGTGGGCTGGAGCAGGGGACAACCCCCTTTTGTAAAAAGAAGAAGAACTGCAGATTTATACCCTGCCCTTCTCTCTGAATCAGAAACTCAGAGTGGCTTACAATCTCCCATATCTTCTCCCCCCACAACAGACACCCTGTGAGGTGGGTAGGGCTGAGAGGGCTCTCACAGCAGCCGCCCTTTCAAGGACAACCTTTGCCAGAGCTATGGCTGACCCAAGGCCATTCCAGCAGGTGCAAGTGGAGGAATGGGGAATCAAACCCCATTATCCCAGATAAGAGTCCGCACACTTCACGACTCCAACAAACTGGCTCCATTTGGTGTGTTTTGAGCTCCATTTGGTGGGGTTACTGGCAAAGATATAAGAAAATGTGGTTCTCTGCCCCAAGCCCCTTTGCTCTATGCTTTGTCCACTACATTGGCAAGCTAAATATAAACATGCATACAGGAAATGCCTTTAAAGAAACCCGCCCCTTCCTGAATCCTGGAGACTGCCCAGGAATAAACTCGCCCTGGACATGAAAGAGACAGCTCTTCCCCAGCACAAAGGAGAGGAGTCTTGATTCCGTGCATCCTGTTCTAGCTAATGAAAGAAAACTCATTCAAAAACTGAAATGGTCAAATTAAGCCAAGCACTGGCCACAGGACACACTTCTGTGGCTTGAAAGAGCTGGTCCCTGCAATAGACACAGACCTGGGAAAACCTGACGTGGTCCTAATGACAGTCACCACCCAGATTCAAGGCCGCACATCTAGATCGGTGTCACTTGTGTGAGTGGCAAGTCCTGTGACACCAATCTAGTCTGAGGGGATAAGGCGGGATAGAAATGTTTTAAATTAACAAAATCAAATGTACTGAAAGTTATATTAAGAAAAAGCCTGTAAAACATGGATCCAGGTGGATAGCCGTGTTGGTCTGAGTCCAGTGTGGCACACAGAATCATAGAGTTGGGAGGGCCACACAGGCCATCAAGTCCAACCTCCTGCTCAATGCAGGATGAGCCTAGAGCAGCCCTGAAAAGATTTTGTCCAGCCACTGCCTGTAGACTGCCAGTGAGGGGGAGCTCACCACCCCCCTCGGTAGCCAAATTCCACTGTTGAAAAACTCCTACTTAAAAAAGTATTTCCCTAATATTCAGTTGATACCTTCCTGCCCTTAATTTCAGCCAATTATTGCGAGTCTTCTCCTCTGCTCCCTGCCCCTCCTCTACGTGAGAGCCCTTCAAATAAAGAGAGCAATCATGCTCCCCCTCAACCTCCTCTTCCCCAGACTGAACACTCCCAGGTCCCTCAGCCTTTCCTCACGGGGCTTGGTCTCCAAGCCCCAAGCATCCTTGTCGCTCTCCTCTGCACCCGCTCTATTCTGCCCGCATCCTTCTTGATCTGAGGCCTCCAGAACTGCACACAACATTCCAGGTGTAACCTGACCAATACCAAAATCTAGGTAAACAACATCAACAGCATTCCCTTGACCCAGCAAGCTCAAGGGACATGGACAGTGTCCATACGAAAATTTATACCCAGAGTACAATTTTGTTGGTCTTAAAGATGCCACGCTGGACTCAAACTTTCTTCCTTGTCCTGCATTCTTGTCCTACATTCATAGCTGTAAAGTGGCAACCTAACTTTAAATCAGTGTAAATAAAATTAAATGATCAAAGAATCTTCTGGGCAGTGCAAATCCAAAGAGCAGACAAAGAACACATTTAATGAAGAAGTGAAATGGCCATTCCAATCTATTGGCTTCTTCCCTGGGAAAAGGTGTCCCAGACAGTGGAGGTCATGTAGGCTACTCAAATGTTGGCCCCTCGAGCCCTGAACTGGGTAGCCCAGGAAAGCCCAACCTCATCACCTCTTGAAGCTAAGCAGGGTCAGCTGTGATTAGTACATGGGTAGAATTCAGTCAGATGTGGCAGCACCAGAAAGGTTTCTCTTTCTGCCACCACCCCATTGGCTGAATCTCTTCCAACTACATCATTTGAGGTGGCCTGTGTTCTGCTATGACTTAGAAGCTCAAAAATTCAACTGAATGCTGCTAAGTGAACTCAGAGCCATATAGATAGGGATTTTAATCATTCATCTGGATTTATGACCTGCAGCCGCACAGTCCTCTACCCTCCTCAAAAGATCCTGTTGTAGCTGCAAGCTATAACATTTTGTTCTACCTAAAGCCCCTGGCATATGCTTGCCAGCGCAGAAGACCTTCATTCCCTATGGTGGCTGTGGGAAGAGAAACAAGGAATCCAATGAGGGCGACTGTAGTGCGTGTTGATGACATCAGGTGATTGCACGGATTTGTTCTTCAAAGACACATCAACCAGAGGACTTATCCCAGGAATGAAACCTAACATCATCCCCAGGAGTTGCTGAGAAAAGACATGACAGCTTTTGTGGTGCTGGAGCAAGGAATGTTTGTGGTGCCCAAAATGTGCTCCCATTCAATGACCTGCGTGCCTGGATCGGGCTAAGCTGGGGACCAGCAAAATGGCCGTGGGAAACGTACAGCCAGGATCTATGCTGGGGACAGCCACCCCTCGTTGTTTATGCTATACTCTGACTCTGAACATGGAGGCTGCATTATTAGCCACTGGTTCCATACGGCACATTATTACAGCAGGCTGCTTTGCACTTTGGGGCTGGCAGCAAGCCTGGAAGCAGGAGAGCACCCAATGCACGCACCTTTTGGAGCTTTATCTAACAGATTAGAAAATGTCACCCTTTCCAGATCAGGCCAGTAATATTCCCCTCTGCATGCTCAATCCACTTCTGGCACCTGATGACAAGCACCATTTCTGATAAGCGGCAGCCAGAGAAAGGGGTAGTTAAACAGTGCTGTTCCTGTGCACTCCACAAATGTTCCCGGCACATGCTGTGAGGATACTGTGTCACTTATTAACCAGCAGCAAAAATGATCCCGGCACTATTCGCTTGTCTGGGGGGAGGGGCAAGGAGAAGATCAGCAAGAATTTTCACCAAGTTCAGTTCTCAGAGGCCTCATTCACACCCCCAGATTAGAGCCCAATTCCCCCATGAGCTTCAGGGGGGGTGGGATGAGCTAGAAAGAGCCGCTGGTTGTCCTAGGAAAACAAAGAGCTGAGCCATCTCCTCTTGCTCGGCAGCCAACCAGAAGGTGACAGAACAGCCATGGAAGAGCCTGAGAGACCAGCCGAAAGACAAGAGGACGGAGAGACGGGGCAGAGGCTGCCGGGCAAAGGCACTCATTTCGATAAATCTCTTTCTAGCATCTTGCCCATGGATATCTGGGGCAGAAATGCCAAGGTGAAACTGCACAGGGAATGATCTGAAAACACTGGGGGGAAATGTGGGTGTTGTTGGAAAACCAAAATGCCATTAAATCACATGAACCAGACCAGCGGTTAGCTCAGAGAACTGTAAGCCAGACCAGCGTCCTCTTCCTCACTGCATGTCACTAAACTTCAGCTGTGGCCCAAAGGACTGCAATTGTGGCCACAGAAAATGAGGAAGCCAGATCTGGTTGCTGGGCAACTCCACGACATCCTTCTCAGCGATCACTGTGTCCACGCGACTGCCTGCATCCGCTGAATGTGTGGAGGGTGGGATTAGGGCAGCAAGCTTTGCTCCTTTCATGCATTTGCTAGCTTTTTTGCATAAAACTTGTGTATGTGCAAGTGGTCTGGGTGGAAAAGCCAAGATATTATGCATGAAAGTCAAGAATGGCACTTGCCAACTCAGCCCTGCTAGTCCTCGGATGGTGCTTTGGGCAGAAAAAACCCTGCCTTCTCTTCCCCTCACAAGTGTCAAGGCGTTGATTTGCCTTCTGCATCTCTCTCATGTCTCCAGGATCAGGATCCATTCCACTTGGAAAGGCCTTTACTCTAAAGCAACCTGCCTTTGCCCACTTCCTTCGCTCCTGTTCAAGCCAGCTGCTGCTCGTCTTTCCTGCCGCCGGCTGCTCCTTCACTGGACCAGTCTGACAGCGACAGGCACGATTTAGGAGCCCACAGAATGTGTTGAATTTAAATTGAGTCTTTATACTCTTGGCATTCCTTCCACAGCACAAAGGGAGTTTCAGCCTTAAAATCCACAGCCAGGAAACAAAGAGAAGTCTGTCTCTTTAAGCTTCTGCAATCCAGTCTGGAGCAACTGCAGAAGTTAATATAATTATCTGGAGGTGACTTTCAGGGAGACTCTGCACAAGAAGGGTCATTGTAGCTCAATTATTAACTGGGCTGGGGGACCCCTGACTTTCTCGGAATGCTGCCTTCATCTGGGGCCATGTTTTTGCTGCCAGAGAATGCTCCCGAGCTGAGCGCAAAGGTTAATTCATTCATTCCCAGCACTGCCCCTTTGTCCTTCAGCCTCTGGATCTCTGGGAAAGCTGCAAAAGAACTCTCACACTGACTGCTCTTAAGTGCTGCTGGCAACTCAAGACGGCAAGTTTCCCTCAAAGGAAGAAAAGCTGGTTTTCAGGCACACAAGCAGCCCAGTGGGGAGAAGACCTGACCTGCACAGTCGCCTCCCGCAGGCCCTTCCTGCCTCTCCCAAAGGTGAAGCCAGCCAGCCTCAGTGGCTGCTCCAGGAGGGGGCAGAGGCATCTCACTCTTCAGGTGTCTCTACATTTAGGGATTAGTGGATGATGATGATGACAATGACAGCTTGTGGAATCACCCAATCCCAGATCAGACCAGGCTCTGAGTGATGCACATCAAATTGAATAATACAGAGATTAAAATGCTTTAAATGTTGTGAGCCTCACCTGGACCACCTTGCCCAAATTTACCCTTAATGGACCATCTGCTGGCTGGTTGGCTCCACTTACAGCCCCACCATTTGTTTGCACCTTCATTTGTCTCACAGGGCAACGGGCACTTCAGGCCATCTGCAATTGCCAGGGGCTCAGAACACCTCCAAACAGGAAGCGGCAGTTCTCTCTCTACTCGCACACAGTCACAAGCACTGCGAGGCCCCCATCACAACCCGCTTTTGAAAAATAAAAAGCAAGAATTCAATCCAAACTAATATTTGCATTTGACTCAGCTCTACAACATAAATGGAGAGTGCTGATTAGAAGACACATGATTTGCAAGGTTCTAACAAATCCTGGAAACTCCAGTCCCAACAAGTGAGTCTGTCAACAGCCCAACTGTCAGCGCAGGGTCAAGAGAGCCACAGATCACATGCCAAGGATGCAAAAGACTGTCACTCGGAGGGACACATGTTCAGGCCACTCCGCCTCCTGAGCACGGGGGCAGGGCTGTGGCCTAACAAGTCAGGCAGGGGAGCAGGCATGAGTCCCCCCACCCCGCTCAGGTGCCCCTTGCTGTAGGTAGCATATTACAGCATACAAGCATATCTCACCATCTTAATTTAGGTACTAGAACAAAGTTTGAGTCCAGGGGAACTTTTAAGACCAACAACGTTTAATTCTGAGTACAAGCCTCTGTGTGCAGGTGCACTGTTGCTTCAGACCACTGTGGCTTCACACCTGAACTTAGGTACTGTCAACATGAAAAGATAAGGTGGAAATTCAAAGCTGGCTAAGAATTTGATCATCAAATGAAGTGGGGGGGGGGGGGCGGGGATTAATTCTGTCCGGCATCTTGAAGGAACAGGTTCCAGTCTTTGTTATAAAAGTTTCTTAATAATTAAGAAGACATTGGATTTATATTCTTACATAATTTATATAATTAACATTCTTTCCTTTTCTATCAAAGAGGTCAAAGGCCTCAGAGGAGCCAGCTGCGGAATTCTGAAATCTAGAAGAAGAAGATGATATTGGATTTCTATCCCGCCCTCCACTCCGAAGAGGGCGGCTCACAATCTCCTTTACCTTCCTCCTCCACAACAGACACCCTGTGAGGTGGGTGGGGCTGGAGAGGGCTTTCACAGCAGCTGCCCTTTCAAGGACAACCTCTGCCAGAGCTATGGCTGACCCAAGGCCATGCTAGCAGGTGCAAGTGGAGGAGTGGGGAATCAAACCCGGTTCTCCCAGATAAGAGTCCACACACTTAACCACTACACCAAGACCAGCAGTGCTCATGAGCCGCCAATCAAGGGTTCTGAGCATGAAGGGCCCATAGTTAAGACTGATGACACAGGTTGGCCACCCAGGTTCAATCTGGCTGCTCAGTCCTGACATCTCAGCTACTCCACAGCTGTCCATTTATTTCCTTAAGGCACAATCCACTGGGAGCATCTCCTGCACAAACCCAACTAAAACAGAGCTAAGCGAGAGCACAGTTCCCACACATTACAGGGAGGCTTGAGAAGGTAACATCTGGTGGAAGTGGCCCCACCCAACCCCAAAACTCACAGCAAAACCAGCAAAAATGTATAAATAAAGCATCCAAAGAAAATGGCATGAAACGCTAATATTCCAGCAGGAGGGGTATGTCCATGGCTAGGAGTCAAGAGTCCGCCTCGCAAAGCTGACCAGGTTTATGAATTAAAAGAAGCAGGAAAGAGCAGAACAAGAGAGGCCTTATCAGCAGATCCCCTTATCATGACATGACACAACAAGTCAGCACTGGGGCAGGCAAAGGCTGTGGCTCAGCCAACAGTGGGAAGTCCTGCAGCACGCAGGCCTGCCTGGAAGGGGGTGTGCTGAGTGACCCAAAGCTCAGGGGTGGCAAGGGCGGGGGGGGGGTAAGAAGAGTTGGGAGGGTGGCAAGGGGGGGTGGCAAGGGCGGGGGGGGGGAAGGGTGGCAAGGGCCAGGGTGGTTGGAAAGGGCCGGGGTGGTGGTGGCAAGGGCTGGGGTGGTTGGAAAGGGCCAAGGGGGGGGGGGGGGTGGGAAGGGCCGCGCTATGCATAGCTGGAGCACAGAGGCTCGAGCGAGGCGCTCATCTGCAGGGAGATGCCCGCCTGTCACACCTGCTCAGCCTGGCTGCGGCGCGGCTGCCCTTTGCCTTTGCTTTGCGCAGCGGGAAGTCCTCGCGGCTCCTGGGCAGATGCCGAAAGTCGGAAGGGGCGGCGGGGTCCCGGACCGCCGGACCAGAGCCTTGCGGGGGGGGGGGCTGCAGAGGGCCAAGCCACCGGGGCCTTTGGGGGCGCGCAGCAAGGGCGGCGGCCCGGGAGGGAAGAGGAGCCCCAAGAGAGCCGCCTCCCGCCCCGCCCCGCCCGCTCTCGCCCTTCGCCGGCTCCGCGGCCCCCGCCCAGCCTCGCCTTTACCTGCTGCCTGCGCCGAAGCCCCCCGGCGGCGCCCCAGAGGGCAGCCAGTCTCCCGCTGCTGCTGCTGCCGCCGTCGGGGCGCCCGTGCCTCGGCCCCGCCCCCTCTGCCTGGCCCGCCTCCAGCCCGCCCCGCCCCCCCCCGCCCTTGGAGAGCCCGAAGCCCCGCGGGGAAACCGGCGGCGGCCGGGGCAGAACGCAGCGCCCTGGTGGAGCATGGACGGCTGGAGGAGCCGGGAAAGCAGAAGCCCCGGCCGGGGGGGGGGGGGGGGGGGCGCTGGAAGAGATCCGGCTGGGAGAAGTGGTTGGCTTCAGCGGCGATCATGGCCCCTGCCTCCCTTCTGCAAGGCTGAGACCATGGCCCCGAGCATGGGCGCCTCGAAGCTGGCATCACCGCCAGTGGTCTGGCATACCACGGACACGAAGCACCCTGCTGCGATCTGCAAAGGCGCAGAAGAGCCCTCTGAAGTACACCCAGGGGTCACTTCTGTAGAACAGGTGGTGGAGCTCACCCAGGGATTGTTATGCAGCTGCACCCACTGTTCAATGGACAAGGTAGGAAGGGGAATCTTCAGAAAGGTTCAGGAGCTGCGCTTCTGTGAGCTCCTGCTGAACTCCTCAAGACCTGGGTACACCTGATTCTGCTGCACCAGATTGAGGCAGGACTGCGAATTAAAGATGACTACTGGATTCCTTGGAAGGTGAAATGACTTTTGGCAGCAACTGGCTTTCACTGGGATGCCTCGTGCCTGCCCCCTCCCCTTCTCCTTCCCTGTCATCCCTAGAGCCTCCCCAATTCCGGAGCCCTTGCTGTGGCCTCACCCAGTTCCCCAACTCCTCCTTTGCATCCAAATCCCCCGCAGGCCTCCTTGAGGAATCTTATGAAGGAAGTGTCTGTTGCCACTAAATTCTTACAAAATTATAACTTGATGCTACGATCATTTATTAGCACACAGAAACCACAGGGGGCATTTAGGAAGACAGGGGGACTTTGGGTTCATTTGTGGATAAAACGAACTCCAGGAGGACAAACTTCCTCCCACTGCACAAAGGAAGCTCCTTTTAAAGGCACTGGCAGTTTTGTGCCAAAGGATGCTGAGTGGGCAATCCAAATATAAATAGTGATTCTTCCCACTGCTGGTTTGTGGCAGTTCTGTGGCACAAGCCCCAGGCCAGGCTCTGCCTACCAACCAGCCTATCAGGGTGATCTTCCGCACACCTACCATGAAGGATCCCTGCTGAATATGGTGGGATGCTGGGAGCAGTTCTCTGTACCACACAGACCTCCACCCTCTCGGACAGTTGGCAAGTGGCTCTTCACCCGGTGTCATCCCATGGTGACCAGATACTGGGCAGCAGGAGACACAGAGGCAAGACCTCAGAGCTTGGAATTGAAGCTGGGAGTCCTGCCCCTCCCAGTGGCCAGTTTCTTTAAAAGGGCAGGTGGTGGTTGTGTGGGCTACCCTGAGAGTGAAGGAAAAGCCCTACCAGGTGGTAAAAGCACCCAGAAGAGCAGGATGGATCAGGTGGTGTATAATAATATGGAATATGGTCTTTTGGTGTGCCTGAACAGCCCCTATGTCTGCAAACTCAATGTCCAACTCAATACAACAATGAGAACCACCAATGGATATACTAAACCCACTCCAATCTATTCGCTACTTACATTGCCACATTGTCCCCCCACATTTCTGAAGACAAGATGCTCTCCTTCGTGAGGATAGAAAGATCATCAAAACCAGAGTGCCTGTTCACAAAGACATGGTTGATCCTGACACTCAGCAATAAGATCTGTACAAATCCTGCAATCACAAAATTCCATTCTTGGGAATGAATAGATGTGAACATGGGTGCCATCAGTTCCATCCGATATCCATAACCTGATAAACAAGAGGCGCTGATGACAAAAGAGTGGTGATGACCTGAGGAGTGAGTGGGAGGTGCTGGAATTTGATGGTGTGCCCCTTGGCTATGATCAAAAGGAAGCATTTGTTGCCAAGATGTCAAGTAAGGGTACAGGTGGATAGAAGATCGCTGGGGGGGAATGACTGGTGGACCAACTTTGGTGCAAAGACTGTTTGGAGGTCTTGAACAGTTTGGCTGTTGCTGCTGTCCCTGGAACTTGGTCTTGTTGAGACAGGATGAATGTTGGTTGGAGGCATAAAATGGGACCTCCAAGAGGAGCCAAGAGAGCTCCTGGAGGAACTGTGGCAAAACCAGGAGCAAGACCATAATTTAGATTTGTTTTGGGTTGTAACACTGAGATTATGAGAAGCCTTGAGACTCTTATTAATGTCCTGTAGGACCAAGTCAGTGGTGAAGTGGAACAGACCTATGCCGTCAAAGAGGAGGTCTTGGTGTCAGGGATGCTGATTGCAGCCATGAGTGGCATCTAAGCCCTACTGAGGCCAGCGTCTTAGCAAATGTCTCCAAATTGTGTTTCATGGAGTTCATCTGTTGCCTTCTTGTTGGATTTTTTGAATTTTAAATCTAACTTCTTCAGGAAGGGGGGGGGGGATCACCTCTGATAGTTGCTCCCAGAGAGCATACTGGTAACAGCTAAGCAGGCTGGGTAGTTTATGTTCTTGATACCTAGGATGGCTATTGAGTAGATTTTTCTGCCAAAGGCATCCAGCTTTTTACCTTCTCAGTCAGGGGGAGTGGAAGAGGCATGTTTGCCCTTAGAGAATGAAGTGACCACGAGAGAGGTAGGTTTCGCATGGCAATAGAGAAATTCCGCATCTTTCTCTTGAATTTTATACATATTGTCAAGGCAGTGCATGGACACCACTGTGGGTGCTGGCTTGTCCCACGGCACTTTGGCTGTCTGCAGGAGCACTTTGGTCAAGGGTAGAGCTACAGTCATTGATGTATCTCTCTGGACAATGTCGAAAACCAAGTCTGAAACTTTAGGCTGCGGCTGAACAACAGATAGGCCAAGGGTTGCGACCATATGCTTGATGAGGTCTCCATAGGATTTGAAATCGTCTGAGGGAGAAATAGGGAGATCCTCTCCAATTGGAGTTGAGGGGGTGGGATCACCCGGTGTCATATCTGATGGCTCAGAGGTGGTTTCTGAATCCGAGCGGCTGCGGTGTCCTCAGGTTCCAAATTGCCCAATACTGACGGTGGGCTTCTCAGAGCTGGCGCCAAAGGTGTTTCTGTGGCCTTGCATTTGCGGGATTGTCGCTTTGAGGCCTCTGGTTCAGCCTCAACCAGAGAACCCAACGCACCTTCCTGAGACCACACAACAGGACTTTAAGAATCCCTGATCACTGAGGGGAAGGTTTGTAGTTTAAAACAAACCTGGTCCTTCAAAATCATAGGCAGTTGTGTGAGTCCTGTCAGTTGATAGAAAAGGCCTGTCACATGTACATAACAATAGGCCATCTTCAAGTACTTGAAGGGCTGTCATATAGAGGATGGTGTGGAATTGTTTTCTGTGGCCCTGGAAGGTAGGACCAGAACCAAGGGGTTGGAATTAAATCAACAGAGTTTCCGGCTCAACATTAGGAAGAAGTTCCTGACCGTTAGAGCGATTCCTCAGTGGAACAGGCTTCCTCGGGAGGTGGTGGGCTCTCCTTCCTTGGAGGTTTTTAAGTAGAGGCTAGATTGCCATCTGACAGCAATGAAGATCCTGTGAATTTAGGGGGAGGTGTTTGTGAATTTCCTGCATTGTGCAGGGGGCTGGACTGGATGACCCTGGAAGGTCCCTTCCAACTCTATGATTCTAGGCACTACATAGACAGCTTCAAAGGGAAGTTAAATAGATCCATCATCCATCAGTGGCTACTAGCTAAAGGGACTAAAGGGAACCTTCATATTCAGAGGCAGTAAACATTAGAGTACTAGCTGTAGAAGAGAACACCAAGGGAAAGCCTTGGCCTCTGTACCTTCCAGGGTAATTGGTTGGCCACTGTGGATTAGACAAGCCACTGGCCTGATCCAGAAGGGCTCCTTATATCTTGCAATGAACTAAGCAACTTCCTATAGTCCACAGGATATAGTATGTGCTGTATGCACTCAAGGCAAGCTCTTAGAAGCCAAATGTGACCTGCCATTTGAACACAAGCCAGCAATCCAGCTGTCCAGGCCCAGTACAGATATCCCTGAGTTTCATGAGAAAAGCTGGGCCTTTCAGATCCAAACTCAGTGACAACAAGGTTTTCAAGCTCTTTCTACTCTTTTCCTCGTCTGAAGAGGCATCCAAGGGAGGGAGGATGTTTCCTAGACACCGAGGTCTGAAAACGATGAGATGCTGAAGAGGCACCAGATGGACATGACCAAGACTGAAACACAGACGCTTCTGTCTGGGCTGGAGAAGGCTGACTGCTTGGAGGTGACCAGAGCAAGTGGCTGGAAGGGGAGAAACTGGGGGCATGCCACAACCCCACCTCAGCCAGCCTGATGAATGGGTAGCATTGAGAAGACCCACGCAGAGGGGATATTAATAGTCCCCAGCACATTGCTGAGGCCTGGCAGCCTGCCCACAGGCCCCACCTCATCTGACACCGCAGCCATCCAGAGAAGGGAAACGGGGTGCGTGGGTGTGCCCACGTGAACGCTCATGCAGGACCCAGGGGTTCGAGACAGCTGGAATGCCTTCGCTCACCAGGGGAAGGGGTGCTTGGGAGGGGGGAATTACAATTTTTAAAAAAACTTAAGGAGAGGAACAACTGGAAGATGCCGGTTCCTCCAAATGATGGAGAAATACACAGCCTTGTAAAATGTTCTGCACCCGTGTCACGGCATCGCCCTCACTTTGGCAACTGCAGTTGCCTCCAAATCACCCCACAGAGCAGAGGAGCCACAACAATTCCAGCCAAACAGCCCAAAAGTTAGTTGCGTCATCATTTTACGGACTGTGGTGAAGTAAGAGCTGAAACTGCACTGAAATGCTTCTCTGTGGAGATGGACAGGGGCAGAGACGTAACATTTCTGGAAATTTTGAAGCCACTGGAAAATAACTGAAATGTGGAGGGAAACTGAATCTCTGCAGTACTTAGTTTCCGATCAAACCTAAACTTCTCTGACAACGTAAAAGGAACACACAGAGAAAGATGCCTTATACGGAACCAAGATAACACTGAACACACAGTGAACAAGCAACAAAATCAATGGAGGAACTGTGTAAAATGATGAAACATTAAATATTTATAGAAAATGTAAAGAATAGTGATTTATATTAATATATATATATATTTATAATCACACAAATGTCTCCCTTTTTATTGTATTTTCTCTAAGAATTATTGTATAATAATAATTTCATAAGTTGGGTACAGAATGAAAACAAATAAAGAAGACTCCTGTGGGTAAAATCAGTCTTTCAAAATTTGAATCAACAAGTTCTTATAATTGTTCCCTCTTCCCCAAGGGAGGAGGAGAAGCCTCAGTCATTAGATGAGTTTTGCTCTGTAGCTCTGCTGTGCAACTGAGAGAGGTTGAGAGCGATTGAGAGATTTTTATTTTCTAGGACACAGAACATTGATCATCAGATTTCTGTAATGAATGTCAATTAATCAAAAGTAGTTTTGCAACTTAACAGATACACACCTGAACAGCATACTCAAGTTTGCTACAGCACAGACATTGTCTCCAGATTTTGATTCAATAATTCAGAGCAAGAGATGTCAGTTATCAGCAACCATTAGACAAAGGATGGGGAGCAACTGACTCCTCTCCATTTGCCTGGACAACTTTTGAAACCCAGTTTGCAGCTCAAAACATCCAAATATTTGGGTGACCCTATGAGCAAGTGGTCATTTCCTCACATTTTTAAGAGGCACAATATGGCAATTCTCATGCATGCATATTCCAAGCCCTTTTTCTAGTGGATGCACAAGAGAGAAGGAGAGAGAGAAAGAGAGAGAGAGAGAGAGAGGAAGGAAGGAAGGAAGGAAGGAAGGAAGGAAGGAAGGAAGGAAGGAAGGAAGGAAGGAAGGAAGGAAGGAAGGAAGGAAGGAAGGAAGGAAGGAAGGAAGGGAGGGAGGGAGGGAGGGAGGGAGGGAGGGCCTTTTGGCCAAAAACTGTGCCCACCCTAGGGTGGGGATCTCAGCATCACAAACAATTCCTTGTTCTTCCCCCTGACTAAAATAAACAAATTTATGCAGAGCGCTTACACTTTCATACATATTTAGGTTTCCTTGCGGGTAGAATTCAACACATAATTTTTCTTAGAAAGGAGAATTAAGAGCTGTTTATGGTCTAGCACCCAGCTGCCCTTTGGGCACTCCTGGTGAATCCTCTTTCAACCTATCGCTGTGCCTGGATCTTCTGAAGTTGAAGCCTTTCTCATTTCCAATATGCAGGAGGAGTTTCACAGAATCATAGATTTGGATAGGACCTCCAGGGTCATCTAGTCCAACCCCCTGCACAATGCAGGAAATTCACAAATACCTCCCCCTCACACACACACAGTGATTCCTGCTCCATGCCCAGATGATAGCAAAAAACTCCAGGATCCCTGGCCAAACTAGTCTGGAGAAAAATTGCTGCTTGACCCCAAAGCAGCGATTGGCATTTCCCTGGGCATGTGAGAAAGGGCCACGAGAACTAAGCACTGATGCAACCTCTCCTGGCTTCCTTCTCATGATCTGCCTAATTCACAGAATCAGCATTGCTGTCAGATGACCATCTAGCCTCTGTGGAAAATCTCCAAGGAAGGAGAGCCCACTGCCTCCCGAGGAAGCCTGTTCCACTGAGGAACTAACTCTGTCAGGAAGTTCTTTCTAATGTTTAGTCAAAAACTCTTCTGATTTAATTTCAACCCGTTGGTTCTGGTCCAACCTTTAAACTATCAGAAACCACAGCACTGGTGGCGGGAGGGGAAGTTTGTCAAAATCTTCATAGCTGAGGAAAAAATGGACATTCTGTCTCTTCAAAAAAGAGAAATGAAGTGTTTTGTAACTTGGCTGTGTTTCTTGCTTCTGAGATAGTTTCCCAGGGACAGGAACGTTTAGGGAAAGCAGTTTAATCACAGATTTTAAAAGGGTGGTGGTGGCAAGAGCCATCAAGTCCCAGCTGACCTGGGGCAACCCCCCGGAGTGGCTGTTTCCCCCTTGCAAGGCAAGAGACTAAGAGAGCTTCTGAGATCTGGCCAGAGGAGACTGCCCTTGGCCATCTCAGTCAGGGCTTTTCAAGGTCTACATCTGGGCTGCTCTGCAGACTGCGCTCATTCCGACTTCGCTGAATTTGTTGATTCAGTCTTGGTTCAAGACACAATTTTGTTGTCCCACAAATAAAAGCCAAAGGACATTCTCTGCCCGACACTAATTGTGGCATTGTCCCATGTAAGCCCCTCTAAAATGAAAGCTCTACTCACACATGCCTCCTGTTCGTTTTGATGAGGTTTGTGCCAAAGAAAATCCCAGTGGATCATGCCCACAGGCTACATCTGTCTGCCACCTTTCCTGTCACCCAGAATTGACACCACCTGGTGATCTCTGGTTCAAATTCCACTGTGGAAGCATGAATAAACATGAAAAGAACAGACTTGCTTCAACTTAGTGTTGGTTAGCCCTCAGTTATGGTGGAGGTTGTAGAACAGTCTGGCCGGGGGGGGGGGGGAGAGTTCTAGACTTTTGTTGTAAATCTCACACCTCATCCAGTCCACATTAACCTTTCAAACAGGAATTACTTAAAAGTCTGTTCTAGGGAGGCCACCAGAGATCAACCACCAAGCCAAAAGGGAATAAACAGAGACATTCCAGTTGCTGGTGAGTGTCGCTGGAGCCCGGCTCTTCAGTTACTGCAGAGGACATACCTGCCGTTCTCTGATCTTACAGAAAAGTGGCATGTGATGTCATATTACTCATCTTGACGCAAGCACTGCTCCTGCGGGGCCTCACTCTTCAGTGAAACACCTGTCAATCAATAAGCCAGTCTTAAAATAAAAAACATCTGCCTCTTTGTAACCATCACTACTGCTGCCAAACTACCAGGAATATTTTGTTCAAAGGGCAGCATGATGCATAAGGCCATGTTGGAATATTCAGTCACCTAAAAGTATTCTTCCTTCCCAACTGCAGGTGTTGGTGTATGTCCAGTTGTCTAGTAGTATTGTTCTGCACTACCTGCAACTTTCAGTCTTCAAGTTTGCCCCAAGTAGAACACATTACAGCTGTGCAGTCCAGATGGAACTATGCTGTGGATCATGAATGAACCAGCTAGTGCTGGGCAAAAGCACTCTCAACCACACCTGTCACCTGGTTTTCTAAGGTGACTGCAGGTATCAAGTATTTATTTATTTGTTTAATAAGCTTATATTCCGCCTTTTCCCGTTATGGGCTAAAGGTGGATCTCAACAAATAAAAACAGCAATAAAAACCTACATATCAAAATTAAAACACCAGTTTAAAATTAACAGTAAAACAATAAATAAAACACACCATCAGCGGACAGGGCACAGCATATCAATAACCAGCTGCACTGTAATAAGCATGATGTGACCACCAGGGAGGCCAAATGACGGAATAATAGGACACCCGCTGCCTCAACCATAGGCCCGGCAGAACAGCTCCGTCTTGCAGGCCCCACAAAATGGCAGTAATTCAGGGAGGGCCCAGATCTTCACAGGGAGCTGATTCCACCAGGCAGGGGTCAGGGCTGAAAAGGTTGAGGCAAGTCGGGCGTCCTTGGGGCCAGGGGTGGTCAGGAGGTGTTGCATAGCCGATCGCAACGACCTCTGCGGCGTATATGGGGAAAGGCGGTCCCTCAGGTATGTTGGTCCCAGACTGCGTAAGGCTTTAAATGTCAGTACCAAAACCTTGAAGCGGATCCGGTACTCAATAGGTAGCCAGTGCAGTTGGCGCAGCCCTGGTCGAATGCTTGCCCGTAAAGGCAATGAATTAACAGACGTGCTGCTGCATTCTGCACTAGCTGGAGATTCCGGATCAGCCACAAGGGTAAGCCTGCGCAGAGCAAGTTACAGTAATCCAACCTGGAAGTGACCGTTGCATGGATCACAGTAGCTAAATTCTGGGGGGATAGGTAGGGTGCCAGACTGAGCAACTGCTGTGACCTGGGCCTCCATGGTAAGTGAGACATCCAGTATCACTCCCAGACTCCTCACCTTCTGAACCGGCGCAAGAGATCCAGGGTTGGGAGTCGGGGGCCCAACTCTAGTCCCCCGCAGTTCTGTTACAAGACCTGCGTCTTGGTCGGATTGAGTTGCAGCCGGCTTTGTCGCAATCATCCAGCCATGGCTTCCAAGGCCCCGGTCAAATGCTCCAGAGTGGTGTCTGAATGGCCATCCATCAACAGATAGAGCTGGGTGACATTCGCATATTGGGGACAGCCCAGCCCAAAACCTCGGGCAATCTGGGCAAGGGGGTGCGTATAGATCTTAAACATCATTGGTGAAAGAATAGCTCCCTGTGGTACACCACACTCTAGTGGGCATCACAAAAAGGTCTGTTCACCAAGAGCCACCCTTTGTCCCTGACCACGGAGAAAGGAGGAAAACCACTGCAAGGCAATCCCCTGGACTCCTATGTCGGCAAGGCAGTAGGTCATTAGATCGTAGTCGACTGTGTCAAACACTGCTGAAAGATTTAGCAATAGTAGCAGCGCTGACCCGTCTTGATCCAGATGCCTTCTGAGGTCCAAGAAAGACTCCGTGCCATGCCTAGGGTGGAAGCCGGACTGGAAAGGGTAGAGGACAGAGGTGTCCTCCAGGAAAGCTTGAAACTGCTCCACCACCGCTTTCTCAATTACCTTACCCAGAAACCGAAGATTCAAGACTGGGCAGTAATTGGCCAGGACCATAGGGTCCAAAGATGGCTTCTTCAAAAGTGGACATACCACTGCCTCTTTGATCCTAACTGGGAAAGTCTCTGAAGACAGGGACAGATTAATAATATCAACTAGAGGGCTCCAGACTTCAGCACCAGGATGGGCATGGGTCTAGAGGACAAGTGGTAGGCTTCACTGCAGTCAGGAACCTGTCCACCTTCCAGAGAAAGCCAGCTGAAGTGGTCCAAAGAGGGGCCCAAAGATGAACAACGGGCTTCCAGTTCACATACTGTATCAACTGTGGCAGGAAGATCTCAACAGAGAGCCAAGACTGTCTGCGAAATAAGTTGCAAAAGCCTCACACCCAATATCCAATTCCCTAACCTTTTGGTTGCCTATCGGCACTGTAGTTAATGATCAAATTGTCCTAAACAATTGGGCTGGAAACAACTTCGCAGAAGCAATGGAGGCTGCATAGAATTCCTTCTTAGCGGACTTCACTGCCTTCTCATAGAGCTTCCTAAACTTCTTACAGAATGTTTATGTAAGAAGTTCTTGACTCCTCATCGTAAGAGCGCCGCCACACTCGCTCTAGCCGTCTAAGTTGCTGTTTCATCCTCTGCAGCTCCATGGGGTCACTTTGGTACAGCAGCGCAGAGGGCGCTGGGGGGCGATGTCGTTGATGGCTGTAGTGAGCCGGGAGTACCAGTCCTCCACTTGCTCATCCAATGACCCAGCAAGGGGCATCAGATCCCGCAGGGAAGCCGCTCAGGGTCCAGTTGGCTCCATGGGCGTTCACTTGCCGCCTAAAAAGGAGGAGGGCTGCAGGCCCAGTCGGACTTTCAGGTCATGGTAGCACTCCCAAGATGCAAATCTGACTTTTCAAGGGGAATATGACCTCCAAGAACTGGTTCAGATACTCAATAGAATCCTCAGACTTAGATGGAAAAGAAAGGTAGAGCTGGGTATCATTGGCACATTGGCCATTTTGCCATTTTTCTCCACCCTAGCAATTCCCTGCCCCACTCCTAGCATTTCCAAGCAGTTGGGGGAACTATGGCGATTGGGGGTGAGCGATCCCAGAGGCGCACACTAGACTGTGGGGTGCCGAGGGAGCAGTTCTCTCCCCGATGTTATTTAACATCTATATGTGCCCCCTCGCCCAGATTGCCTGGAGATTTGGGCAGGGTTGCCATCAATATGCAGATGACACCCAGCTCTATCTACTAATGGATGGGGAACCTGGACCGGGCTTTGCAGGCTGTTGCAACGTGGCTCAGACTGAACGGGCTGAAGTTGAATCCAGCGAAGACAGAGGTTCTCCACGTGGGTCGTGGCACTCTGGGGAAGGAAATATCTCTCCCGGCCTTTGACGGGGCGCCAATGAAGACGGCGCAACGGGTAAAGAGCCTGGGTGTTTTACTGGAGCCTTCATTATCAATGGAGGCCCAGATAACAGCCACTGCCAAGTCAGCTTTCTTTCATCTGAGGCGGGCGAGGCAGTTGGCCCCTTTCCTAGAGCGGCAGGACCTAGCAATGGTGATCCATGCGACGGTCACCTCAAGACTGGACTACTGTAACGCTCTCTACATGGGGCTGCCTCTGTACCGGACCCGGGAACTGCAGCTAGTGCAGAATGCGGCAGCCAGGCTGTTACTTGGTCTTCCAAGATGGGAGCATATACGGCCGGGGCTGCGCGGACTGCACTGGCTGCCGATTGTATACCGGATCCAGTACAAAGTGCTGGTCATAACCTTTAAAGCCCTATATGGCCAAGGACCGACCTACCTGAGGGACCGTCTCTCCCTATATGAGCCCCAGAGAGCACTGAGGTCAGTAGGCAAAAACAGACTGAATATCCCTGGGCCAAAAGAAGTAAAACTGCAAAGCACCCGCACTCGGGCCGCAGCCCCACAACTCTGGAACAAGCTCCCAGAGGAGGTGCGGGCCCTGCGGAACTTAGACCAGTTCCGCAGGGCCTGCAAGACCGCCCTCTTCAGACAGGCGTTTACTAATGATTGTACTAATGTTTATGGCTAGATTAATAATACTTACCGCCACTGTTAGTTTAGGAATGTTTTAATTACTGATTGGTTTTAATGTGATTTTAATGTTTTATTATTGTATTGTTCATTTTAAATGTTGTAAGCCGCCCTGAGCCTGCTTCGGCGGGGGAGGGCGGGATATAAATAAAATTTTACATTACATTACATATGTGGTACAGAGGAACTCAATCTCTTAACATTCAGAAGATGTATAACTATATACATGCATAATATAAGTGAACAGAAGAATTAAACCAAAACAGGCAAAAACACTCCATCTCTCCCCCTGTTTAAACGCATACTCTAACTGGACGGTGTGCAGGGCAGGCACCTTTCTTCATTACAGTTGGATAGATGGTCATCCCTACTCTCCAAGATGACCTCTCACTCTGGTCCAGGAGCAGAGCTGCGTCTCCTGCAAGCTCCGACAACTGCCTTGAACTGCACTTTCCTGGCCCCAAAACACTCCTATAAGGAGTAGCTCCGGCCCAGGAGCCGGCTGTCCCTCGTGCAGCTCTGATGGATTCCCAGGTCTCAGACTTACAGGTTACAGATGGGGGGAGGGGGGAAAGAGGAGACTAGACTAAGGCCTACCTAGAGTTGGACAGTTTCTCCCCATCCCACTCACAGTTAAACACCTACAAAATGGTGTTTCTCCACACCCTGAATAAAATTTAATTAGTTTTAAAGATGCCCCTGAACTCAAACTTTGTTCCCACAGGCTAGTTCAGGGGTATCAAGCATGTGACCCAGGAGCCCAATATGGCCCCCAGAGAGCTCCTACCAGGCCCCCGAGCAACTGGCTGTCATCTGCTTCTTTCTCCCTCTTGCTTCCTTCTGAATCACAGCTTGCTTTTCCAGGCTTGCTCAGCTGCACAGGAGCGACAGAGCAAAGCCTCTATTTTATCCATTGGCTGAGGCTCCTCCCTTGAGGAATAGGGGGAGGAATAGCTTGCTTTGTCAGGCTCTCTCAATTACACAGCAGAGCTACTGAGCCAAGCCTCTCTCCCTTCTAGTGGCTGAGGTTCCTCCCCCTCCTGGTCCCTGGGGAAGGAAGGAAAGAGCCAGAGCTTCCTTTGCCCAGTTCCCTGGATCCCATGGGAGATATACAAAAAAAGCAACATTAAGACCAACAGGTGCTAATGTTTTAAGCATGTTTTAAGGGTTGTTTTTAAATAATGATTTAAAAAGTCTTTAATTGTGTTTGTCTGTGTCCTTTACAAAGTTCATATCTCTACTACCCACTACTTTTTATGACACCCACGGCCCGGCCCAACGAGGTCTCATTTGTGTCAGATCCAGCCCTCATGACAAATGAGATCGACACCCCTGGGCTAGTTCTTGGTGGAGATCAAGCAAGGCCACCAAAGCAGCTGCTGTTTTCAACTGCAGCCTTGAGCCAGACTGAAATGGGCCAAGGATTGCCGGGAGACCTGGGGCCAGTGAAGTGATGAATAAGCAAGCAACTGGCCAGAGAAAGAGGAACTGCTTCTCCCTCCAGCAGCAGCCCTCACGGAACACTTTCAGGACTCCCCACAAGGCAGGCTGGAGGGGCTGAACTGAAACCGCCTCTGCTAGGCTGGGGCTGGGCTCACCAGGGCTATTTTTAACGTGCCAGGAGGAAGCGTGACGCACCAGTCAGCACACAAACGCAACAGGAGTCATGGGGAGAGACAGGAGATCCCCTCCGACCAGCCAACCTCTAGCAACAAGCGCAAGAACTAAATCCCGTCTTGTTTTTCCCACAAGCTGGGATGAATTGCTGGGTTGTGTGGTTGGAAGCAAGAACCACCCCCGCATCAGACGGAAGAGTTCAAAAGTTAAAACAGTCAGGAATGCTGCCCCCCCCCCCAATCCAGAAATCCTTTAATGCAGAGAGAACAGGGCCAGGTGTGATGCCGTCCTTCTGGACACCATTTTAAGGTCATTGAGACATGCTACAAGGGCCCACTCCTGACTGGTCCCACAGTGCAGTAGGCTGGGGTTCTCTCCCCCCCCCCCCCGATCGCTCATCATGCTGAAATGGCTGCACACAACCGCCCCCCCAAAGGCAGGGGAGGGGAAACAAAAGAGCCACACCCTCACCTCATTTTTAGATTTTAAATGGCAGTACTGTCCTGAGGGATGCCATGAGGACACCCATCATGTCCAGTTTGGTCCTAAGCCAGCTTTGTGTGTCTCTCCCCAAAACTTTCTGGGCAAGATCAATTAACCAGAAAGGCTGCCCATTGAGACCTGGGCCTCCTGCACGCCAGGCAAGGTGCTCAAGCTCCAAGTGACGTCCTCCTCCCAAAGTATTTTATGATGAATAATCAGCTTTTTAACTAATTAACCAGTATTAAGTAGAACATTAAAACTGAATACATTTGCTTAATATCAACATCTCCGGGGAGGGGGACATTTTGTTTTGTTTTTCTGTCTTTTATCAGAGCTAAATACACACACAAAAAGAAGCAAGGGTGCCCAACTCACAGTTCCTCCATTTAAAACGTGTTCTCACTGATTAAAACTTTATGGATTAATCAACTAATTTTTTCCTTGATTACTCAATTTCCCAGTTCTTCCATCAATCACTTCTTCCTGCTAAAAGATTTTATTTAGGCTCAAATCCTGACGGGTGCCTTTGAATTTTCCACATGGTGCCTTCAGTGCAGGGAGGCAGAAAGCCCACCGGTGAAGCAAAGGGGCTGACTACATGTTACATTTCCTGTCTCCCACGTCCCCCAAAGCCCTGCAGCAACTACAAAGAAGGGCTTCCTTAAGAAAAAAGGGGCTGCTTAAGAGAGAAAATAGCCCATGAACAATTAATTACAGGAGACTTGAAACATTTTTAAGAAAAACCTATAAAATGCTATTGCAGTACAAAATAGAAGCAGAGGGGGAGGGACGGTGGCTCAGTGGTAGAGCATCTGCTTGGGAAGCAGAAGGTCCCAGGTTCAATCCCCGGCATCTCCAACTAAAAAGGGTCCAGGCAAATAGGTGTGAAAAACCTCAGCTTGAGTCCCTGGAGAGCCGCTGCCAGTCTGAGAAGACAATACTGACTTTGATGGACCAAGGGTCTGATTCAGTATAAGGCAGCTTCATATGTTCATATGTTCAGAGCAAGTGAAAGACTGTATGATTAAATGAATGAAAACAATTGGAGAGAATTATGAGCCAGTTGGAAAACTTATGGACTAAAGAAAATAAATTTACTGAATCTCAAATAATATATGAGAATCTGTATTAAATGTTTTTCAGATTGTACATTACACACAAATAGACTTCTAAAACTAATAAGGGTTATAACGGGAAGTGTTAGAAATGTCAGATCTCAGATGCAACATTTTATCATATGTGGTGGACATGTAAGAAAGCAAGACAATATTGTATAAAGATTAATGAAGAAATGCAAAAGATATTTAAATTCAAGTTCACATTTGGTCTTAAAAACATGTTATTAAACATTTTACCAAGTAATATTACACATATACACAATTAACTATTCAAATATATGGTAACAGCAGCAAGGTTGATATTTCTGACTAAACAGAAGGCAGAACAATATGCAAAACTGATGGAATGGAAGAATAAATTAACTGAGTATGCAACAATGGCAGAACCAACATCATATTTACATAATAAACGGATTTCAGAATTCCAAGAAAAAATGGAATGTATTTTTCAATTATATAGCCAAAAATTAGGACCAAATTGTTATAAAGCAGAGAATGATTAAGAGACAGAGGCAAGAGATACGTTTGTAATAATGAAATGTTAGAAATGAAGCGAGAAGAAACGATAGACTAAAAAGCAATTTTTTTTTATATATCTATCTATATAAAACATATACAAACCAGTAAGCTCTGCTTGACAATTGTAATAAATAAGTGTAGCACTGTAGTCTGCGTAAGAATTAGATGTAACAGACAATCACAGATGTTCATGTTTACACTGATGTCTAAGTTATATGTATAACTGCCTGTTATATGTATAATTGTAGTAGTGCATTCTGTATTTTTTGTGTTTGTAAAATTATAAAATTTATTTAAAAAAAAAGAAAGAAAAAGAATCCAAGTAGGTTCAAAATGGCACCAATCTCCCTCTCCCAAAGAGTTTTCTCTCACAAAAACCTGCACTGGGTGGGAGTTATTTTGCCAGTTTTCGCATGAGAAAACTGCTCAGAGGGGAGGCATGAGACCACCTCCCATGGCACTACTCTGAGTCCATCTGGGTCTCCTTTTTAAAAAAGAAGCTGTTTCCAGCAGTTCCCTGTGTGGAAAACAAGTGTAAACAAGAGAAGAAACTTTACCTGTAGTTTACCTGTTCATGTGCAGTCTTCAACGCAAGGGCAGGTTTGAGTTCAGGAGTGCTCTTTACAAAGTGCTTCCCCTGGGGATGGCATGAAGCTCGATTTCTGCACTTCCAGCAGCAGCTGGAAACTACCTTTAAAAACCCCATGTGACACTTCAACCCTTCCTGTTTTGTATCAATACAAGAAATGCCTGTCTGTCAGGGACTCTCCAGGGCTTGAACCCACAGCCTGGGGCTACCCGGAACAGGGTGTACTAAAACCTCTAAACGGCACTGAAGGCAACATTGCTTGCCAGCTCTAGCCTGGAAAATTCCTGGAGATTTGGAGGCAGTGCCTGTGGAAGGGAGACAGGGTAGCCAGGGCAACTGGGTGTGTGTGATGGGGAACTCACTGTCAGCAAAGCAAGGCCTAGCCCAGTGTCACGCCAACATCACTTCCAGCACATGTCAGAAATGACATCACTGTGTCAACAGCAACATGGGATGCTCTCATATTTGGGCAAAAGCTCTAGGGTAGAAACTGTTTTTCACCACAGAGTTATTGCCCAAAACCAGAGTGCCCCATGTTGCCATCACTCCCACTGTGCACTGGAAGTGGTGTTGCTGCACGGCCACACCAGGCAAGGCCAAGGGAGGGGGGTCCCCCTCCTCTGGCAGCAGGGGAGACATTTGTGGGCAGATTTCACCCAGAATCTATGGTATACCTCTGAAGTTGCTGCTCCAGGGAGACTGATCTCGTACTCTGGAGACCAGCTGTGATTGCAGGAGGATTCAATTTGACACCCACCTGGAGGGTGGCAACTGTGGAAACAGAGATGTGTGCTTGGCAGGCAGTGGGAAGCCTCTGGATTGACCAGGCTTAGCAAAGAGAGGGGCGGGCTGGCCTGGAAGTCTTGTTCTGGTACAAAAAAAAAAAGGACAGAAGTTCCTGCACTTTCAGCGCTCCAACCGAATGAATGAGAACAAGCACATTGATCACATCAAACTGGCTCAGCAGAAGACACAAGAGCGCCCTCTTGCAGTGATGATGAATCAGACCCTTGGTCTTTCAAGGTCCATACTGCCTTCTCAGACTAACTGTTTTCCTGGGACTCAGGCAAAGGAAAGTCTT
The DNA here is from genome assembly GCF_032191835.1 of Heteronotia binoei. Classification (NCBI taxonomy): domain Eukaryota; kingdom Metazoa; phylum Chordata; class Lepidosauria; order Squamata; family Gekkonidae; genus Heteronotia; species Heteronotia binoei. The sequence goes on from NC_083233.1 coordinate 3,480,989, forward strand.
TCAATCACCTACTTTTCACTGGAGATGCTGGGAACTGAACTGTGCTCCGCACAGATTTGCACTGTCAGGTCCTACAGAAAGGTAAGCCACTCATGCGCAGCAGGCAGATAAGGTCTCATTCAGTTTTAAGTATGCACAAACGATCTGCATGCAAGTTGGGAATGTGAGTATGAGGATGTTAGGCAGATGCCTTTTTTTTTCTTCATCAGGTGCAAAAGTCAGCATCCTACGAATCTCATTTTGGGACATCAAGTTTCAAAGCTTATCAGTTTGAAAAGAAGACCAGAAATGTAAGGCTGAAGCAAATGAAATCTCAGAAGCCAGAAGGGCAGGAGCAGACTTAAAGCAGCCAGAATAGACTCAGAACTATCAGGATAAGTAATACGAAATAACCAGGCAGATTTAGGTCTTATTTAGTTAACTCAGATTACAACATTCAATTTATTTGCCATAGAATTTAGGTTACACGGCTACCTTTTTAAAAAGCTTTTTGTTATTTAAACATAGAATACAAACAGTCCTGGAAATAATTCAGGTCAAGCTGTAATCACAACTTACCCACATCTTTCTTCCTTTTTAGTGATGCGAAGCACTGCAAAAAATATAAATAGGCAATTTAAACAGTTTACAAAATTAAGCATAAATCTTTAACACCAACAACCATTTTATGTTCCATTTTACATTTTTGGAGCCATTAATACACTTATACTTCTATAGGTTGGTTCTATACTCCTTGTACATAGTAACAACACACAAACAGGAAATAATCTTTTTTCAAGAATCACAGCACACAGCATCTTGTAAATACCAGCTCCAGAAAGATGTGCGTGAAAGGCATTGAAATAATCAAGAACGGTCCCCACCCCTTCTCACATAGCTAGTATACAAAGTTGCCTTCTAATACTTGGTGCGCCGGCAAAGCCAAACATGAAGCTGCCTTATACTGAATCTCTCTCTCTCCCCCATCCCCTTTTACTGAATCTCAGCCCTGGTCCATCCACGTCAGTCTTGTCTGCTCCGAGAGGCAGCAGCTCTCCAGGGTCTCAGGCAGAAAAGACACCCATCCCCTATTACTTGGTCCTTTCAACTGGAGATGCCAGGAACTGAACCAAGAACCTTCTGCACACAAAGCACGGGCTCTTCCACTGACCACATGGATTGAAAACTCCATGCCTTAGAGGTCCACCAAAGGAGACAATGGCTGGGCAGAGCAGTGAGCCTCAGGCAGACTGGGCAGTAGGGTTGCCAAGTCCAATTCATGAAATATCTGGGGACTTTGGGGGTGGAGCCAGGAGACATTAGGGGTGGAGCCAAGATCAAAGCTGTGACAAGCATAATTGAACTCCAAAGGGAGTTCTGGCCATCACATTTAAAGGGACTGCACACCTTTTAGATGCCTTCCTTCCATAGGAAATAATGAAGGATAGGGGCACCTTCTTTTGGGGCTCATAGAATTGGACCACCTGGTCCAATCTTTTTGAAACTTGGGGGTATTTTGGGGAGAGGCACTAAATGCTATACTGAAAATTTGGTGCCTCTACCCCAAAAAACAGCCCCCCCAGATACCCGTGGATCATGATTTTCTATGGGAATAAATCTCCATAGGGAATAACAGAGTTCCCAGCAGACATTTCCCTCCCCCCCCCCCCCCGCTTTCTGATGACCCTAAAGCGGGGGGAGGGCCTCCAAACCGGGGGATCCCCTGACCCCACCTGGGGATTGGCAACCCTACTGGGCAGTTTTGAAATGTTTAAAGAGATGTGGGAAGAAGTCCAGGTCTTGCTGCAGACATGTGCCCAGCCCAGGCCAGACAACTGAAACCCTGCTGGCTATTAATTCAATATAAGGAAGTCTGTGTACTACAATAAAAAGCAAACACTGATGTCCCTATTACGTTGTATTAAATGGAGTGTAACTTGCCACTTTGTGGCTTGATAACTAACAAAATTTGACCCGCTTCATTTGACCCACTTTGACTCTCACAAGCACTTTGCCCCATTCAGCAATAGGTGGATAGTTAGGGATATAAAATTTCTAGAAATTCTGAAGGGGGGGCATTCTGCCGGGGGGGGGGGGAGACCTATCGGAGGAAACTGAAATATATTCAATGCTCATGTTATCAAGCCTAAACTTATGTTAGTGCTTTATGAACATAAAATTAACCACTCATGGCAGCTCCATGGAGAGTCTCTGGATAAAAATAAAAGGAGTAAGAAATAACAGTGATATTATGGTGGGGGTCTGCTATAGACTGCCAAGCCAGACAGAAGACTTGGATGAGATACTCCTACAACAGACTGCAAAATTCTCAAAGAGAAGGGACACAGTGATCATGGGAGATTTCAACTCTGCTAAAAATGAAAAAACAAATACATTTTTGACTTGTCTTGCTGACAACTTCCTTTTCCAGAAAGTGGAGAGGGAAACAAGGGGATCTGCTATCTTGGACTTAATTCTCACAAAAAATGAAGAACTGGTTGATGAGATGGAAATAGTGGCCACCCTGGGCAGTATTGACCATGTAATTTTGGAATTTACAGTCTTAGGGAAGGGGAATGCTGCCATTCCAGCAGCTCTAAGTGGAGGAGTGGGGAATCAAACCCGGTTCCCCAGATAAGAGTCTGCACACTTAACCACTACCCCAAACATTTGCAAGTTCTTTTAGTTCCCTTGGATGCAGTTCATCTGGCCCTGAGGACTTAGTTTCATTGAAAGAAACTAGGTGTTTATATACTACTCCTATGCCGATCCTAGGTTGGAACTCCATACCCTCATTATATGTTCTGTTTTTGCCCTGTTGAGCACCGCTTCCTTCTGGAGATGGAGGCTGGGAATAGCCTTCACCTTTCAAGAGTTCCCTTTTGAACTGCTATGTGCTATGGGTGGAGCCCACACTTTTCTGCTCTGCTTAATTATGTCAGTAATTCATAGTTTCACTTCTGGCACCGCCTCCACAAGAAAAAGGTCTGCACTTGTAACGTATCATGCCTTTATAGCTGAAGTCTATTTGAGTGTTACTTGGCAAAACCTCACACTAGGTCTGCTTAAGGAACAATAACACTTAGATTCCATATGATACTAACCTTATTATGTCAACTTGTTTTCAGTTACTAACACTCACAAGGTTTCTTGATGGAATACTTAGCAGTTTGTGTGATGTGGAATGCAGAGGTGCAGGTAGAAAGAGGCCGCAGGGAGACAAGTCTAATCTAGTCTCCCTGAGCAACACTGAGAGGCCCCAGCGGAAAAGCAGACTTGGCCTTGATTACTGGGGCCTGAGAAAGAACTGTATATTATTCCAAGAGATTTTCAAAAGACTTTTGACAGGCATAGGAAAGTGAATAGCCATTGTCCCTTTCTCTATAACAACTTTCAATTGTACTTCAGTCTGGCAAGACCTGGACTAGTGGACCTTTGCCATGTAATGTTTGCTTTAAGTATCATCATTAAAACATCTTTTGATCCCACTCAAGAAAACCTTACACTTTTTACCTCAGAGCCACCCCCATGCACTGAGGGCTCTCCCATTCCACCCTATACAAGGAAGCCATCCTGTTCTCTGGGACCAACTAAGACTTTGGTGGCAGAAAAAATAAGGAAGACAGAACACAGATCACCCCAGAACACTACAGATAAGAGCCTTTACAGAGGTGCATAAAGGAGTCATGCAATGAACTACAGCACATTTGAAGACTTTTAGTGTGCAGTGTGAAGCACTACAGGGGAGGAGGGCGGCTAGGGCCCACTCTTAACTCATACAGAGGCCCAAGAAGCCTGGCCAGCACTCAGGTTCACCCAGGCAATATGCCCGGGGGGGGGGGGGGGGGAGTCCTGTGTCAGGAGCTCTGACTGCTTTTTAACTCCCCTGGTGTGCACAGGAGTCTGATCCAGCACAAGGCGAGGAGAGGGCAGCCTCTGCTCCTGGCCAATCCCTCCAACTCAAAATGGCCAGGGGAGCTGCCTCTTACCCAAGCACGTCTGCCTGAGCACCATGCAGGTTAGTCAGCCTTTGTGCAGAAACAAGCTTTGGGCCAGGAGTTCCTGACCTTGTGAGCCTGTGACCACCTTTGGAATTCCAACACAACACGATGATGAGGGCAGCTACAAAATGGCTACCACAGGAGACAGAGCAGTCACACTGTGGCTCCCATAATTTCTCGTTCAGTCACGCGGTGGAGATCCTTGTGCTGTGGTGGCAGCTGCTGCAAAAGCAACTTTAAAAAAAAATCTTGCACAGCCCATCAAATCTCCAGCAGCCAATCAGAAACCCTGCTGGGCAAAAGCTCCATCTGACCCCACCCACTTTCTTAAAAGCACATGGCAGGTGCCAGGAAAGGTGTTGGCAGGTGCCATGGTGCCCACAGGCACCGCATTAGGTACCTCTGCTCTGCCTGAGCAACACACCCGACTAGCTCAACAGCTAGATCGGCTCTGCTGGTTTTTTCTTGCTGGCTTTCCATTTTACTCCTCCAAAAAACCAAACAAACCAATAAACAAAACCAGAGCTGACTCTCACAAAGCAAATCAGAAGAGGGACCTGCAGTTCAGCAAAGTCTCTGAATCATGGTTCCAGAGCCCTTCAAGGAACACTTTAAGTTACTCGGTAACATTCTCTCTCTCTGCTACCCCCCCCCCCCCCCAATCTCCTTTCGTTCTCCAGACAGCCGTCTCTCTGCCGATACAGAAGGCCCCAGGGCAGGGCTGTCTTCTCAGATCCCAGGGAGCTGGGCTGAGGCCTCTGCCACAAAGAGCGGCCTTTGTCCAGCATTCGCTACCTAAATGTTGCCACGGCAGGGAAAACAGAAAGCCAACACATTTAACTCTCCTGCAGGGGCTAGAAGAGAGCTGAATGGGAGGAGAAGGAAAAAACTGCAGAGGTGTACGAGATGCCAGAAGAAAGCTTGGAAGGTGCAGGGGGGGGGGGGGGATGCCCACGGAGAATTCCTGCCATGCCACACAGCTGCAATGCTAGGCACACTTGCTCATGCTGACAGCAAAGGGATGTATGCACGCACTGACCCAGGCTGAAATCTTCCACTAAGCTAAGAGATCTGTGCCTGAATGCAATGTAGGAGGCTGCCCCCAAGTCTCCAGAGGCCTTGGAGGAGAAGTTTAGGAATGTCATCTTCTCAAGAATTTCGCTTTCCCACAGGCCATGAGGGACCCGCCTTCCTGTCCTGCACTCACGGGCTTAAGAACACAACACAGGAAGAGACGCTGAACCACTAACTGCTCATTTAAAACTGGAACAGCAGAACTGTCTTCATGAGCAAGAGAGACTCCAGAACTCAGGCCAGATTTGGGGGCATGAGCCAAGAGAAACATCTAGCAAACTTCAAAATCTTCAACCTCAAAAGGACCTCAGAAGAGCCCTGCTGGGTCAGACCAGTGAGGGTCCATCTAGTCCAGCCTCCTGTCTCACACAGTGGCCAGCCAGTTCCTCTGGAGGGCCAACAACAGGGCAGAGAGGCCGAGGCCTTCCCCTGAGTAGAACCTCAGAAGAGCCCGGCTGGATCAGACCAGGGAGGGTCCATCTAGTCCAGCCTCCTGCCTCACACAGCAGCCAACCAGTTCCTTTGGAGGGCCAACAACAGGGCAGAGAGGCTGAGTCCATCTAATCCAGAATCCTGTCTCACACAATGGCCAGCCAGTTCCTCTGGAGGGCCAAAAACAGGCAGAGAGGCCAAGGCCTTCCCCTGAGAAGAACCTGGGTCAGACCAGAGAGGGTCCATCTAGTCCAGTCTCCTGTCTCACGCTGGAGCCAACCAGTTCCTGTGGACAGTCAACAACAGGGCAGAGAGGCCTTCCCCTGAGAAGAACCTCAGAAGAGCCCCGCTGGGTCAGACCAGGGAGGGTCCATCTAGTCCAGCCTCCTGTCTCACACAGCAGCCAACCAGTTCCTTTGGAGGGCCAACAACAGGGCAGAGAGGCTGAGTCCATCTAATCCAGAATCCTGTCTCACACAATGGCCAGCCAGTTCCTCTGGAGGGCCAAAAACAGGCAGAGAAGCCAAGGCCTTCCCCTGAGAAGAACCTGGGTCAGACCAGAGAGGGTCCATCTAGTCCAGTCTCCTGTCTCACGCTGGAGCCAACCAGTTCCTGTGGACAGTCAACAACAGGGCAGAGAGGCCTTCCCCTGAGAAGAGCCCTGCTGGGTCAGACCAGGGAGGGTCCATCTAGTCCAGCCTCCTGTCTCACACAGTGGCCAGCCAGTTCCTCTGGAGGGCCAACAACAGGCAGAGAGGCCAAGGCCTTCCCCTGATGTTGCCTCCCGGCTCTGGGATTGAGGTTGTGCCTCTCACACGGAGGTTCCCCTCAGTTACCATGGCCAGTAGCCAATCATATCTATCAATTGATGTCTATTCTCCATGAATCTGTCTAATCCCCTTTTAAGGCTGTTTATTCCTGTGACTCCTGCTACATCTGCTGGTAGCAAATTCCACATTTGAATCAGTCTCTGTGTAAAGTAGTATTTCCTTTTGTCTGTCCTAAACCTACTGCTGCTCAGCTTCATTAGATGCAGCAGTGCTGAGTTCTAATATTTTAGGAGAGCAAGACAAAGTTCTCTTTGTCAGTTCTCTGCATCCCATGCTTAATTTCAAAAACCTCTATTCTGCCCACTTTAGTTGTCTCTTTTCTAAACTGCAAAGCCCTGGAGTCTTCAGCCTTTCCGCACAGGGAAGGGGCTCCAACTCCCAACTCCTGGTCGCCCCCCTCTGTGCTTTTTCCTCTAGACGTTCTGCATAAATCCAGCCACAAAAGGTGGAGGGGAGGGGGTGTGACTGTGGAATTTCTCCAGGTCCAACTCAAGAGTATAGGAGTGCAAGAGTATTAGCAGCTGCCCCAATGCTGACAATCTGTGGGGCCCCAAGATGGCCCAGGTCTCCTCTCCCCACCAGCACCTATTGGATTCGGGGGGGGGGGAGGGGGTCACGTAGGGAGGAACACCACGCTGTGCATCCCAAGGAGCACACAAGGTTGTGGGGCCTGATGAAGCCTCACCCCACCTGATCTGAAGCACCCGCAGCCACGGGGCAGGCCTTTGCCCCCACTGGCGGGGTTCTCTTGGAGCGGGCATGGTGGAAAAGACCAGGGGAGCCAGGCAGGGAGGAACAGGGGTCAGGCCTCGGCTGCTGGGGATGCTCAGAGGGACCAGGCTGCCCTGGGAGATGCCCAAGGCTCTCACTAACAGGTGCCCAAGCTCTGGGGCAGACTGGCAGCTGCTGAAGAGAGACAGCAAATGGCCTCCTTCCTAAGGAAGCGGGCAGGGGCTCAGGTCTCGCTCGGCATGCAGAAGGGCCCAGGTTCAATCCCGGGCAGCTGCCTGAGGAGAGGCCAAGAGGGACCCAAGAAGTGACTCCGAAGGGCCCAGCTAGAGACAGGGCCGAACTGCTGCCGGGCGGGGGAGCGCCACAAAGCAGAAGGGATTCCCAGGCCCGGCCGAGAAAGCAGAAGGCGGAAATCCCAACGCGGAGCCCCCAAGCAGGCAGCCCGCGGCGTCTCCGCTCCAGCTCGCCGCACCTCGAGGCTCACCGCGGGCAGCAGCTGGTCCCCCCCCCCCTGCCCTGCCCTGCCCTGCCCGGGCTCACCTTCTCGGCCCGCCTGCAGCAAGCCCCCAAGCACGCCCGCCAGCCCATGGCGCCTGCCCCACTGGCCGGCCGCAGCGGCGCCTCCCGCCCTCCCTCCTCCCCGGCCAGCGCCAGCGATTCAAAGGGCGCGCCGGCAGCGGGCCGGCCGGGAGGAGGCGGGCAGAGCCTAGCCCAGCGCAGCGCCCGCCCCGGTGGCGGCCGGCTGCCTGCAGCTGGGCCCTGCCCCTCTCCTGGGAGTGGCCCCGCGGCGGCCCTGCGGGGAGAGGCCCCGCCTGCCTGAGCCCCTGCCCCGCCCCGCCACCCCCCGTGCCCCCCCTTCTCTGCTAGGGGGGAGGGGGACTAGAAAACGCCCCCGGCGAGCCCTGCTGTGGGCACCCCCCACGCCCTGCAGGCAAAGCAAGCGAGTGCCTTTTTTTTTTTAGCAGGATCGCACAGGAACAGTGGCGGCTGGCTTAGGGGCAGGGGGTGTGGCCTAATAGGCAAATGAGTTCCTGGTGGGCTTTTCCTACAAAAATGTCCTATGTGAAACAATGGTGATGTCAGGAGGTGTGGCCTAATAGGCAAATAAGCTCCTGCTGGTTTTTTTTTTCAATTCTTAAAAGCCCTGTCAGAAGAAGGAGGTGGGGCTCCTTTGTGCCCCTCCCCCGTGACAACTGCTGGGAACGCAGGGAGGCTTCCTGAGCACCTGTGGATTTCAGGTGACCCTCCTTTGCAGCCCTGTTCCCATTTGGGTGGGAGGGCACCAAGGAAGTCGGGGGGGGGGGGCAGGGAAACCAGCTCTCAGTGTCCTTTGCCTGTAGACCCACCACAGTCAGCACATTTCATCTCTTCCAATTTTCCAGGCCTTCCCATTCGAGCCACTCCCAGAGTCAGGGGGTGATTCTGGACACCTCCCTCTCCATGGAGGCCCAGATCACAGCGGCTGCTGGGTCTGCCTTTTTCCATCTACGGCAGATCAGGCACCTATCCCCCCAAGACCTGGCTGCAGTGATCCATGCAATGGTGACTTCCAGGCTGGACTACTGAAACTCGCTCTACACTGGCCTACCCCTGAAACTGATCCAGAAACTGCAGCGGGTGCAGAATGTGGCAGCTCACCTGCTGACTGCGTCACCTGTACAGGTGAGCATACGGCCGGCACTCCGTGACCTGCACTGGCTGCCTATGGAGTACCGGATCTGTTTCAAGGTGTTAGTTTTGACTTTTAAGGCCTTGCGCAGCCTGGGTCAACATACCTATGGGACCATCTCCTCCCATAGATGCCCCGGAGGTCGCTTTGCTCGGCCTCCCAAGATCTTCTGATAGTCCCCGGCCCAAGAGATGCCCGTCTGGCCTCTCCCAGGGCCTGGACTTTCTCGGTCCTGGCCCCGACCTCGTGGGATCAGCTCCCTATGAGATCCGGGCCCTCCCTGGCCTGCTGGCCTTTCGTAGGGCCTGCAAAGCGGAGCTGCTCCGCCAGGTCTTTGGATGAGGCAGCGGGCATCTATCCTTCCATCGGTTGGCCTCCCCCCCACTGCTCTGCTGCACTACTGTACTGTGATGCTGTATTGCGGTACTGTTTTGTGCTATGCCACCTTGCTGTCAGGTCATCTTGCTGCACTTTGATGACTGTTGTAATTGCTTTTATTGTGACTTCATTTCTATTTGCTGTACTCCGCTCTGAGCCCCCAATGGGGGAATGGGCAGAATATGAACAAACATTTATTTATTTATTTATTTAGGATTTATATCCCGCCCTTCCCACAAACATATAATAATAATAATTTTAATTATATTTTTGTCAGCATCGGGAATAATCTTTACCCTGTTCTAGGCAGTGTCCCTCCAGGAGCTGATGAAGCATAAAGCACAGTCCCAAATACATCACCCTGAAGGCACAAACCAGGGCGGATGGGGGGGGGGCTTTCTTTTGCCAGAGAGGGCACAGTGGGGAAGGCAGACTCTCTGCCACCACCAGTCAGTGTGGAGGAGGAGGAGGAGATTGGGTTTGCCAGAGTCTCAGAGCAGCTTCCCATCTCCTTCCCTTCACCTCCCCACAACAGACCCCCTGTGAGGCAGCTGGGGCTGAGAGAGCTCTCAGAGAACTGTGACTGACTCAAGGTCACCTAGCTGGCAGTGTGTGGAGAAGGGTTCTCCAGTGCACTTAACCACTACAGCAAACTGGCGGGCCCCTGCCTGGGCATGCTGCATACAGGAAAGGAGAAGGCAGGAAGCTTTCTGTCCCAGGGAGCAAAAGGAACGCATAAAGGGCCCTCGTTTTGAAAGAATTTCTGCAGGGAGAAAGAGACTTGGCCTGCAGTTTCAGCCACAGAGCAAAAATGAGCCAAACCACCGAGTGTGCTCTTGGCTCCTCTTTGGCCATTTCTCAGCATTCCTCCGACTCGGCCAGACCCACAAGACGGGGGGAGGCATCATCCCAGCAGGTTTCAGTAGGGAGATGGTGCCCCAAAAAATGGCGTCCTGCCTCTCTCCCTTAGAAAGCTGTTCATTGGTCCTTCTTGCCTGCTGTGCCCATGGCAATGCCTCCGCAAGACTCTGAGGCAGAGGGTGGTCCTCCCCAGCATCCTTGGCACGTGCAGCATGGCCTCCCCCCCCCCCCTCGATGCTTGTGGGTTTAAAAGAAAGAAATGCCTTGTGGGAGGGGAGGAGGAAAGCTCTTTGGAATCTGTAAAGGCTACCTGCCCTTCCACATGGTATTGCTTTTATTATACCAGTAATATTTCAAGAACTGTACTTGTCATAAGAATTTATAATCAACATTCTCTTATCTGCAAAGCAGTCCATAGAATCCAGGCATCCAAACACCTGAAAGCAAACCAGATATTTTGCAACAACTGAAGTCTCTGAACTACCTTCCAGGGCATTCCCACATAACCCAGTCTGGGTCAGCGTGGACAGGTCCGTGGAGCCAAGCAAGAGGGAGAGCCCTCAGAGCATATGCGTGGCTCACCCACCCCCATCTTCATCTGCCCACCCCTCACTCCCAGCCGGAATATGTATGCTGCATGTGCAGCACCATGAGCAAGTCCCAGGATAGAGCCCGGGGGCCAATTGCCATGTTTGCTGTCTCAAGGACTCCTTAGGAAGTCGCGTCACCTCTCAGCCACAGAATGGAAAGCCAACTGGAGGCACTACCAGGGAGCAAACAGGACACTAAATACTTGGATCCTCTTTAGAAAAGAGTGTGCTAAGAAGCATCATGCTGGTCTCTCACTGGATGTGAAAATGGGGCAAAGTGAAGCTTTTGTCAGAGACGCCAGAAAGGGCCTAATGAAGACTAAAGATCTCCACAAGGGACAGGTTGACAGCAGTTAAGTGGGGAGATGGGGGGTGGAGTGAGATTTCAAGTTCTTCTCCTCCAGCTCATGATTCCGTGCAGCTTCCCAGCTGGTCAAAGACATGCCTCACCCTGCAGCTTATTCTCTGGGTAAATTACTTGAGATGGCAGAATGTCTCTTCACTTTATTTTGAGGCTTTTATCCGTACGAGTCCCCCCCGCCCCCCATGTCACTATGCCCATTGGCATGCTGAGTGCCCTGTTCCCACGGAGCTGAATAAGTTACTGGTCAACAGAAGCTCCTTTAACATATGCTCCCCAGGCAGCTGATGTCCGATATTGTCCGTGGGCGAGCCAGCCACAGCAAGGGCCTTGTCTCTCACAGAAGGGAGGTTCTCTCTGCTGCCCTATCACGAGTTTGTCTTTTTTGTGCTCACAATAGCTTTTCTCTCAACTCTGTATTTATAACAAGAAATATCTACTGTCCAATGGTCCATTGGGGAGGATTTTACAGCCAGTGACTTTGTTAAAAGTAAGGGGTAGGACTGTGGGAGATGCTTCCCTTTTTCTGCTGCTCAAAGCTCTTGACTTCAAGGAGCTTCCCCCCCCCCCCCCCCCCATCGTCCCAGCATTTAGACTGCAACCAAGGCTCGTATTTCCATCTACTTCATGTCAAGATCAAGTGCTTGGGCATTTCCCCCAGCTATGCCATTCCCTGATCCATTCACTCAGATGATGTTTCAGTTTTGGTTGGACGTGGAAGACAGTTTGTACTTCATGTCTGTCATTAGGAAAGGTCTTTTAACTTGGGAACATTGCCTCTTCTTTCTGGCCTAGTCTTTAGTTCTAGGAGCTGATATGTATTTGTAGCATGCCTGGCCCCTCACTTTTATGCACATGCAATTTGTACATGCAGCAAATTGTCCTTGATTTGCAGGCACCTGGTTGTTTTCTTTCCTTTGGGAAGGGCCTTGGCCCCGCCTCCCCTTGGCTCCATTGTTGAAAAGCAGCAAGGGCCAGACAGGTCACACAGAGTGTTATGCCATTAAAGGTTTGGGATGGTAGGTCACACAGAGGTAGGGTTGCCAGGTCCTACCTGCCTGCCAGCAGAGGAATCCTAGCACTGCTCCAGGAGTCTTCTGGTGCATGGCAAAGTGCGCATGGCGCAATTGTCAAGCATGGTAGAATTCCATTGATAGATTGTTTTAGGGTCCTCCATAAAGCTGGCCTGTGAAATGTCATGGAGGACCAAGGTCTGTTAACTCTGTTATTCTTTCCCCCTCCCCCTTCTTACTTTATTGCTTGCAAAGTAGTAGTAGAGAGAAACGAAACTAACTTGAGAAAGAGTAATCAGTATCTTCCCATACATTCCTCTTAGGGAGTGTGACACATCAAGAGATTCATGCAGGTGAAAGCCTTGATTGACTCGGGGTGCACGAGGGACATAATCACCCCTAAACTGGTGGATGCGTTGGGGCTTCCCATGACGGCTTTGCCGCATGCCACCCAGTTTGAGCAAATGGATAGGTCAGTAATGAGGGGGGAGCCATGCGTGTTAGAGACTCAATTAGTACTGGTGGGCATTAAAAACCACTGGAACCAGGAGGCTCTTGTAATAGCCCCCTCCTCCTCTTACGATGTAGTTTTGGGAGTAGGATGGCTGGGCAAGCACAAGCCAGATATTCGCTGGGGAGACCAGACGATAGAATTCAATGATACGAGGTGACAAGCCCATCATTGGAATAAAGAGTGGGCCCCAATCTGCCGCCCCGAAATGAGAAGGTCTGCTTGACAATGGAGGAAGTCCAGATGATCCCTAAGGCTTATTGAGACTTAAGGGGGGTGTTCAGTGAACAGGGAGCCGATGAACTTCCACCCTATAGGGACACGGACTGTGCCATTGAACTGATCCCGGGGCAAACCCTGCCTAAGGCCAAGCTGTACTCAATGGGGTGGGCTGAAAAAGTGGAACCGAGGAAGTTCCTAGATAAGAACCTGAAGAGAGGCTTTATACGACCCGCCACGGCCCCCCATGCAGCCCCCGTCCTCTTTAGGAAAAAGAAGGATGGCTCGCTTAGACTTTGTACTGATTTTCGCGGGATCAATGGGATTTCCACTTCCAATGCATATCCGATACCCCTCATCAAGGACTTACACAGTACTGCGTCAGAGGGGAAGATCTTTACTAAGCTGGACTTGAGAGATGCGTACCTTAGGTGCGTATCAAAGAGGGGGATGAGTGGAAAATGGTGTTCAATACACCAATGGGACAATTTGAGTACCTAGTGATGCCTTTTGGGTTACAAGGAGCGCTGGGAGTGTTTATGAACTTTATCAATGAAGTGCTGAGAGAATATTTGTTTAAGGGGGTGGTGGTGTACCTGGATGACATAATTATCTATTCCCAAGACCTCCAATCACATGTGAAGCTAGTGAGGGAGGTCCTCAGCACACTGCTAAAGCATAAGTTGTATGCTAAGTTGTCTAAATGTGAGTTCCACAAAACCAAACTCGACTATTTGAGTTTCAGGGTATCCGGGCAGGGATTGGCTATGGACCCGAGTAAGGTTCAAGTGGTATTAGATTGGGCTCCCCCAAGGACACATAGACAGCTAAAATCGTTCCTCGGGTTCGCCAATTTTTACCGTACCTTAATACCGGGGTTCGCTCAAATAATGTTGCCCTTTACTGAGTTACTGAAAACAAAGGGGAAGGGTCCAGACTCCAAAAAAATGGGAGCAAAGCTAAATTGGACGCCGAAATGTCAAGAAGTGTTCAATAAGCTCAAAAGGCTGTTCACAAGCGAGCCAGTCTTAAGCCACCCCAATGAATTAAAGCCTTTCATTGTGCAATGTGACGCTTCCGACGTCGCTGTCGGAGCCATCCTCATGCAAAGGGACGAGGAGGGGAGGCTGAAGCCGTGTGCTTATATTTCTAAGAAATTTTCCCAGGAGCAGAGAAATTGGTCGGTGTGGGATAAAGAGGCTTTTGCCGTGACCTATGCTTTAAAAACATGGAGGTCCTGGCTGGAAGGCGCCAAACTGCCCTTTGAAATTTGGACCAATCACAAAAATTTGGAGGCGCTCACCGGCTGCCGTAAATTCACTGAAAAACAAATTAGATGGGCAGGGTTTTTCTCTAAATTCAATTTTGTGTTGAAGCACATCTCGGGGACAAAAAATTTCTTGGCAGACTCCCTTTCGTGCCTCCCGCAGCACAATAGCCAGAAAGAGGAGGTAGTGGACTCCCTGATCTCCCCCTCTCAAGTAGCTGCCATGGCAACCACACGGTCCAAAGCAAGGCAGAATCTGCAGACGGAGAAGTGGGGGGGGGGGGACGACTAGCCGCCGAGACTGAAAAGGAAGGGGAAGACTGCCCAGGTGATGTACAAAAGGGAGAGGATGGGTTCTGGTATAAAGATGGCAAACTCTATGTCCCTAAGAGCCTCTGCTCAGAGGTCCTACAATTTTGCCATTCCAACAAATTAGCCAGGCATTTTGGGTATGTGAAGACACTGCATCTAATTAACAGGCAGTTCTGGTGGCCATCTATGAAAAAGGACGTTTCTGAGTTCGTGGCTTCCTGCCCCATTTGCTTAATGGCTAAGAGAAGAGGGGAAAAGCCCTCTGGGTTGTTGAAGTCTCTAGAAACAGCCATACGCCCTTGGTCTGTAGTGTCAATGGATTTTATGGTCAAACTACCAGTCTCGCAAGGGAAGACCGTAATAGTAGTAGTGGACACCTTTTCCAAACAGGCGCATTTCATTACTTGTGCACAATTGCCATCCACTAAGAGGCTAGCTTATCTGTTTTTCCACCATATTGTGAAACTCCACTCATTCCCTCATTAGTGACAGAGGCCCACAGTTCGTTGCCAACTTCTGGCGGGAGTTTTGCAAACTGATGGGTATAGAATGGGTTGAGCTCAGCATACCATCCACAGACGGATGGACAAACGGAACGGGCGAATGTACTTTTAGAACAGTATTTACGGTGTTATGTGAACCACCAACAATCTAATTGGGTGGACCTCTTGCCATTTGCCGAATATGGTTACAACAACAGTGTGCATAGCTCAACCAAAGCTTCCACGTTTCAGATTGTGAATGGATACGAAGGCAAGCCTGTCCCCTTGTTGCCGGGGGGAGAGGGAGCCCGGGACCCCACCTCTTTCGAGCAATGGTCGGGTAAATTGGAGGGCAGCTGGAAGGGGCTCCAAGAGAATCTACAACTGGCCAAGGAAGCTTATAAAAAACAATATGATAAATCCCATGTGCCCATGTGGGATTTCAAAGTGGGTGATTCCGCTGAATCAGCCAAGAAGCTGGCTTATAGGTTTCTGGGTCCATTCAAAATCAAAAGGGTAATCAATAAAGTGACAGTAGAATTGGAGTTACCCAAGATGTTTAGTAAAATACACCCTGTCTTTCATTGCAGTCTCTTGCGAAGAGACCCGGCTGGTACTCCTTGGCACCCTCGACCACCAGCTCCACAACCTATCCAGATTGGGAATCAGAGTCATCATGAAGTAGAAATTTTAGATGCTAAAGTGAAACGTGGAGTGTTGTATTATCTGATTAAGTGGAAGCATTTCCCTACTAGCCAATATGAATGGGTAGCAGAACAAGCACCAGGAGGTGTGCTGTAGTGAGGAACAAGCCAAGGGCCAGACCCACGGAGGCCTCCTCTGTGTGTCCCGGCTGGCCATTGCTGTTCTCTCGACAATGGAAACAAGGGGAGGCTGGGCAAGGGCTTCCCCAGAGGCAGCAAACAAAAGACCCCCAGCAGCAGTTCCACACAAGAGGGCCTTGCAAATCAGCAGGTGGACTTCTGTAGACCTCCCCGAGTGTGTGCTGTAGATACAGCCTCGATGCTGTTCATCACAGGGGTGGCCAAACTTGCTTAGCATGAGAGCCACATAGAATAAATGTCATGCCTGAGAGTCGCAAGAAAGAAGGAAGGAGAGCTGGAAAGAAAGCAACTTTAACTTTAAATGCATTCTCCAAGCTACTGGTTTTAAAGAGAGCAATGCCTTCTCCAGGCCAGCCACTGGGGCAGTGGGGGCTTCCAGAGTCACACAAGATGTATGAAAGAGCCACGTGTGGTTCCCAAGCTGCAGTCTGGCCACCCCTGTGCCAGATGACAGCCTGAAGCCAGGGCCCCTCGTGCAGCAGCGCCCGTGGGAACCAGGCAGCCCAGAAACACCTGGACTGACAATTCCAAAGTGGTTTTAGGAAGTGGGGCCTTTTGCCCAGCGAGGCTTCAGATCGGCCAATGGAGATTTGGGCCGCTGTGCAGATTTTTAAAAAAATGTTGCTTTGGCAGCAGCTGCCACCTCAGCACAAATATTTTCAATGTGTGGTTAAGAGCCATTTTGAGACTGGCTGTCCCTTCTGTGGCAGCCATTTTGCAGCTGTGCCCAACACACTGGGTCAGAATTTCAAAAGTGCCTACAGGATCCGAAAGGTTGCAGGCCCCGACCTAAAATACCGTAACTCATAAGTAACGCTTGTCTTTACAGCTCACTTTGTTTCTTTATTCAGCTGCAGTCTTTCCAAGACCTGTTCAGAACTGCACAGCCCTGATGGAGCCCTCTCACATTCAGAAGAACTGCATTGCTTTCAGCAGGGTTTTTGGGAGCAGGAACACAGCTCTGGCTGGCTTGGCATCACACACAAATGAGTCCCTGCTGGGCTTTTTCTACAAAAAGCCCTGGTTTCAGCATCTTCCGGAGGCCTTTCTCTCTGCCTAGAACAGGAGTCCCCAATCTTCTTGCCTGTGGGTGGCCATATTAGTGCCGAATACCCAAAGAAGGCCACATCTTAAATCTAAAAAGTAACAAAATTATTAACCCACCTGTTTAGATTAAAAGTAAACATTCAAAGGTCAATAAAGAAATGCTAACAAATTCAATCTATTTTGGAATAATATTTTAACTGTAATCCTTTTATCTAGCTACACATGCTTCCCTAGTCAGTGTGATTTTGGGGCAGTGATTTTTCTATTTATACCCCACCCTGTCCCACAAGCGATATGTCCAAGTCAAGGTTCGTGACAGACACCTGGAAAATGTCTTGTAAATGTTCATCTGTAAGTCTTGACCTGCCCTTGGATTTCAGTTTTCATCTTGGCAAAGGTTTGTCCGCAGACGTCTGTGGTACCACACTGATCACGCCTGCAGCAAATGTCTTTAGGTCGATGAATGTCTCAAACAGACCAAAAGAGACCATTTTCTTTACAAATGACTCTGAGATGATCACTGGCTTGCAAGTCAGCTAGCTCCATCTGGGAAAAAGTTGCTTGCCTCTTCTGGTGCTACTTCAAATGGAATCTGAGACATTCTTATTTCCTTTCCATGCTTCTGAGGATCAGTGAATCTTTTTTGGACTTCCACCTGCAATAGGATCAGTGCTTCAACATGTCTTCCAACACTGAATTGTAAATTCCCATCCTTCTAAAATTATAGTCCATTGCACCATGAGAAGTTTGAAAAGTTACCTTCCCTCTTGCGGCAGCCGTTCTGCAACAGTGCTCACCACTCTCTCTCCAAACTCCCCAGTTGCCTGCAGGCTCAATGCAGACTGGGAACCTCATGTCAACAGTGTCAGACAAAGACTCAGGAGACCCAAGTTAAAGCACTGCTGTGCTGTGGAGCTCACTGGGCCACCTTGTGCTGGCGACTACCCCCCCCCCCCCACACACACACACCTCAGCCACCTGATAGGGCTGTGATGAGGATTTAGCAGAGGAGGGAGGAAACCACGTCTGGTGCTCCTGAGGGGCAGGATAAAAACATGAGACATCAACAGACCAACCACCCAATTCTTTTCTGGCCTAGAATCTGAACTCAGGTTCCAGGCACTCAGCTGTAAGAGCACAGTTCAGATGCTCAGTAAGTCTGAGACCCGTTTGTACCAGCACTGGACATCACCATCACTTCAGTGCCTGGCAGCTTCTAGAGTCCCGGTGGCTGGATCCAGTAAGGGCAAGAGCACCGTGGGGCTTCAGGCAACCAAACAGAAGGGTCTCTCAGGTGCTCATTGCATCTTTTTTTCCACAGACTGCAGCAGACACAACACCTAGGGGCCTTCAGGAAACAGCAGCAAACTTTTGATTATTTCAGCTTTATCCCCCTTGATGGCAACACAGCTGGCAAGAGCTTCAAGAAACAGATTAAACAGAAAAGAAAAAACACATTTCCATCATATCCTGGGATAATTTAAGGGGGGAATTACAATTCTTTACTTGATTCTGGGTTACAATAGCTTATGGTGCAACAGACTACATAAGGAAGCCAAAAGACTCTGGACTTTAACTCTTAGCAGAGCAAAGGGTTTTTGGTCATGCAAAGTATTTAAGGACCTTCATTTGACTCCACAACCACCTCAGAAGGGAGAACGGAAGACTACTGGGCCATCAGGTGCTCCCCCAAATGTACCCCAGAACCCAAATGGCAGGCCTCACACTTATTTGTATCAACATTATTTCCCTTCAACATGATCGAAAGAGGAGTCCTAGCAAGGATTATCTCCAAAAGATCTCCCCAAACTGTTTACAAGGCTTTTTTGCAAAGGGCACTGAGCCCTCCGGCACAGCCTGGAACAGAAAATACACCCAGAACATTTCTGTCTGTGTTAGACAGAATAAGTAGTTCATTTGAGAACAAAAGTGCAAATGAGGATTTGCCATCTTTTAAGATTACACACACAAAATGGGCAGTCTAATTTTTCAGGCTCCTGTGGGTGAGTCTTGCTTCGGTGACTCCTGGTGACCAATAAATATTCCTTTAAAGCAACTCAGAGTAAAAGAGATGATGACATCACAGGCTCAGGTTCTCCAGAGTGGCTTCAAGTGCAGACCACATTTAAATGCCGCCCCCCCCCCCCCAAAGCCCTCCTGTGACTTGTAGAAAGAAATGGAATGGTTGTTATGACCTCTGCTCAACAGAACAGATCCCTTCCCTTTGGAGCTGCAAGCAAGACTGGAGGCAAAGTCTGCTGCCCACTGAATCCCACAAGGCTCAGATAACACAGTATAGCCTTGCTGGGTTGGACTGCAGAGGCCTCCACTGCAGCAGTTCAAGATTATCTAGGAACTCGGGGTACAAGATCCTGGCTACCCCCTCCCACGCTGTCTCAACCAATGCATGAATTCTCCCACACAGGTATCCCTATTTTCAAACTTGGCACAAACTGAAAATCAGTCTTCCTTTTGTCCCATTATGCAGTCAGTGTACCTTGCAGTGTGCAGTATTTAAACACAAAACCCCAAGACATACATAACCTACAACAGGCCCTCATCAAAAAGAGCGCAAGTCAATTCACTGTGCATTTGGACCTGCATGTTTCTTGAAGAATAAGCGTCTTCCTTCCTCATCTATGTCACACTCTGATACTTTGCTGGCACCAGCAAGTTACAAGCAGAACCCATTTGGGAGAGAAGTGCAACTTCCCAAACATTAGCCAGAGAGATGAATAAAAGCGTGATTAATTAATGTTTAAATAATTTATATATCCTTCCTTGGTTGATAAAAACCATACATCTGCAGTTTCTTCCAGCAGTTACAGAGGTCATCTTCCACTTAACAGAGCCCAAAAGACACAGACCTGAACAAATGCATTTATGTCAGAAAGACCAGCTCATTGGTGTGAAGCCCCCACTCAGTTGCATCTTCGGTCCAAGAAGCCAACAGCTTTGATAAAGACGGAGACTCTATTCCCCCCAAAGCTCTTGGGGTTTCCAGTGTGAGATTCCTATGCCCTTGAGCAAGGCCTCCTGACAGACAGGGGTCTCCCCCAGCAAAGCCTCCAGCTGGCTGCAGATCTGCACCCGATATAAACATTCCAACACCTTCCCTTCCCCAAGACAAAATGCTACGTTAATGTGATCGAGGCACTTGGCAAATGTTCCCATGCGCTTGCAGGAGTTGAAACATTAAATGCATGAAGTCCAGGCTGTGTTCTTGACTTTCTGAAGCAAACTCTCCCGGTGTGGCTGAGCATCAAGTAAAACCAAACATTTTTGGCGAAGAACTAAAAAATGGGTGAAATAACAAGCGATGTCTTCTAACCAACTCCAGACAATTTTCTCTGCTTTGCATGAAAATTCTTTGCTTTGCATTGAAATGTTCTTACTTAAAAAGTTGTAAGACAGTGTTTTACGGAATGCAAAAATTCAAAGGTGATCTGAAATTCCAGGAAGCCGATAAACTTGGCATTGAAGGTCATCCTTGATCAACATTCTTCATTGGCCCAATGAAACTGTTCCCAAGCTGCAGCACACTTCAAGTAGGGTAGGCCTGCCCCCTGGTGGGCATTTGCTATAGCAGGAGGACAAAACAAATGTCGTGTAGAGAGATGTCAGCATCACTCAAGAATCTGCTTCATGGAAGAACAAGGAATATGCGAGTGATCATTCACTGGCCTCCTGGGCTTTATGCCGTAACTTGTCTGCTATTCCACAACACCTATTATATATATCACTTAGGACCACCTGAGGACAGACCCAACCACCAAGTGCAGCAGTCACAAAACCACTTTCCTAGTTCTGCAGTCTTTGCTCCTGAGCCCTCCCTAGGGTGCAAAGGTGAGGATCATCCAGCTGATGACGAAATAGAACAGGAAGATGGGGTACACGACAAGGGCCTTCCGATTTGGGGGCTGGCTGTCGGCCAAGAAGGCTGTGGAGGCTGGAAGGAAAGAAACAAGACAGAACACAAGCTCTCAGAAGATGCAGCAGTAGAACTGATTCCCCACACAAAAGTGGAATCAAAACAAAGGCCTCTGTGGCATTCAGGTGACTATTGCCCCCAAATGATGACCCTGCTCCTGGGAAACACAGTAACCCCCCACCCCCAAAGACAGCAGAGAAACGTTGACTGCAAGAGCTCATCCATTATCATACATAAAAGGTAAAGGTAGTCCCCTGTGCAAGCACCAGTCGTTTCCAACTCTGGGGTGACGTTGCTTTCACAACGTTTTCATGGCAGACTTTTTACAGGGTGGTTTGCCATTGCCTTCCCCAGTCAGCTACACTTTCCCCCCAGAAAGCTGGGGACTGCAATAATCTACCCAAATCTACAAGGCAAAGTCGGTGTCTTAAAGGTGTTGCTGGGCTCAAAAATTTGTTCTACAATAATCTGCTTTTAATGTAAAGATATTTAAATAAATAAAAGCAGAGGGCATGTACAAATCTAAAAATATTAAACTAAAATCAAGAAAATGTATCTTCTTGTAAAGGGAAAAAAACCTTCTTCCTAGTGCTTTGGTCACAATTATACATAAGGACCGTTCCCACTCAGCAAAAGGAAAGGGATTGTTCAGTTTGTAACAGGAAGTCTCTGACACTTCCGAGGGAAAAGCCCACAAAATGCTCTTCCTCCGAAGGCAGCACCACCAGCAGCCCCCTCCTCTATGCCAATGGTGGGGTCACCGAGAGGAGGGGCGAACTGGATCTAATGAACCAAGAGAAATCTTTCCACGCAGAGGCCACCATGCTGAGGTGTCAGGAACGTCACTTCCAAGTGGGAAAAGGGCACCAACTGCTGGCCAACCGTGTTGCAACAGGCAAAGCAATGAGATCAGAAATCCAGCCTCATCCTCCCCTGGATAATGAGAGGAGAGACTCCCAGCACAAGACCTCGTAAGCACAACCTCCGGTGCAGCCTGGCTTGCTTCTCAGCAGCACCCACCACCTGAAGCTCTGCGGAGGCTGGGAGAGCGAGGCTGCACAAGTGGAATGCAGGGTGGTCTAGACTACCCCCCCCCACCGCAGCATTACCTAACGTTGACCAGCCAAACATCGCCATCACCACTAGAAGGCGCACAATGAAGCCAATGGTTCCGGAACTTGCTAGAAGCACCAGTCTGCACACCAGCAGAGCCACTGTCAATGGCAGGATGCAGTAGCCCAGGACACAAAGGCTCTGAAAGAAAGATCTGCCAGGGACAAAGAGGGTTAGAGCAGCCTGGGCTGCGGGCAGAGGCAGGGGCTGGTCTCTGGTAGGCGGGGGGGGGGGGGGGACACATTCTCTGAGCAGCAAAACTAGTCAGCCTAAATATAAGCCCATCTAACATTACCCATTTCGCAGTTAAGATGTCCATATGCAGCATTTCCTGCAAATATTACAGCTCACGTGCAAAATCCAGGAGGAATGAAAAATTTTCTCCTTCCCTTCTGCAAATGAACCCGCAGGCCGTTTACATTTTACGGGCGCCTGACCGGCCCTTTTCTCAAGTTGGAGGCATCGCAGAGCCACATTCCCCAGCCTGCATGTATTCAGCTTCAAGGGCGATCTGCAATGAGGACACCCAGAGGGGTGGGGACTTACCCGGAGCAGGAGGGACACAATGGGGCAGTGCTACTTCCAGCGTGTACCAAAAGTACCAGGATGTCCCAGCAATGGTCTTGCATTTGAGCAAAACCTCTATGGTAACAATGGCTTCTACCACGCAGCTTTTGCCCAAATACCAAAGTGTTGTCTGGATGTTGCCAACATCATTTTCAGTGCATGCTGGGAATGATGTCGTCACATGGCCAGTGCAGTAGCCTGAGCCTCCGTCCTGCTTCGGTAAGCCCACCCAGTGGGGAGGCAGATCCTTTGGGGCAGGGGGTGGGGCCACCCTATTTGCCAGGCACATCTTTCTCAAGTGCTGCCTTCCACCCCAAGCCATCTGAAATGCTAAGACTGCAGGAAGGAGTTTTTACTTTGCATTGCTTTTTCCATTTCAATCATCTGTTCTTCATATCTTCCTCCCACCCAAAGATTTATGGCCCAGCACAGGATTTGAGCCCCGTCTCCCTGGTCCCACTGGGACAGCAGCCTAAATACTACACCACGCTGGGTTTCTCTGCCCCACACACATTTTTTCACTGTCTGCAAAACATACACTGTAGAGCACAAAAATAAAAATCAAAACACATGAATAAAACAAATTCTACAGCGTGATTACAGTTTCTGTATACTCATCTAGTTGCCCCTGGGTGTTTCAAACCGAGTGAGGCAAAAGTATTTCAAATCACTGAATAGTCTCTTCTCTCTACAAAGAACATATTTCCACAAAGAAAGTTCACTAGGGCGGTGGTTCTTAACCCTGTATGGCAGGGGTGTCATGTGGCCCAGGGGCCAAATCAGGCCACTGAAGGGCTCCTATCAGGCCCCCGAGCAACTGGCTGTCACTTGCTTCCTTCTGCCTCTCTCTTGCTTCCTTCTGCATCACAGCTTGCTTTGCCAGGCTTGTTCAATTCCACAGGAGCTACAGAGCAAAACCTCTATTTTCTCCATTGGCTGAGGCTCCTCCTTTGGAGAGAAAGGAGGGGAGGCAGAACTTGTTTTTCCAGTCTCTCTCAATCGCACAGCAGAGCTACTGAGCCAAGCCTCTCTTCCTCCCCCCTCCTGGTCCCCTGGGAAAGGAAGGAAGGAAGGAAAGAAAAAAAGAAAGAAAGAGCCAGAGCTTCCTTTGCTCAGTTCCCTGGATCCCATGGCAGAGATACAAAGAAAACACCTTTAAGACCAACAAGTGCTAATGTTTTAAGTTTTTTTAAATAAATAAATAAATAAATAAATAAATATAAATATATATATATATATTAGTTGTGTTTGTCTGTGTCCTTTATAAAGTTTATGTTTCTGCTAAAAGGTAAAGTTGAAGGAAGTCCCCTATGCAAGCACCAGTTCGTTTCCGACTCTGGGGTGACGTTGCATCACATTTTCACGGCAGACTTTTTATGGGGTGGTTTGCCATTGCCTCCCCAGTCCTCTACACCTCCTCCCCCCCCCCCCCAGCAAGCTGGGTACTCATTTTACCGACCTCGGAAGGATGGAAGGCTGAGTCAACCTGAAGCCAGCTATCTGAACCAGCTTTCGCTGGGATCGAACTCAGGTCGTGAGCAGAGGGCTCCGACTGCAGTACTGCAGCTTTACCACTCTGTGCCATGGGGCTTATATTTCTGCTATCTAATCTCCTTTACCTTCCCTGCCAACAGACACCCTGTGAGGTAGGTGGGGCTGAGAGAGCTCTTACAGCAGCTGCCCTTTCATGGACAACTCCTACAAAAGCTTTAGAAGGGTACTCCAAAATGGCCATTCTCTGTGACTTAATTGCCGGGGGAAGGGAGTGGGTTTACACAACAGAGTTGCCTGCTGTTGCTCTCACCCATTTCCCCTGGAGGTCTGATGGGAGAGAGTGAGACTCAGAACTCTTTTTCAAAGGCTTTGGCTGCCCACCAGCCTGAATGAAGGCACCTCCCCCCTCCTGGCTTTGACAGTGGGAAGTGCTGCCTGAGAGAGCTTTGGCTGCATCCCGCCGGAAGGACTCCGTCCCTGGCTTCTCCCGAATCCCACCAGAAGCCTGGGCAGGGGGGAGGGGTGGCCCTGCAGAGGCTGCCTGCCTGAAGGGAGGGTGCCCTCCCCTCTCTGCAACTAGAGATGCCTCTGAAGGTTGTGGCTTGCAGCACTTGTGGCCAGCAAAACTGATTGGATGTCAAAGACCGCTGAACAAGTTCAGCTTCTAATTCAAGCCAAACAGCAGCAGCCTTCTCATTGAAATTGACTTTTCAGAGCTGAAGGTTCCTTTTTGTTTTATTTGCACAATTTGGATTTATTTGGGCTTCCCCCCCCCCCCCAGGAAGCAGCTACTAATTCAAATAAATTGTATGGAAAATGTTTTATGTATATGCTTTTATGTACATTTTTTTCCCCTGGGGAAGGGCTCCACAGCTTTCATCAAATTCTCAAAGGGGTCTGTGACCCAATGCACGGTTAAGAACCACAGCTCTAGGGTTCTTTCTACTAAAACAGAACTCACATGGTTCCTCCCAGCAGCTTGGAATTCAACGTTATGACAACGGCACCAAACCAAATGATCACGAAGACTTCTGCAAACTGAGGCCCTTTGTCTTCGGTGCTGTTCGCTGATCTTCCCTGAAGCATTCTAGGGCAGAGGAGAGAAGAGCAGGCACAGCAGTTCATTCATCCCACTTGTTCTCAGCAGTTCATCCTCCACGGAAGTAGATGGGGAAGCCCTGGTGAACACCAAACTGAAATGGGACTGCCCTGCATTAGGTCTACAAGAATCCTGAATGCCAGGACTAGAAAGCTTCGGCCTGCTGTCAAACAAGTTTCTGAATACGGAAATCCTGATGTGTTTGTTCTGTGATGATGAGTTAATACTGCTTTACTAAAGTCAATTGTTCCAGATGTTGTTCTACTCTCATATAAACCGTGACATTCATCTCAGAGCAAAACAGTTGCTGTTTCACAAACAAATCTACATTATGCACAAGGGAGATCAAAAAGCAGGATTTTTCTTTTACAAAAAAGTGTGCCATGAACACACACATCATGCAGAAACATTTGCTCCCTATGGAATTTGCAGTTTACGTTTACTCTCAGAAACCCCTCCCCCAACAGAACAAGTGAAAAAACAGGTACTTACAGCGCAAGCAATACACACAGAATTAAAGGTCCCCATAAATCCCCTGAAAAGAAATGAAAGAGCCTCACATGAAAACAACAATAGGCCTGTCTGTACAGAAGAAGCTTCCCAGCTCTATTTCACACACACACCCCGCCCTGAATGTCACAAACAATAAGTATATTACCAAAGTTCATAGTTCGAAGCATTTTAATCCCACTTTTAATCCCAATCAAAATTCACTTAAAAGTCCCCCCTCTTCATTCTTTATCTTGAAATGGTATTGCAGAATCTTTCTGATTTTCAGTTAATGTAATAAATCAAAGGCTTTGAATTTACTTCTGCAGTTTTCAAGATTTTTAAACGTTTGCAGTACATACAGTCTCTTAAGAGGGCGCTGCTCTTTTTAGGATACATGACGTGGACAAATTTCTTCCCAACCGCTTTCAGATCTCGCATCTGAAAAGATGAATAAGTTATTGGCATTACTCCACAGCAGAGGTTTAAGGTAAGACACTGATTGAATCAAAGGCTTGGATAGCAACATTCAAATTCTGGTTTAAGGTTCATTTTAGGGCTGAGTCTAATGGTCTTATTGCCTACTTGTTGAGGGACTCTTATACTTCAGCTTGGTCAGTGGACCTTTTGCCCAAACTTAATTAGGGTTGATTACTGATGACCTGTCTACTTCTGATGAATCATATATCTTCAGTTTTATTAAGAAAAAATTACTTGACTCAGAGAAATTTGAATTATGCCCAGCTAACCCTAATGTCTGCTCTCTGGCTGCTTTAGGTTTGGATATCTGTTGCAGTAAGATGCTCAGATTTTTAACTGATTTAGTGATCCCTACATATCGCAGGGCTTTTATGTTGGCCAGATTGAATGCATTTCCCTCCAAGGTCTTGTAGGGGAGATATCTCTAAATTCCTTTTCATGAAAGGCTCTGTTCCTGTGGTGCAAACTCCCCTGATACAATTTTTCATTTACTGAATAATTGCCATCTATATGAAAAACTCTGTCAGGAATTGTTTTGCAGATTCTCCCTGCCTACCGTCAATCAGAATGATTTGTCTTTCTGTCGATTTTTCCTGAATGACTCTAATTCAGAAATTACCTGTGCTGTTGCAAAATTTTTGGCCACAACTCTGGCTATGCTTGATTTTATGTCTAACCTAAGTTCAATTCTGACTTACGTTGTCTATCCAAAGCTTTTTCTGTATTTTATGCTACGTCATTAAAGGTTTGAAATGAAATAAGGTAAAAGAACACCTGGGATAAGAACTCCACCACCTTAACATTATGCATCATATAAAGTATGGTGTATCTTTCTGTTTGCCGCATCCTACAGCATCAACATGTGGAAAACTTATTTTAAAATTCGAATTGCCACTTGACACATAATGTTGAAGCATTAACATCTTTCCAGCCTTGCCCTAGGGACATCGCTAGCGCAGCAGCCTCCCCATGAAAACTGGATACCAAACCCCAAAACGCTTAGTTAAATACCTGGAAACACCTCTTCATTCAGAGATGCCACATCATCTAACTAATTCTCCCAAATGAGAATATGCAGCCACCAGAAGATGATGATGATGAAGACACTGGATTTATATCCTGCCCTCCACTCCAAAGAGTCTCAGAGCGGCTCACAATCTCCTTTCCCTTCCTCCCCCACAACAGACACCCTGTGAGGTAGATGAAGATATTGGATTTATATCCCGCCCTCCACTCCGAAGAGTCTCAGAGCGACTCACAATCTCCTTTACCTTCCTCCCCCACAACAGACACCCTGTGAGGTAGATGAAGATATTGGATTTATATCCCGCCCGCCACTCCAAAGAGTCTCAGAGCGGCTCACAATCTCCTTTCCCTTCCTTCCCCACAACAGACACCCTGTGAGGCAGGTGGGGCTGAGAGGGCTCTCCCAGCAGCTGCCCTTTCAAGAAAAGAGTCTCAGAGAGGCCTACAATCTCCTTTCCCTTCCTCCCCCACAACAGACACCCTGTGAGGTGGGTGGGGCTGGAGAGGGCTCTCACAGCAGCTGCCCTTTCAAGGACAACCTCTGCCAGAGCTATGGCTGACCCAAGGCCATTCCAGCAGGTGCAAGTGGAGGAGTGGGGAATCAAACCCGGTTCTCCCAGATAAGAGTCTGCACACTCAACCACTACACCAAACTGGCTCTCCAGTTTGCTGGGAGACTTCCACAGAGCTACCCTGTGTTGGACAACATCTAGCGTACTCACGATGGTGTCTTTAACTGGCTCATCGAGTGTGGAGTAGTCTTCGTCGGGGGAGCCAGATCCCACAGGGACAGTGATGTCTCCTTCCACTGGAATATCTTCAGGTACCGACACATCTGCAAGGCCTGCAAACTGAATGAATTCAACAAGATTTTAAAATGTGGTCAACAGCTTTTGTCACTTAGTGATACAGCCGAAGCAGCACCAGATGTTCTTTGGATGCTCAAGTTATCTGGACCTAAGACCTTTCAGTCCCAACATATGCCCTGCTCTTTCACACAGCCCTTTTTCTCCACAATCGCTAAAAGCACCAATGTAATCAGAGTGCACCCAACCAGAAACATGGAGGACAGCTGTTAACAGCTGCCTCATGGAGGGGATGCAAAATACATAAAAGTACTTTGCATGTTAGCCGCACTCTAAAAATGCTTGTGGGATGGAAGATGGCACAGCACAGCCCACTCTTGTGAGATCTCAGAAGCTCAGCAGGGTCAGGACTTGGACGGGAGACCACCAAAGCAGGCTCTGCAGGGGAAGGCCAGGGCAGACCAGCCCCACTGCTTCTCATCTGCGTCTTAAAGGGCCCCGCTACAGTTGCCACAGGTTGGCCATGGCTTGACAGCTCATGAAAATGTAGTTCAGGCAGGTGGTGACATCGATTGGAAGATCCACTCTGGTTTCAGAGGGGACTCAGAGCAACACACAAGGCTCAGGCTATGCCTGACATTAGCAGATGTAGATGACAGAGAATGGGGCTCCACTAATCCCAGGCACCAGGTCACCATGGTGCCTATAAATTTCATTGGGGCAGCTAAGTTTCAGCAGTTGTTTCCTTGTCGTGTCACTCAGCAATCCTCATTAGGGGGCACAAAGCCTAGTTATCATTTCACATCCTAATAATTGTTGTAAGCACATGCATAAAAATGCACACGTGCGAAGTTCTTGTAAAGGCTTGTTTGTATGTGAAGCAGACACCATTAAGTGGTAACAGATGAATTCATTTCTTAACCTGTTGTTTTCTACAAGGGATCCAGCATTCAATTAAGTGTAATATTTTAAAGCAATAATAAAAAGTTATGAGAAATTGCTTAAAGTTAGCTTTTCGCTGTAGTGACGGCAACCAGGATTTCACTGTATGCATTTATATACTATTTTGTCATAGCATTAATTATGAGAAAACACGAAGAGTTTGGGATTAGGTTTTCGGAAGTAGCAATTAGAAAATATCGCCCTTAAAACACAAAATCCTGAGAGCTGAAAAAGGGGTCCCAAAGCAAATTTGTCCAGGTGTGCCACAGAAAGGGGTACACGGGTGGGATTTTATTTATTAAAACATCCATCCCCCCCCCAAAAAAAATGGTTGAGGGCATGCAGCATTGTGTGAAAATGAAAAGACCGACTAATATTTCAAATGCTTGCTAAAACTCCAAACACAGAGGCTTAAATGAGGCCACCAGCAGGCAGTCTGGCAGCGGGCAGGGGCGGCAGACTCCAGCGCCAACCGCCCCCAGCCAAGCCAGGCCCGGGAGCTGCACCGGAGCAGGAGCGGGGCTGCGGGGGGGGGGGAGGGGCGCTGCACAGCCCAGCTGCACCTGCGTCTCGGGGGGGGGCCAAGGCAGAAAAGGCCCTGCGCCACCTCCCCGCCGTGCCCGGGGGCGCCTCCCCCTCCCTCCCGCCCTCGCCAGCCGGGAGCTGGCAACCCTGGTTGTGTGGGCGGGCCTCACCAGGGGCTTGGCGGCCCCGCCGGCCTCCCCCTCCGCCGCCGCCATCTGGGCACCGCCGCCGAGCCGCTGCGACGTGGAACCATAGAGGCCGGCCCAGAGCGGCTTCCGGTCCTTCTAGGCACCCTGCGAGAGCGCCGACAGAAACGGCTCCTGCGCAGAACAGCTCGGAGGGACTTGTGGCTGAGCCGAGGACACAGCAGCCGCACCGGCTCTCCCTCTGCAGGGGACAGCGCTGCAGGCAGCGGCCTGGTTGGTGCTGCACAGGTGGCAGCGATGGAAGCCCCTTCCGAGCACCTCTCTCGCCCAAACCCTCCGCGCAGCCCTCTGCAACACGCGCCTCGGAGGGCCCAGTCCTCCCATCTCTGCACAGCTGGCCCCTTCACTGCCCTCAGCCCAGAAGAGTGGCAAGGGGCCTCCAGGGTCGTCTAGTCCACCCCCTGCACAATGCAGGAAGCTCACAACCCCCTCCCCCTAAATTCACAGGATCCTCATTGCTGTCAGGTGGCCATCTAGCCTCTGTTGAAAAACCTCCAAGGAAGGAGAGCCCGCCACCTCCTGAGTTGGAAGGGACCTCCAGAGTCATCTAGCCCAACCCCCTGCACAATGCAGGAAACTCACAACTCCCTCCCCCTACATTCACAGGATCCTCATTGCTGTCAGGTGGCCATCTAGCCTCTGCTGAAAAACCTCCAAGGAAGGAGAGCCCGCCACCTCCCAAGGAGGAAGCCTCTTCCACTAAGGAACCGCTCTAACAGTCAGGAATCCTAGAGTTGGAAGTGACCTCCAGGGTCATCTAGCCCAACCCCCTGCACAATGCAGGAAGCTCACAACCCCCTCCCCCTAAATTCACAGGATCCTCATTGCTGTCAGGTGGCCATCTAGCCTCTGTTTAAAAACCTCCAAGGAAGGAGAGCCCGCCACCTCCCAAGGAGGAAGCCTCTTCCACTAAGGAACCGCTCTAACAGTCAGGAATCCTAGAGTTGGAAGTGACCTCCAGGGTCATCTAGCCCAACCCCCTGCACAATGCAGGAAGCTCACAACCCCCTCCCCCTAAATTCACAGGATCCTCATTGCTGTCAGGTGGCCATCTAGCCTCTGTTTAAAAACCTCCAAGGAAGGAGAGCCCGCCACCTCCCAAGGAGGAAGCCTCTTCCACTAAGGAACCGCTCTAACAGTCAGGAATCCTAGAGTTGGAAGTGACCTCCAGGGTCATCTAGCCCAACCCCCTGCACAATGCAGGAAGCTCACAACCCCCTCCCCCTAAATTCACAGGATCCTCATTGCTGTCAGGTGGCCATCTAGCCTCTGCTGAAAAACCTCCAAGGAAGGAGAGCCCGCCACCTCCCAAGGAGGAAGCCTCTTCCACTAAGGAACCGCTCTAACAGTCAGGAATCCTAGAGTTGGAAGTGACCTCCAGGGTCATCTAGCCCAACCCCCTGCACAATGCAGGAAGCTCACAACCCCCTCCCCCTAAATTCACAGGATCCTCATTGCTGTCAGGTGGCCATCTAGCCTCTGCTGAAAAACCTCCAAGGAAGGAGAGCCCGCCACCTCCTGATTTGGAAGGGACCTCCAGAGTCATCTAGCCCAACCCCCTGCACAATGCAGGAAGCTCACAACCCCCTCCCCCTACATTCACAGGATCCTCATTGCTGTCAGGTGGCCATCTAGCCTCTGCTGAAAAACCTCCAAGGAAGGAGAGCTCGCCACCTCCCAAGGAGGAAGCCTCTTCCACTAAGGAACCGCTCTAACAGTCAGGAATCCTAGAGTTGGAAGTGACCTCCAGGGTCATCTAGCCCAACCCCCTGCACAATGCAGGAAGCTCACAACCCCCTCCCCCTAAATTCACAGGATCCTCATTGCTGTCAGGTGGCCATCTAGCCTCTGTTTAAAAACCTCCAAGGAAGGAGAGCCCGCCACCTCCTGAGTTGGAAGGGACCTCCAGAGTCATCTAGCCCAACCCCCTGCACAATACAGGAAACTCACAACCCCTCCCCCTACATTCACAGGATCCTCATTGCTGTCAGATGGCCATCTAGCCTGTGCTGAAAAACCTCCAAGGAAGGAGAGCCCACCACCTCCCAAGGAGGAAGCCTCTTCCACTAAGGAACCGCTCTAACAGTCAGGAATCATAGAGTTGGAAGGGACCTCCAGGGTCATCTAGTCCAACCCCCTGCACAATGCAGGAAACTCACAAACACCTCCCCCTAAATTCACAAGATCCTCATTGCTGTCAGGTGGCCATCTAGCCTCTGCTGAAAAACCTCCAAGGAAGGGGAGCCCACCACCTCCTGAGTTGGAAGGGACCTCCAGAGTCATCTAGCCCAACCCCCTGCACAATGCAGGAAGCTCACAACCCCCTCCCCCTACATTCACAGGATCCTCATTGCTGTCAGGTGGCCATCTAGCCTCTGCTGAAAAACCTCCAAGGAAGGAGAGCCCACCACCTCCCAAGGAGGAAGCCTCTTCCACTAAGGAACCGCTCTAACAGTCAGGAATCCTAGAGTTGGAAGTGACCTCCAGGGTCATCTAGCCCAACCCCCTGCACAATGCAGGAAGCTCACAACCCCCTCCCCCTAAATTCACAGGATCCTCATTGCTGTCAGGTGGCCATCTAGCCTCTGCTGAAAAACCTCCAAGGAAGGAGAGCCCGCCACCTCCTGAGTTGGAAGGGACCTCCAGAGTCATCTAGCCCAACCCCCTGCACAATGCAGGAAGCTCACAACCCCCTCCCCCTAAATTCACAGGATCCTCATTGCTGTCAGGTGGCCATCTAGCCTCTGCTGAAAAACCTCCAAGGAAGGAGAGCCCGCCACCTCCTGAGTTGGAAGGGACCTCCAGAGTCATCTAGCCCAACCCCCTGCACAATGCAGGAAGCTCACAACCCCCTCCCCCTAAATTCACAGGATCCTCATTGCTGTCAGGTGGCCATCTAGCCTCTGCTGAAAAACCTCCAAGGAAGGAGAGCCCACCACCTCCCAAGGAGGAAGCCTCTTCCACTAAGGAACCGCTCTAACAGTCAGGAATCCTAGAGTTGGAAGTGACCTCCAGGGTCATCTAGCCCAACCCCCTGCACAATGCAGGAAGCTCACAACCCCCTCCCCCTAAATTCACAGGATCCTCATTGCTGTCAGGTGGCCATCTAGCCTCTGTTTAAAAACCTCCAAGGAAGGAGAGCCCGCCACCTCCTGAGTTGGAAGGGACCTCCAGAGTCATCTAGCCCAACCCCCTGCACAATGCAGGAAACTCACAACCCCTCCCCCTACATTCACAGGATCCTCATTGCTGTCAGATGGCCATCTAGCCTGTGCTGAAAAACCTCCAAGGAAGGAGAGCCCACCACCTCCCAAGGAGGAAGCCTCTTCCACTAAGGAACCGCTCTAACAGTCAGGAATCATAGAGTTGGAAGGGACCTCCAGGGTCATCTAGTCCAACCCCCTGCACAATGCAGGAAACTCACAAACACCTCCCCCTAAATTCACAGGATCCTCATTGCTGTCAGGTGGCCATCTAGCCTCTGTTTAAAAACCTCCAAGGAAGGAGAGCCCGCCACCTCCTGAGTTGGAAGGGACCTCCAGAGTCATCTAGCCCAACCCCCTGCACAATGCAGGAAGCTCACAACCCCCTCCCCCTAAATTCACAGGATCCTCATTGCTGTCAGATGGCCATCTAGCCTCTGTTTAAAAACCTCCAAGGAAGGAGAGCCCGCCACCTCCTGAGTTGCATGGGACCTCCAGAGTCATCTAGCCCAACCCCCTGCACAATGCAGGAAACTCACAACCCCCTCCCCCTACATTCACAGGATCCTCATTGCTGTCAGGTGGCCATCTAGCCTCTGCTGAAAAACCTCCAAGGAAGGAGAGCCCACCACCTCCCAAGGAGGAAGCCTCTTCCACTAAGGAACCGCTCTAACAGTCAGGAATCATAGAGTTGGAAGGGACCTCCAGGGTCATCTAGTCCAACCCCCTGCACAATGCAGGAAGCTCACAACCCCCTCCCCCTAAATTCACAGGATCCTCATTGCTGTCAGGTGGCCATCTAGCCTCTGTTTAAAAACCTCCAAGGAAGGAGAGCCCGCCACCTCCTGAGTTGGAAGGGACCTCCAGAGTCATCTAGCCCAACCCCCTGCACAATGCAGGAAGCTCACAACCCCCTCCCCCTAAATTCACAGGATCCTCATTGCTGTCAGATGGCCATCTAGCCTCTGTTTAGAAACCTCCAAGGAAGGAGAGCCCGCCACCTCCTGAGTTGGAAGGGACCTCCAGAGTCATCTAGCCCAACCCCCTGCACAATGCAGGAAACTCACAAACACCTCCCCCTACATTCACAGGATCCTCATTGCTGTCAGGTGGCCATCTAGCCTCTGCTGAAAAACCTCCAAGGAAGGAGAGCCCACCACCTCCCAAGGAGGAAGCCTCTTCCACTAAGGAACCGCTCTAACAGTCAGGAATCCTAGAGTTGGAAGGGACCTCCAGGGTCATCTAGCCCAACCCCCTGCACAATGCAGGAAGCTCACAACCCCCTCCCCCTAAATTCACAGGATCCTCATTGCTGTCAGGTGGCCATCTAGCCTCTGTTTAAAAACCTCCAAGGAAGGAGAGCCCGCCACCTCCTGAGTTGGAAAGGACCTCCAGAGTCATCTAGCCCAACCCCCTGCACAATGCAGGAAACTCACAACCCCCTCCCCCTACATTCACAGGATCCTCATTGCTGTCAGGTGGCCATCTAGCCTCTGCTGAAAAACCTCCAAGGAAGGAGAGCCCACCACCTCCCAAGGAGGAAGCCTCTTCCACTAAGGAACCGCTCTAACAGTCAGGAATCATAGAGTTGGAAGGGACCTCCAGGGTCATCTAGTCCAACCCCCTGCACAATGCAGGAAGCTCACAACCCCCTCCCCCTAAATTCACAGGATCCTCATTGCTGTCAGGTGGCCATCTAGCCTCTGTTTAAAAACCTCCAAGGAAGGAGAGCCCGCCACCTCCTGAGTTGGAAGGGACCTCCAGAGTCATCTAGCCCAACCCCCTGCACAATGCAGGAAGCTCACAACCCCCTCCCCCTAAATTCACAGGATCCTCATTGCTGTCAGATGGCCATCTAGCCTCTGTTTAAAAACCTCCAAGGAAGGAGAGCCCGCCACCTCCTGAGTTGGATGGGACCTCCAGAGTCATCTAGCCCAACCCCCTGCACAATGCAGGAAACTCACAACCCCCTCCCCCTACATTCACAGGATCCTCATTGCTGTCAGGTGGCCATCTAGCCTCTGCTGAAAAACCTCCAAGGAAGGAGAGCCCACCACCTCCCAAGGAGGAAGCCTCTTCCACTAAGGAACCGCTCTAACAGTCAGGAATCATAGAGTTGGAAGGGACCTCCAGGGTCATCTAGTCCAACCCCCTGCACAATGCAGGAAGCTCACAACCCCCTCCGCCTAAATTCACAGGATCCTCATTGCTGTCAGGTGGCCATCTAGCCTCTGTTTAAAAACCTCCAAGGAAGGAGAGCCCGCCACCTCCTGAGTTGGAAGGGACCTCCAGAGTCATCTAGCCCAACCCCCTGCACAATGCAGGAAGCTCACAACCCCCTCCCCCTAAATTCACAGGATCCTCATTGCTGTCAGATGGCCATCTAGCCTCTGTTTAGAAACCTCCAAGGAAGGAGAGCCCGCCACCTCCTGAGTTGGAAGGGACCTCCAGAGTCATCTAGCCCAACCCCCTGCACAATGCAGGAAACTCACAACCCCCTCCCCCTACATTCACAGGATCCTCATTGCTGTCAGGTGGCCATCTAGCCTCTGCTGAAAAACCTCCAAGGAAGGAGAGCCCACCACCTCCCAAGGAGGAAGCCTCTTCCACTAAGGAACCGCTCTAACAGTCAGGAATCCTAGAGTTGGAAGGGACCTCCAGGGTCATCTAGTCCAACCCCCTGCACAATGCAGGAAGCTCACAACCCCCTCCCCCTACATTCACAGGATCCTCATTGCTGTCAGGTGGCCATCTAGCCTCTGTTTAAAAACCTCCAAGGAAGGAGAGCCCGCCACCTCCTGAGTTGGAAGGGACCTCCAGAGTCATCTAGCCCAACCCCCTGCACAATGCAGGAAACTCACAACCCCCTCCCCCTACATTCACAGGATCCTCATTGCTGTCAGGTGGCCATCTAGCCTCTGCTGAAAAACCTCCAAGGAAAGAGAGCCCACCACCTCCCAAGGAGGAAGCCTCTTCCACTAAGGAAACGCTCTAACAGTCAGGAATCCTAGAGTTGGAAGGGACCTCCAGGGTCATCTAGTCCAACCCCCTGCACAATGCAGGAAGCTCACAACCCCCTCCCCCTAAATTCACAGGATCCTCATTGCGGTCAGGTGGCCATCTATCCTCTGTTTAAAAACCTCCAAGGAAGGAGAGCCCGCCACCTCCTGAGTTGGAAGGGACCTCCAGAGTCATCTAGCCCAACCCCCTGCACAATGCAGGAAACTCACAACCCCCTCCCCCTACATTCACAGGATCCTCATTGCTGTCAGGTGGCCATCTAGCCTCTGCTGAAAAACCTCCAAGGAAGGAGAGCCCACCACCTCCCAAGGAGGAAGCCTCTTCCACTAAGGAACCGCTCTAACAGTCAGGAATCCTAGAGTTGGAAGGGACCTCCAGAGTCATCTAGCCCAACCCCCTGCACAATGCAGGAAACTCACAACCCCCTCCCCCTACATTCACAGGATCCTCATTGCTGTCAGGTGGCCATCTAGCCTCTGTTGAAAAACCTCCAAGGAAGGAGAGCCCACCACCTCCCAAGGAGGAAGCCTCTTCCACTAAGGAACCGCTCTAACAGTCAGGAATCATAGAGTTGGAAGGAACCTCCAGGGTCATCTAGTCCACCCCCCTGCACAATGCAGGAAGCTCACAACCCCCTCCCCCTAAATTCACAGGATCCTCATTGCTGTCAGGTGGCCATCTA
The DNA here is from genome assembly GCF_032191835.1 of Heteronotia binoei. Classification (NCBI taxonomy): domain Eukaryota; kingdom Metazoa; phylum Chordata; class Lepidosauria; order Squamata; family Gekkonidae; genus Heteronotia; species Heteronotia binoei. The sequence goes on from NC_083233.1 coordinate 3,517,176, forward strand.
GCCTCTGTTTAAAAACCTCCAAGGAAGGAGAGCCCGCCACCTCCTGAGTTGGAAGGGACCTCCAGAGTCATCTAGCCCAACCCCCTGCACAATGCAGGAAGCTCACAACCCCCTCCCCCTAAATTCACAGGATCCTCATTGCTGTCAGGTGGCCATTTAGCCTCTGTTTAAAAACCTCCAAGGAAGGAGAGCCCGCCACCTCCTGAGTTGGAAGGGACCTCCAGAGTCATCTAGCCCAACCCCCTGCACAATGCAGGAAGCTCACAACCCCCTCCCCCTAAATTCACAGGATCCTCATTGCTGTCAGATGGCCATCTAGCCTCTGTTTAGAAACCTCCAAGGAAGGAGAGCCCGCCACCTCCTGAGTTGGAAGGGACCTCCAGAGTCATCTAGTCCAACCCCCTGCACAATGCAGGAAACTCACAACCCCCTCCCCCTACATTCACAGGATCCTCATTGCTGTCAGGTGGCCATCTAGCCTCTGTTGAAAAACCTCCAAGGAAGGAGAGCCCACCACCTCCCAAGGAGGAAGCCTCTTCCACTAAGGAACCGCTCTAACAGTCAGGAATCATAGAGTTGGAAGGAACCTCCAGGGTCATCTAGTCCAACCCCCTGCACAATGCAGGAAGCTCACAACCCCCTCCCCCTAAATTCACAGGATCCTCATTGCTGTCAGGTGGCCATCTAGCCTCTGTTTAAAAACCTCCAAGGAAGGAGAGCCCGCCACCTCCTGAGTTGGAAGGGACCTCCAGAGTCATCTAGCCCAACCCCCTGCACAATGCAGGAAGCTCACAACCCCCTCCCCCTAAATTCACAGGATCCTCATTGCTGTCAGATGGCCATCTAGCCTCTGTTTAAAAACCTCCAAGGAAGGAGAGCCCGCCACCTCCTGAGTTGGATGGGACCTCCAGAGTCATCTAGCCCAACCCCCTGTACAATGCAGGAAACTCACAACCCCCTCCCCCTACATTCACAGGATCCTCATTGCTGTCAGGTGGCCATCTAGCCTCTGCTGAAAAACCTCCAAGGAAGGAGAGCCCACCACCTCCCAAGGAGGAAGCCTCTTCCACTAAGGAACCGCTCTAACAGTCAGGAATCATAGAGTTGGAAGGGACCTCCAGGGTCATCTAGTCCAACCCCCTGCACAATGCAGGAAGCTCACAACCCCCTCCCCCTAAATTCACAGGATCTTCATTGCTGTCAGATGGCCATCTAGCCTCTGTTTCAAAACCTCCAAGGAAGGGGAGCCCACCACCTCCTGAGTTGGAAGGGACCTCCAGAGTCATCTAGCCCAACCCCCTGCACAATGCAGGAAACTCACAACCCCCTCCCCCTAAATTCACAGGATCCTCATTGCTGTCAGGTAGCCATCTAGCCTCTGTTGAAAAACCTCCAAGGAAGGAGAGCCCACCACCTCCCAAGGAGGAAGCCTCTTCCACTAAGGAACCGCTCTAACGGTCAGGAATCATAGAGTTGGAAGGGACCTCCAGGGTCATCTAGTCCAACCCCCTGCACAATGCAGGAAACTCACAACCCCCTCCCCCTACATTCACAGGATCCTCATTGCTGTCAGGTGGCCATCTAGCCTCTGCTGAAAAACGTCCAAGGAAGGAGAGCCCACCACCTCCCAAGGAGGAAGCCTCTTCCACTAAGGAACCGCTCTAACAGTCAGGAATCATAGAGTTGGAAGGGACCTCCAGGGTCATCTAGTCCAACCCCCTGCACAATGCAGGAAACCCAAGGAGGAAGCCTCTTCCACTAAGGAACCGCTCTAATGGTCAGGAATCATAGAGTTGGAAGGGACCTCCAGGGTCATCTAGTCCAACCCCCTGCACAATGCAGGAAACTCACAACCCCCTCCCCCTACATTCACAGGATCCTCATTGCTGTCAGGTGGCCATCTAGCCTGTGCTGAAAAACGTCCAAGGAAGGAGAGCCCACCACCTCCCAAGGAGGAAGCCTCTTCCACTAAGGAACCGCTCTAACAGTCAGGAATCATAGAGTTGGAAGGGACCTCCAGGGTCATCTAGTCCAACCCCCTGCACAATGCAGGAAACTCACAACCCCCTCCCCCTACATTCACAGGATCCTCATTGCTGTCAGGTGGCCATCTAGCCTGTGCTGAAAAACCTCCAAGGAAGGAGAGCCCACCACCTCCCAAGGAGGAAGCCTCTTCCACTAAGGAACCACTCTAACAGTCAGGAATCATAGAGTTGGAAGGGACCTCCAGGGTCATCTAGTCCAACCCCCTGTACAATGCAGGAAACTCACAACCCCCTCCCCCTACATTCACAGGATCCTCATTGCTGTCAGGTGGCCATCTTGCCTCTGTTTAAAAACCTCCAAGGAAGGAGAGCCCGCCACTTCCTGAGTTGGAAGGGACCTCCAGAGTCATCTAGCCCAACCCCCTGCACAATGCAGGAAACTCACAACCCCCTCCCCCTACATTCACAGGATCCTCATTGCTGTCAGATGGCCATCTAGCCTCTGCTGAAAAACCTCCAAGGAAGGAGAGCCCACCACCTCCCAAGGAGGAAGCCTCTTCCACTAAGGAACCGCTCTAACAGTCAGGAATCATAGAGTTGGAAGGGACCTCCAGGGTCATCTAGTCCAACCCCCTGCACAATGCAGGAAGCTCACAACCCCCTCCCCCTAAATTCACAGGATCCTCATTGCTGTCAGGTGGCCATCTAGCCTCTGTTTAAAAACCTCCAAGGAAGGAGAGCCCGCCACCTCCTGAGTTGGAAGGGACCTCCAGAGTCATCTAGCCCAACCCCCTGCACAATGCAGGAAACTCACAACCCCCTCCCCCTACATTCACAGGATCCTCATTGCTGTCAGGTGGCCATCTAGCCTCTGTTGAAAAACCTCCAAGGAAGGAGAGCCCACCACCTCCCAAGGAGGAAGCCTCTTCCACTAAGGAACCGCTCTAACAGTCAGGAATCATAGAGTTGGAAGGGACCTCCAGGGTCATCTAGTCCAACCCCCTGCACAATGCAGGAAGCTCACAACCCCCTCCCCCTAAATTCACAGGATCCTCATTGCTGTCAGATGGCCATCTAGCCTCTGTTTAAAAACCTCCAAGGAAGGAGAGCCCGCCACCTCCTGAGTTGGAAGGGACCTCCAGAGTCATCTAGCCCAACCCCCTGCACAATGCAGGAAACTCACAACCCCCTCCCCCTACATTCACAGGATCCTCATTGCTGTCAGGTGGCCATCTAGCCTCTGTTGAAAGACCTCCAAGGAAGGAGAGCCCACCACCTCCCAAGGAGGAAGCCTCTTCCACTAAGGAACCGCTCTAACAGTCAGGAATCATAGAGTTGGAAGGGACCTCCAGGGTCATCTAGTCCAACTCCTGCACAATGCAGGAAGCTCACAACCCCCTCCCCCTAAATTCACAGGATCTTCATTGCTGTAAGATGGCCATCTAGCCTCTGTTTAAAAACCTCCAAGGAAGGAGAGCCCGCCACCTCCTGAGTTGGAAGGGACCTCCAGAGTCATCTAGCCCAACCCCCTGCACAATGCAGGAAACTCACAACCCCCACCCCCTACATTCACAGGATCCTCATTGCTGTCAGGTGGCCATCTAGCCTGTGCTGAAAAACCTCCAAGGAAGGAGAGCCCACCACCTCCCAAGGAGGAAGCCTCTTCTACTAAGGAACCGCTCTAACAGTCAGGAATCCTAGAGTTGGAAGGGACCTCCAGGGTCATCTAGTCCAACCCCCTGCACAATGCAGGAAGCTCAACCCCCTCCCCCTACATTCACAGGATCCTCATTGCTGTCAGGTGGCCATCTAGCCTCTGTTGAAAAACCTCCAAGGAAGGAGAGCCCACCACCTCCCAAGGAGGAAGCCTCTTCCACTAAGGAACCGCTCTAACGGTCAGGAATCATAGAGTTGGAAGGGACCTCCAGGGTCATCTAGTCCAACCCCCTGCACAATGCAGGAAACTCACAACCCCCTCCCCCTACATTCACAGGATCCTCATTGCTGTCAGGTGGCCATCTAGCCTGTGCTGAAAAACCTCCAAGGAAGGAGAGCCCACCACCTCCCAAGGAGGAAGCCTCTTCCACTAAGGAACCGCTCTAACAGTCAGGAATCATAGAGTTGGAAGGGACCTCCAGGGTCATCTGGTCCAACTCCCTGCACAATGCAGGAAACTCACAACCCCCTCCCCCTACATTCACAGGATCCTCATTGCTGTCAGGTGGCCATCTAGCCTGTGCTTAAAAACCTCCAAGGAAGGAGAGCCCACCACCTCCCAAGGAGGAAGCCTCTTCCACTAAGGAACCGCTCTAACAGTCAGGAATCATAGAGTTGGAAGGGACCTCCAGGGTCTTCTAGTCCAACCCACTGCACAATGCAGGAAACTCACAACCCCCTCCCCCTACATTCACAGGATCCTCATTGCTGTCAGGTGGCCATCTAGCCTCTGTTTAAAAACCTCCAAGGAAGGAGAGCCCGCCACCTCCTGAGTTGGAAGGGACCTCCAGAGTCATCTAGCCCAACCCCCTGCACAATGCAGGAAACTCACAACCCCCTCCCCCTACATTCACAGGATCCTCATTGCTGTCAGGTGGCCATCTAGCCTCTGCTGAAAAACCTCCAAGGAAGGAGAGCCCACCACCTCCCAGGAGGAAGCCTCTTCCACTAAGGAACCGCTCTAACAGTCAGGAATCATAGAGTTGGAAGGGACCTCCAGGGTCATCTAGTCCAACCCCCTGCACAATGCAGGAAGCTCACAACCCCCTCCCCCTAAATTCACAGGATCCTCATTGCTGTCAGGTGGCCATCTAGCCTCTGTTTAAAAACCTGCAAGGAAGGAGAGCCCGCCACCTCCTGAGTTGGAAGGGACCTCCAGAGTCATCTAGCCCAACCCCCTGCACAATGCAGGAAGCTCACAACCCCCTCCCCCTAAATTCACAGGATCCTCATTGCTGTCAGGTGGCCATCTAGCCTCTGTTTAAAAACCTGCAAGGAAGGAGAGCCCGCCACCTCCTGAGTTGGAAGGGACCTCCAGAGTCATCTAGCCCAACCCCCTGCACAATGCAGGAAGCTCACAACCCCCTCCCCCTAAATTCACAGGATCCTCATTGCTGTCAGATGGCCATCTAGCCTCTGTTTAAAAACCTCCAAGGAAGGAGAGCCCGCCACCTCCTGAGTTGGAAGGCACCTCCAGAGTCATCTAGCCCAACCCCCTGCACAATGCAGGAAACTCACAACCCCCTCCCCCTACATTCACAGGATCCTCATTGCTGTCAGGTGGCCATCTAGCCTGTGCTGAAAAACCTCCAAGGAAGGAGAGCCCACCACCTCCCAAGGAGGAAGCCTCTTCTACTAAGGAACCGCTCTAACAGTCAGGAATCCTAGAGTTGGAAGGGACCTCCAGGGTCATCTAGTCCAACCCCCTGCACAATGCAGGAAGCTCACAACCCCCTCCCCCTACATTCACAGGATCCTCATTGCTGTCAGGTGGCCATCTAGCCTCTGTTGAAAAACCTCCAAGGAAGGAGAGCCCACCACCTCCCAAGGAGGAAGCCTCTTCCACTAAGGAACCGCTCTAACGGTCAGGAATCATAGAGTTGGAAGGGACCTCCAGGGTCATCTAGTCCAACCCCCTGCACAATGCAGGAAACTCACAACCCCCTCCCCCTACATTCACAGGATCCTCATTGCTGTCAGGTGGCCATCTAGCCTGTGCTGAAAAACCTCCAAGGAAGGAGAGCCCACCACCTCCCAAGGAGGAAGCCTCTTCCACTAAGGAACCGCTCTAACAGTCAGGAATCATAGAGTTGGAAGGGACCTCCAGGGTCATCTGGTCCAACTCCCTGCACAATGCAGGAAACTCACAACCCCCTCCCCCTACATTCACAGGATCCTCATTGCTGTCAGGTGGCCATCTAGCCTGTGCTTAAAAACCTCCAAGGAAGGAGAGCCCACCACCTCCCAAGGAGGAAGCCTCTTCCACTAAGGAACCGCTCTAACAGTCAGGAATCATAGAGTTGGAAGGGACCTCCAGGGTCATCTAGTCCAACCCCTGCACAATGCAGGAAACTCACAACCCCCTCCCCCTAAATTCACAGGATCCTCATTGCTGTCAGGTGGCCATCTAGCCTCTGTTTAAAAACCTCCAAGGAAGGAGAGCCCGCCACCTCCTGAGTTGGAAGGGACCTCCAGAGTCATCTAGCCCAACCCCCTGCACAATGCAGGAAACTCACAACCCCCTCCCCCTACATTCACAGGATCCTCATTGCTGTCAGGTGGCCATCTAGCCTCTGCTGAAAAACCTCCAAGGAAGGAGAGCCCACCACCTCCCAGGAGGAAGCCTCTTCCACTAAGGAACCGCTCTAACAGTCAGGAATCATAGAGTTGGAAGGGACCTCCAGGGTCATCTAGTCCAACCCCCTGCACAATGCAGGAAGCTCACAACCCCCTCCCCCTAAATTCACAGGATCCTCATTGCTGTCAGGTGGCCATCTAGCCTCTGTTTAAAAACCTGCAAGGAAGGAGAGCCCGCCACCTCCTGAGTTGGAAGGGACCTCCAGAGTCATCTAGCCCAACCCCCTGCACAATGCAGGAAGCTCACAACCCCCTCCCCCTAAATTCACAGGATCCTCATTGCTGTCAGATGGCCATCTAGCCTCTGTTTAAAAACCTCCAAGGAAGGAGAGCCCGCCACCACCTGAGTTGGAAGGCACCTCCAGAGTCATCTAGCCCAACCCCCTGCACAATGCAGGAAACTCACAACCCCCTCCCCCTACATTCACAGGATCCTCATTGCTGTCAGGTGGCCATCTAGCCTCTGCTGAAAAACCTCCAAGGAAAGAGAGCCCACCACCTCCCAAGGAGGAAGCCTCTTCCACTAAGGAACCGCTCTAACAGTCAGGAATCCTAGAGTTGGAAGGGACCTCCAGGTTCATCTAGTCCAACCCCCTGCAGAATGCAGGAAGCTCACAACCCCCTCCCCCTAAATTCACAGGATCCTCATTGCTGTCAGGTGGCCATCTAGCCTCTGTTTAAAAACCTCCAAGGAAGGAGAGCCCGCCACCTCCTGAGTTGGAAGGGACCTCCAGAGTCATCTAGCCCAACCCCCTGCACAATGCAGGAAGCTCACAACCCCCTCCCCCTAAATTCACAGGATCCTCATTGCTGTCAGATGGCCATCTAGCCTCTGTTTAAAAACCTCCAAGGAAGGAGAGCTCGCCACCTCCTGAGTTGGAAGGGACCTCCAGAGTCATCTAGCCCAACCCCCTGCACAATGCAGGAAACTCACAACCCCCTCCCCCTACATTCACAGGATCCTCATTGCTGTCAGGTGGCCATCTAGCCTCTGCTGAAAAACCTCCAAGGAAGGAGAGCCCACCACCTCCCAAGGAGGAAGCCTCTTCCACTAAGGAACCGCTCTAACAGTCAGGAATCCTAGAGTTGGAAGGCACCTCCAGAGTCATCTAGCCCAACCCCCTGCACAATGCAGGAAACTCACAACCCCCTCCCCCTACATTCACAGGATCCTCATTGCTGTCAGGTGGCCATCTAGCCTCTGTTGAAAAACCTCCAAGGAAGGAGAGCCCACCACCTCCCAAGGAGGAAGCCTCTTCCACTAAGGAACCGCTCTAACAGTCAGGAATCATAGAGTTGGAAGGGACCTCCAGGGTCATCTAGTCCAACCCCCTGCACAATGCAGGAAGCTCACAACCCCCTCCCCCTAAATTCACAGGATCCTCATTGCTGTCAGGTGGCCATCTAGCCTCTGTTTAAAAACCTCCAAGGAAGGAGAGCCCGCCACCTCCTGAGTTGGAAGGGACCTCCAGAGTCATCTAGCCCAACCCCCTGCACAATGCAGGAAACTCACAACCCCCTCCCCCTACATTCACAGGATCCTCATTGCTGTCAGATGGCCATCTAGCCTCTGTTTAAAAACCTCCAAGGAAGGAGAGCCCACCACCTCCCAAGGAGGAAGCCTCTTCCACTAAGGAACCGCTCTAACAGTCAGGAATCATAGAGTTGGAAGGGACATCCAGGGTCATCTAGTCCAACTCCTGCACAATGCAGGAAGCTCACAACCCCCTCCCCCTAAATTCACAGGATCTTCATTGCTGTCAGATGGCCATCTAGCCTCTGTTTAAAAACCTCCAAGGAAGGAGAGCCCGCCACCTCCTGAGTTGGAAGGGACCTCCAGAGTCATCTAGCCCAACCCCCTGCACAATGCAGGAAACTCACAACCCCCTCCCCCTACATTCACAGGATCCTCATTGCTGTCAGGTGGCCATCTAGCCTGTGCTGAAAAACCTCCAAGGAAGGAGAGCCCACCACCTCCCAAGGAGGAAGCCTCTTCCACTAAGGAACCGCTCTAACAGTCAGGAATCATAGAGTTGGAAGGGACCTCCAGGGTCATCTAGTCCAACCCCCTGCACAATGCAGGAAACTCACAACCCCCTCCCCCTACATTCATAGGATCCTCATTGCTGTCAGGTGGCCATCTAGCCTGTGCTGAAAAACGTCCAAGGAAGGAGAGCCCACCACCTCCCAAGGAGGAAGCCTCTTCCACTAAGGAACCGCTCTAACAGTCAGGAATCATAGAGTTGGATGGGACCTCCAGGGTCATCTAGTCCAACCCCCTGCACAATGCAGGAAACTCACAACCCCCTCCCCCTACATTCACAGGATCCTCATTGCTGTCAGGTGGCCATCTAGCCTCTGTTTAAAAACCTCCAAGGAAGGAGAGCCCACCACCTCCCCAGGAGGAAGCCTCTTCCACTGAGGAACCGCTCTAACGGTCAGGAAGTTCTTCTTAATAGAATCCTAGAGTTGGAAGGGACCTCCAGGATCATCTAGTCCAAACTCCTGCACAGTGCAGGAAACTCACAAACACCTCCCCCTAAATTCACAGGATCTTCATTGCTGTCAGATGGCCATCTAGCCTCTGTTTCAAAACCTCCAAGGAAGGGGAGCCCGCCACCTCCTGAGTTGGAAGGGACCTCCAGAGTCATCTAGCCCAACCCCCTGCACAATGCAGGAAACTCACAACCCCCTCCCCCTAAATTCACAGGATCCTCATTGCTGTCAGGTGGCCATCTAGCCTCTGTTGAAAAACCTCCAAGGAAGGAGAGCCCACCACCTCCCAAGGAGGAAGCCTCTTCCACTAAGGAACCACTCTAACGGTCAGGAATCATAGAGTTGGAAGGGACCTCCAGGGTCATCTAGTCCAACCCCCTGCACAATGCAGGAAACTCACAACCCCCTCCCCCTACATTCACAGGATCCTCATTGCTGTCAGGTGGCCATCTAGCCTGTGCTGAAAAACGTCCAAGGAAGGAGAGCCCACCACCTCCCAAGGAGGAAGCCTCTTCCACTAAGGAACCGCTCTAACAGTCAGGAATCATAGAGTTGGAAGGGACCTCCAGGGTCATCTAGTCCAACCCCCTGCACAATGCAGGAAACTCACAACCCCCTCCCCCTACATTCACAGGATCCTCATTGCTGTCAGGTGGCCATCTAGCCTGTGCTGAAAAACGTCCAAGGAAGGAGAGCCCACCACCTCCCAAGGAGGAAGCCTCTTCCACTAAGGAACTGCTCTAACAGTCAGGAATCATAGAGTTGGAAGGGACCTCCAGGGTCATCTAGTCCAACTCCCTGCACAATGCAGGAAACTCACAACCCCCTCCCCCTACATTCACAGGATCCTCATTGCTGTCAGGTGGCTATCTAGCCTGTGCTGAAAAACCTCCAAGGAAGGAGAGCCCACCACCTCCCAAGGAGGAAGCCTCTTCCACTAAGGAACCGCTCTAACAGTCAGGAATCATAGAGTTGGAAGGGACCTCCAGGGTCATCTAGTCCAACCCCCTGCACAATGCAGGAAACTCACAACCCCCTCCCCCTACATTCACAGGATCCTCATTGCTGTCAGGTGGCCATCTAGCCTCTGTTGAAAAACCTCCAAGGAAGGAGAGCCCACCACCTCCCCAGGAGGAAGCCTCTTCTACTGAGGAACCGCTCTAACGGTCAGGAAGTTCTTCTTAATAGAATCCTAGAGTTGGAAGGGACCTCCAGGATCATCTAGTCCAAACTCCTGCACAGTGCAGGAAACTCACAAACACCTCCCCCTAAATTCACAGGATCTTCATTGCTGTCAGATGGCCATCTAGCCTCTGTTTCAAAACCTCCAAGGAAGGGGAGCCCACCACCTCCTGAGTTGGAAGGGACCTCCAGAGTCATCTAGCCCAACCCCCTGCACAATGCAGGAAACTCACAACCCCCTCCCCCTAAATTCACAGGATCCTCATTGCTGTCAGGTGGCCATCTAGCCTCTGTTGAAAAACCTCCAAGGAAGGAGAGCCCACCACCTCCCAAGGAGGAAGCCTCTTCCACTAAGGAACCACTCTAACGGTCAGGAATCATAGAGTTGGAAGGGACCTCCAGGGTCATCTAGTCCAACCCCCTGCACAATGCAGGAAACTCACAACCCCCTCCCCCTACATTCACAGGATCCTCATTGCTGTCAGGTGGCCATCTAGCCTGTGCTGAAAAACGTCCAAGGAAGGAGAGCCCACCACCTCCCAAGGAGGAAGCCTCTTCCACTAAGGAACCGCTCTAACAGTCAGGAATCATAGAGTTGGAAGGGACCTCCAGGGTCATCTAGTCCAACCCCCTGCACAATGCAGGAAACTCACAACCCCCTCCCCCTACATTCACAGGATCCTCATTGCTGTCAGGTGGCCATCTAGCCTGTGCTGAAAAACGTCCAAGGAAGGAGAGCCCACCACCTCCCAAGGAGGAAGCCTCTTCCACTAAGGAACTGCTCTAACAGTCAGGAATCATAGAGTTGGAATGGACCTCCAGGGTCATCTAGTCCAACTCCCTGCACAATGCAGGAAACTCACAACCCCCTCCCCCTACATTCACAGGATCCTCATTGCTGTCAGGTGGCTATCTAGCCTGTGCTGAAAAACCTCCAAGGAAGGAGAGCCCACCACCTCCCAAGGAGGAAGCCTCTTCCACTAAGGAACCGCTCTAACAGTCAGGAATCATAGAGTTGGAAGGGACCTCCAGGGTCATCTAGTCCAACCCCCTGCACAATGCAGGAAACTCACAACCCCCTCCCCCTACATTCACAGGATCCTCATTGCTGTCAGGTGGCCATCTAGCCTCTGTTGAAAAACCTCCAAGGAAGGAGAGCCCACCACCTCCCCAGGAGGAAGCCTCTTTCACTGAGGAACCGCTCTAACGGTCAGGAAGTTCTTCTTAATAGAATCCTAGAGTTGGAAGGGACCTCCAGGATCATCTAGTCCAAACTCCTGCACAGTGCAGGAAACTCACAAACACCTCCCCCTAAATTCACAGGATCTTCATTGCTGTCAGATGGCCATCTAGCCTCTGTTTCAAAACCTCCAAGGAAGGGGAGCCCACCACCTCCTGAGTTGGAAGGGACCTCCAGAGTCATCTAGCCCAACCCCCTGCACAATGCAGGAAACTCACAACCCCCTCCCCCTAAATTCACAGGATCCTCATTGCTGTCAGGTGGCCATCTAGCCTCTGTTGAAAAACCTCCAAGGAAGGAGAGCCCACCACCTCCCAAGGAGGAAGCCTCTTCCACTAAGGAACCGCTCTAACGGTCAGGAATCATAGAGTTGGAAGGGACCTCCAGGGTCATCTAGTCCAACCCCCTGCACAATGCAGGAAACTCACAACCCCCTCCCCCTACATTCACAGGATCCTCATTGCTGTCAGGTGGCCATCTAGCCTGTGCTGAAAAACCTCCAAGGAAGGAGAGCCCACCACCTCCCAAGGAGGAAGCCTCTTCCACTAAGGAACCGCTCTAACAGTCAGGAATCATAGAGTTGGAAGGGACCTCCAGGGTCATCTAGTCCAACCCCCTGCACAATGCAGGAAACTCACAACCCCCTCCCCCTACATTCACAGGATCCTCATTGCTGTCAGGTGGCCATCTAGCCTGTGCTGAAAAACCTCCAAGGAAGGAGAGCCCACCACCTCCCAAGGAGGAAGCCTCTTCCACTAAGGAACTGCTCTAACAGTCAGGAATCATAGAGTTGGAAGGGACCTCCAGGGTCATCTAGTCCAACTCCCTGCACAATGCAGGAAACTCACAACCCCCTCCCCCTACATTCACAGGATCCTCATTGCTGTCAGGTGGCTATCTAGCCTGTGCTGAAAAACCTCCAAGGAAGGAGAGCCCACCACCTCCCAAGGAGGAAGCCTCTTCCACTAAGGAACCGCTCTAACAGTCAGGAATCATAGAGTTGGAAGGGACCTCCAGGGTCATCTAGTCCAACCCCCTGCACAATGCAGGAAACTCACAACCCCCTCCCCCTACATTCACAGGATCCTCATTGCTGTCAGGTGGCCATCTAGCCTCTGTTGAAAAACCTCCAAGGAAGGAGAGCCCACCACCTCCCCAGGAGGAAGCCTCTTCTACTGAGGAACCGCTCTAACGGTCAGGAAGTTCTTCTTAATAGAATCCTAGAGTTGGAAGGGACCTCCAGGATCATCTAGTCCAAACTCCTGCACAGTGCAGGAAACTCACAAACACCTCCCCCTAAATTCACAGGATCTTCATTGCTGTCAGATGGCCATCTAGCCTCTGTTTCAAAACCTCCAAGGAAGGGGAGCCCACCACCTCCTGAGTTGGAAGGGACCTCCAGAGTCATCTAGCCCAACCCCCTGCACAATGCAGGAGTCTCACAACCCCCTCCCCCTAAATTCACAGGATCCTCATTGCTGTCAGGTGGCCATCTAGCCTCTGTTGAAAAACCTCCAAGGAAGGAGAGCCCACCACCTCCCAAGGAGGAAGCCTCTTCCACTAAGGAACCACTCTAACGGTCAGGAATCATAGAGTTGGAAGGGACCTCCAGGGTCATCTAGTCCAACCCCCTGCACAATGCAGGAAACTCACAACCCCCTCCCCCTACATTCACAGGATCCTCATTGCTGTCAGGTGGCCATCTAGCCTGTGCTGAAAAACGTCCAAGGAAGGAGAGCCCACCACCTCCCAAGGAGGAAGCCTCTTCCACTAAGGAACCGCTCTAACAGTCAGGAATCATAGAGTTGGAAGGGACCTCCAGGGTCATCTAGTCCAACCCCCTGCACAATGCAGGAAACTCACAACCCCCTCCCCCTACATTCACAGGATCCTCATTGCTGTCAGGTGGCCATCTAGCCTGTGCTGAAAAACGTCCAAGGAAGGAGAGCCCACCACCTCCCAAGGAGGAAGCCTCTTCCACTAAGGAACTGCTCTAACAGTCAGGAATCATAGAGTTGGAATGGACCTCCAGGGTCATCTAGTCCAACTCCCTGCACAATGCAGGAAACTCACAACCCCCTCCCCCTACATTCACAGGATCCTCATTGCTGTCAGGTGGCTATCTAGCCTGTGCTGAAAAACCTCCAAGGAAGGAGAGCCCACCACCTCCCAAGGAGGAAGCCTCTTCCACTAAGGAACCGCTCTAACAGTCAGGAATCATAGAGTTGGAAGGGACCTCCAGGGTCATCTAGTCCAACCCCCTGCACAATGCAGGAAACTCACATCCCCCTCCCCCTACATTCACAGGATCCTCATTGCTGTCAGGTGGCCATCTAGCCTCTGTTGAAAAACCTCCAAGGAAGGAGAGCCCACCACCTCCCCAGGAGGAAGCCTCTTTCACTGAGGAACCGCTCTAACGGTCAGGAAGTTCTTCTTAATAGAATCCTAGAGTTGGAAGGGACCTCCAGGATCATCTAGTCCAAACTCCTGCACAGTGCAGGAAACTCACAAACACCTCCCCCTAAATTCACAGGATCTTCATTGCTGTCAGATGGCCATCTAGCCTCTGTTTCAAAACCTCCAAGGAAGGGGAGCCCACCACCTCCTGAGTTGGAAGGGACCTCCAGAATCATCTAGCCCAACCCCCTGCACAATGCAGGAAACTCACAACCCCCTCCCCCTAAATTCACAGGATCCTCATTGCTGTCAGGTGGCCATCTAGCCTCTGTTGAAAAACCTCCAAGGAAGGAGAGCCCACCACCTCCCAAGGAGGAAGCCTCTTCCACTAAGGAACCGCTCTAACGGTCAGGAATCATAGAGTTGGAAGGGACCTCCAGGGTCATCTAGTCCAACCCCCTGCACAATGCAGGAAACTCACAACCCCCTCCCCCTACATTCACAGGATCCTCATTGCTGTCAGGTGGCCATCTAGCCTGTGCTGAAAAACCTCCAAGGAAGGAGAGCCCACCACCTCCCAAGGAGGAAGCCTCTTCCACTAAGGAACCGCTCTAACAGTCAGGAATCATAGAGTTGGAAGGGACCTCCAGGGTCATCTAGTCCAACCCCCTGCACAATGCAGGAAACTCACAACCCCCTCCCCCTACATTCACAGGATCCTCATTGCTGTCAGGTGGCCATCTAGCCTGTGCTGAAAAACCTCCAAGGAAGGAGAGCCCACCACCTCCCAAGGAGGAAGCCTCTTCCACTAAGGAACCGCTCTAACAGTCAGGAATCATAGAGTTGGAAGGGACCTCCAGGGTCATCTAGTCCAACCCCCTGCACAATGCAGGAAACTCACAACCCCCTCCCCCTACATTCACAGGATCCTCATTGCTGTCAGGTGGCCATCTAGCCTCTGTTGAAAAACCTCCAAGGAAGGAGAGCCCACCACCTCCCCAGGAGGAAGCCTCTTCCACTGAGGAACCGCTCTAACGGTCAGGAAGTTCTTCTTAATAGAATCCTAGAGTTGGAAGGGACCTCCAGGATCATCTAGTCCAAACTCCTGCACAGTGCAGGAAACTCACAAACACCTCCCCCTAAATTCACAGGATCTTCATTGCTGTCAGATGGCCATCTAGCCTCTGTTTCAAAACCTCCAAGGAAGGGGAGCCCACCACCTCCTGAGTTGGAAGGGACCTCCAGAGTCATCTAGCCCAACCCCCTGCACAATGCAGGAAACTCACAACCCCCTCCCCCTACATTCACAGGATCCTCATTGCTGTCAGATGGCCATCTAGCCTCTGTTGAAAAACCTCCAAGGAAGGAGAGCCCACCACCTCCCAAGGAGGAAGCCTCTTCCACTAAGGAACCGCTCTAACAGTCAGGAATCATAGAGTTGGAAGGCACCTCCAGGGTCATCTAGTCCAACCCTCCTGCACAATGCAGGAAACTCACAAACACCTCCCCCTAAATTCACAGGATCTTCATTGCTGTCAGATGGCCATCTAGCCTCTGTTTCAAAACCTCCAAGGAAGGGGAGCCCACCACCTACTGAGTTGGAAGGGACCTCCAGAGTCATCTAGCCCAACCCCCTGCACAATGCAGGAAACTCACAAACACCTCCCCCTAAATTCACAGGATCCTCATTGCTGTCAGGTGGCCATCTAGCCTCTGTTGAAAAACCTCCAAGGAAGGAGAGCCCACCACCTCCCAAGGAGGAAGCCTCTTCCAATAAGGAACCGCTCTAACAGTCAGGAATCATAGAGTTGGAAGGGACCTCCAGGGTCATCTAGTCCAACCCCCTGCACAATGCAGGAAACTCACAACCCCCTCCCCCTACATTCACAGGATCCTCATTGCTGTCAGGTGGCCATCTAGCCTGTGCTGAAAAACGTCCAAGGAAGGAGAGCCCACCACCTCCCCAGGAGGAAGCCTCTTCCACTGAGGAACCGCTCTAACGGTCAGGAAGTTCTTCTTAATAGAATCCTAGAGTTGGAAGGGACCTCCAGGATCATCTAGTCCAAACTCCTGCACAGTGCAGGAAACTCACAAACACCTCCCCCTAAATTCACAGGATCCTCATTGCTGTCAGATGGCCATCTAGCCTCTGTTGAAAAACCTCCAAGGAAGTAGAATCATAGAGTTGGAAAGGACCTCCAGGATCATCTAGTCTAACCCCCTGCACAATGCAGGAAACTCACAAACACCTCCCCCTAAATTCGCAGGATCTTCATTGCTGTCAGATCGCCATCTAGCTGCTGCTGAAAAACCTCCAAGGAAGGAGAGCCCACCACCTCCCAAGGAGGAAGCCTGTTCCACTGAGGAATCACTCGAACGGTCAGGAAGTTCTTCCTCATGTTGAGCTGGAAACTCTGGATTTAATTTCAACCTCTTGGTTCTGGTCCTACCTTCTGGGGCCACAGAAAACAATTCTGCACCATCCTCTCTAGGACAGCCCTTCAAGGACTTCAATTGCTGAGGGAATTATCCACTGTTGCCTTGTGAACACTCTTTGTCTATCAAAAAATTCTCTCTTCCACTGCAGGCTCCTTGGTTTTATTGTACATACCTTTGAAACAGCACGGAACATTCACACAATATCATCTGCAAAATGTTACTGGAAAAAAACATTTGTTACTGTTTTAACAAAGTACAAAATGTTCAACAGCATCTGAAGAGTAGGGGTTCATCAAGGGATCTTTGAATATCCCTGCAGAAAATAAAACAAGACCCCAGTAATCAACAGTTAAAACACCTGTATTAAAATACATTGGCAGCAATGCAATTACAAAAATATCAATGTATATACATTATGTTTTGGGGAAAAAAAAACAATTTTCAAGGACAAAATACAAACTGCATGAGGTTCCAAAGGAAATCCCTGGCTACAAAACGCCAAAGTATTCTGGCCCTTCAATAAATACCAACAATATTTTCTGTTATAGAATTCAATGCATCCCTTTAAGCAATGGGAAAAAACCAGTAAGTGTTACAAGAAACACATCCTTTAGGAAACAAACAGCATATTTAAAAAGGTAATGGTAGTCCCCTGTGCGAGCACCGAGTCATCACCAACCCATGGCATGATGTCACATCACATTTTCTTGGCAGACTTTTTTTACAGGGTGGTTTGCTGTTGCCTTCCCCAGTCATCTATACAGCCCTTAAAATCCTGCTGAAATTAGGCCAAATACTCAGAGATTAATGCTCATTAATCACACACCCAAAGATAGCAAAACGTTTATTTAAGTTTTTTGAAACGTTTATGATATGGACCTCTGGAGAACATTCCTGATGTTTATAAGCTGTGAGTTTTTAAAAGAAATATTCTGAAAAAGTTATCAGTTTCTAACCATGCCATTCTCCCTTCTAAATCCACTGAAGTCAGGAGCTCTGCTTGGAATGGTGTGAAAATTCCTGACGAGAACACTGCGGAGTGCACCGACTTCCCCACCAGCATCTTGCACCTGCTCCGCCTGGAGAGTGGCACCTACATCTTGCAAGGACTGACCCTTGTACACCTGCCCCATGTGGATCCTGCAGGCTTCTTGAGAGCACAAGAAGTCGTAGATGTCAAAGGATGTCAGATCTTGCAGCAGCCACCTCCCTGGGGATATCACAAGCTTTGAGAATGGGGATGCTTCCGAATTCAACCTCATTGCAGCTTCCAAGCACAATGTTTTGTTCACAGTACATTAAAGTGAAAATTGTAAATGTATACAAGATCATTCCAACATCACATAGACATGAAAGAGGCTTATTTCCAGTAAAAATGAGGAGTGTTGGCTTTACCAGACCACTTTTTTATGCTTTGGCATCTCTGCAGACGCCTTTTGGTAGAGGCTATCATGGAAGTGTATCCAGTGCAACTGAGGGTCAAGGCAAGCCCATAAGACCTCCGAGGCAATGTCCGCAGACAACAGCAATTTTCCTTTAAGGCTGCGGTTCCCTACGTGCTGGCCTGCCAAGAAGCCCTGTGAGACTGAATGGTGCTTCTGCGTATGCCGGCCTGGGCTCAGGTGACACAAAGAATGGCCTCTGGAGACAGAGCGAGTGTTCCCCTTGATGCTGACAAAAGGACATCAGGAGTCATCACACAAGAGAAGCAAAAGGGGACATCTCCTGAAAGAAGTCTGCTGGCCTTGTGGTCGGGCCGCCGTCTCACACGTTCCCTGAACTCAAGAAAGATTGTCTGGAATAGCAAGCTGGATGGCTCCAGTTAACGAAGCAAGGCTGAGGCCATGGTGTCCTCCAAGATGGATGGAGTTCGGCACTTTCAGAAACTGCACATCTAACAAAAAGAAAAAGGCAAAGAACACTTTCTCCCCCCAAAGACGGGCTAACTGCCATTAGGAGAAAGTGGTCCAGAAGAGGGGAGTCCTACTCATCTAACAAATAAAGGACCAGGTACACAGCCACCCACCCTGAAGGCAGCGCTCATTTCTGCCCCCTTTGGCTTTCCCCAGAAAGGTGATCCCCTTTGGCCTCCAGAAGAGTCACTCATTCTGCCAAGACACCACTGCTGGAGGAGGCCATGATTTCACTTGCTCCCCTCTCCTCACTCAGTGCAACCCCCTGAGTTGTGTGGCCTTTCATCCGTGTGGCAGTGACTTTTCAAGGCTCCCAGGCAACTATTCCTGCATGGAATCCAGCCTGCTCTCATATTTGCCCTGGGGCATTTTGCACATCCAGATCTTTACACTCCCTGCCCCATAACTGAGTGCATGTAATTTGGGTTTTCAAAGTAAGAACAGTAACAACAAAGCCTTACAAACTAACCTTAGAAACTCTGTCAAGATCCACCAGGAATGGAAAATGTAATTAAGCAGAAAACATTTCCTCCTCTCTGGAAATCTACTTCAGCTTCACACGCCTTTTAAATGGCCACAGAGAAGTGCAAACTCTCCCCAGCAGTATCTAATTCTTTGCATTAATAATCACATTAAAATTTTAATCCTCCCTGCTTTTTCAGGCAAGTTTATATGAAGCAGCATCTGAAGCCAAACTAATGAAAGCAGCAGCTCTGAAGCAAATGGAAATTCCTATCATCTCATTCTCAGCTATTTTACTTAATGGAAAGCAAAACTTGCAGTTCACACGTGCAGCAGCAGCAGCTGCCAGCAGCCTCTCATGAAAGGAACCAGGCCGCCCCTTACTGGCTGGTAGAGCAACGATCAGCTGAGGATTCCCGAGAGCAGGAGGTGTGTGCTTGCTGCCCCTGTGCTGCTCACAATGGGAAGACTTTGAAACTGTAAACCAGAGGAGTCCAAGTGAGGGCTGAGAAGAAGGTCAGCAGGGAGATGGACAGGAGCAAAAGGTCGGAGGAAACACTGAAGATGTGCCCGGGTTCGGGTGGGGGGGAGACAAGAGCCTGGCGTGCCATTCCTACGCACCTGCGAACCTGTCACGTTTATTTTACAAATGTTCATCCCACTTTTCTATTAATAAGTCTTAAAATTATCTAACAAATATAAAATCAAATCTAACCACAGTCAGTAGATTCTAACACCATAAAAAGAGCAAACTCATAAGAGGAGCACAGTCGATGTTGCTCCAAGTCTACAGAGAGAGCAAAGGGGCGGCTGCAAGCAGATTCGGCCTGCTCCCCTTCCACACTCCATAGCTGATGAGCAGCAACTGTAACTCTCTAAGGAGAACTTTGTGTGCACAGCCCCAAAGCTTTGTCTCTGCTTTGGTGGATCAGAGCCCCAGAGGGGAATGAGAGTGCAGATGTGATGAAGGGCAGGCGTGAAGGGGACATACCAAAAATACAGACAGATCTTTCCCCTCCCACATACTTTGAAACTGATGGGGGGAATGAAGGAGCTGTGCCATACCTCCCCTGATAATTACAGAGTTGGAAACAGTAGGAAAAGATGCAAAGGAGTCCTGCAGTGTTTCACTGTGTGGGACCCCACGGTCCTATATCTTTCAGGACACCTTCACTATGAAAAGGAATCTTGTCACACAGCTGAAAAAAATAAGACTGGTCGTGGCATGTCTTAGACTCACGGGGCTGCCGCTAAGAATGCTTGCCCCATTCCAGGTTTCCCCCTTCCCCTGGCATTGTGACAATATGCTGTGTTTCCACTGCCTCAGTAGTAGCACCAATGTCGGGAAGCAATTGTGGAAAGCCAGACATGATATTGGAAAACAAAGCTGTACGGCATATTAGAGATGGCAATGGGGGAACTTGAGACCACCTGCCAAGAGGCCCCATTGGGCATGCTCCTTGGACCAGGCTCCTCACAGACTTGCAGGCATGAGACAGCCCAGCGCAACTGAGGGGAGGGAATCCTCTCCCACCTTCCCCTCCACCTCCTTCAGGCCAGTGTTGGCTGTGAGGTGCTGCGCTCCACACCAAAGCTCTCAGAAAGAAGCCAAGCCAAATGGTTTGACCTAACTGAGTTCCTGTCACTCTGTGCCAAAGCATACTTCCCCTCCCAGAATCCAGAGGACAATGCAAAGCCTGCTCTCTCCTGCCCTCCAGAAGGTCAAGGGGACTGGGGGAACAGCAAGGACCACCGGAAGCTTCCAGTAGCCAGCTGAAGTGAGGCACCCAGAGATATTTGGCTGGTGGGAGGGGAGGTGTCAGGCTCAGTGTGGCTCAGAAGCCAGGAAATGAAAAGTGTCAGGCAAGCGGCATCCTGCATTGCTAGTCCTGTGGGCTGTGGTCATTGAACCAAAGAACGAGAGAGAAAACAGCATTTCCACCCCCCTGTATAATGGGAGGGGGGCTCTTACAAGAACGACACCTCCAAAGTCTGAGCCTCTCCCTGGGCAGTCGTGTTGGGGGGCAACAACAAGGCACATGAACCCTCTTAGTGGCTGTCTGCCAGACACTGCGAAAAGATGACAGAGTGGAAACGATATTTGGGATATTCAACTCCACTCTGGCAACAAAGGTGTAGGGCTCCACATCCGCCTGAGGTGACCAGCACCTCAGAGGGCAGAGGCTCCCACGCCTGTTGGGGATTTCAGCCAGTGCCCCCCTCCAAGCTCTCCCTTCCCGGCACAAGTTCCAAGAGCCCTGTCCTCCCCTCCCCTCCCGGGCAGTGGGTCATCCTGTGTGTGTGGCTGGACCTGATTCTCACAGATGCTTTGGGGGAAAAGAGACCCGCTGAGACACCATTCTCCCACAGAACTAACCCAAAGGCTCAAATGCACTCACCCCCCCCCTTTCCCCAGTAAAGATCTTCTGAATACTAAGGACTGAAAAATTTAAAAAAACTCATACCTACTCAGAAAGATTACTCCTGAATGAAAATTCTCTTCGCCTCCTAAAAACCTCTCCTCTGTCAGGAAACAGGACAAGCTGCCATTTGGGTGGCACCCAGAAGAGCTTTTACCTGAAAGGGGGGGGGAGCCCCCCTCAAAGTTACAGCTCAGAAACACAAAAAAGTGACACCTCCCCTCCCACCAGCCAAATAGACCCCAGCGTGTAGAACAATACAAATATGAAGCCTGGAAATGTCAGACCCAAACAAGCGTGCCAGGCAAGTGTCGTTGTCTCAGGCAGCAGCCATACAGTTCCCAGGAGTCTCTTGAGGGCTTCTCACACATTTGCATTAAATCACAGCACAGTAAAGAATCAGGCTTAGATTCAAGTAGGAGCCGCCCACAAAAGGTGAGCCGCACAACGGAGTCGCAGGCTGTTGGCGACTAGAGAGCAGGAGGACCACCCAGCGGAGCTGGACCCCTAGTCCCGTGGGTCCAATGGCTGTGCTCCACATCTGCGATGGGTTGGCAGACTCCTGGCCACCAGCTTTGGAGGTGCCACAGGGAGGGTCTTCAGGCTCTTTGCAAAGATCCAAAAGGTGAGCCGCTGGAAGTAGATCATCACCCGCATTTCCTTGTTAAGCTGCCTCTGCTAGGATTTCTCTCCACATTCTGACATTTCTCTCTACACAAGTTGAAGCCGCTTGACACCTCGGGCTGCAGGATGACCCAGCACCCGGAATTCTGGACAGCTCTTGCCAGGCAGCAGCAACAAGACAGAGCTCAGGCCAAGGTTTCCATGCCCAGACATTCTGCTCAGCTGGCAGGATGGGGTCCCTGGGTCCCCCTCCAATGCCTGAAGTGCCAGCTGGGTCCAAACGGAGGGCAGGAGGTCCACCTCAGGCCAGAGGAAGGCAGTGATGATGAGGAAATAGTCCCCCTGGAGAGGTCGCAGGCAGCAGGACAACCGCCTCCGCTCTGGACAGCAGCTAGACACCAGCAGTGCTCCGTTCCTCACTCACCTGGGCGACATCCCTAGCCTCTGTCTCAAGGCTCCGAGCATCCTCGCCCTGGTAAGGAAAAGCCACAAGTGAGCAGCAGTAGGACAGTCACTGCAAGGCCACGGTGGGTGCCGCCCCCTGGACCTGAGAGAGATGGCAAGCACCTGCACGTCCCCACCCAACTGTGGCCACCCAAGAATGCGGCCTTGAACACCTTGCAGAAAAATGAAATTAATCACTGGGCAAGAGACTACCCTGTTTAGATACAATATGTTAAAACAGGAGGTCTAACAGAGTTTTCTCCTGCAGGCTAAGCCCCAGTTCGTTACACCGGAAATGACAGATTGCACACCCACAAACTGAACACGCATCCAACAGTCAGACGTGGCCTCCTTCCCTGCTTCAGGTGTATCCTGCCTGTTTTTAAGCCCCTGATGTGCATGTTTATCTAAGCACTCATTCATTCATTCCAACTTATTCAAAAAGAAAAGGCACCATCCATTCAGAATGAGTTGCAGAGGTGCTGGGAGGACTGCCGAGGAGCTGAGTGGGGAAGATGAGTCCTGACCCCCAGCCCAGCCAATCAGCACTGAACACGATCAACGTCTGCTGCAAACTTGCCCAAGTGGCCCCACCCCTCGGCAGAACAAGGGCCTGTCCCAAATGTTGTGAAGGGGCTTTAAGAGCAGCTGGGTTGCTGAAATAACGTTACATCGGCATGCAGCTGAAGTCTTCCAGCCACTAAAGGAAACCAACTTCCACCCAATCCCTTCTTCCTATTGCTGTGGTAGGCCTTCTGGCCCAGAGAAACAGAGTCCTGCACAACTTACCAACTGCTCACCACTTTCAGCTGTAGGATTTCGGAAGGACGAACAAGAGCTGTGGTGAGATCCCAAAGTGAGCCTGCCCTCTGCTGTCGGGTGGCCACAGCAGGCAGGAGCCAACTCAGCTCTGCCTCTCAGGATCCTGCAGGCCCCATCCCCAGGCAGCAGGTCTAGTTCCGTGCATTCCACAGGGCTGTGTGGCCAGTGATGCTGCATCTCCGTGGCACACGAGGGGAGAGGTGCTGGGTCGTCAGTGTCCCTGGCAGAGGCCTGCCTGAGCTCCATGAATGAAGTGCCTCCAGCCGAGCTGTCGCTGCACCCAGAGTGCCGGAGCAGGGGCCGAGTTTCCAGAGGCCTCCTGGCCTGTGGGACTTTGGGACTGGCTATGATCCCTTCGGAGAAGTCCCAGTCTGCTTGCCGAGATGGCAGGTGGAACCTGAGCCCTTCATCTGCCGAGAAGAACTGGACCCCTTCAGCAGGACCTACGGCCAGAAACAGGACAGCTGAGAAACAAGAAGTCTCCGAGAAGGAGCCTGTTTCTCCTCCGGCTGCTGGTCCCTTTCCTCCCTTTGGGGACTCCCAGCCATCAGTGAAATTGGACAACCCGTTCCCTCCACAGCAGCTGGTTATTCTGACCAACAAAACTGTGTCAAGGAACAGAGACCGTCACTGGGCAAGTGCAGCCCCCCCCCCCCTGCTCCAACTTCCTTCTGCCCAGAAAACCCGAATTCTGCCATTGGAATAAGCCCCTCCAAGCATTTAGAGGTCAAGGCAGCCATTTCTACAGAGGAGATTTTGTAACAACCACTTTCATAACTCTGGATAATACCAGTGTGGCCCACTCTCCCGTTATTTCTCTACTGCCAAGGAGAAGAAGCGGACAAAGCAGTCGGCTGTCCTGCAAGCGCAGGCCTCCGTTAACACCAGATGTCACACACACACACACACACGGGTATGGTCTGGCCAATGAGAAAAGCTTTAAGTCCCTTCAAAAGAGTTAAGGAAGTGCTGAATAAAAATCAGTGCAAAGTGCTTAATTTTGGCAAGACTGCACCCAGATACTTATGTGGCTGCACACACATGCATCCAAAACTTGGCTCCCACTATTGCATGTTTGTATTGAGTTTTTAATAATCATTTTATTTATGTTGTAAGCTGCCTTGAGTTTTACAAGAAAAAGAGGCAGCTAATAAATAGTTCAATAAGTAAACCGCAGGCATGCCAGGGCCTCTAGTGCACCAGCTCCCTCTGCACACGGGACAGCCTGAACAGACTCCAGGAATTCCTTGGCCCCCCCTCCCCCTCCGCCTCAGAGCCCACAGGCGCAACTGCTAGGTAGGGAGTCACCTTCTTCCAGTGATCCGTGGGGAGGGTTTAAACTCTTGATGCTCCAGCCGCAGGGATTGGGCAGTTGCTCCTGGCGGGAGGGTCCAGCTGGCCCCGCAGAAGCCTGAAACATCCCCCTCTGGCCAGAGACCTCCTGTCTCCGCAGGGCCACTTGCAAAGGATACAGAAGAAATTAAGACCACTCTGAACACAGGGGAAGGAAATGTTTGTTCAATAAAGTCCATAAAGTTTACTAGTCCACAGTTCTTTTTAAAAAGGTGAAGGTCATCCCCTGTGAGAGCCAGTTTGGTGTAGTGGTTAAGTGTGCGGACTCTTATCTGGGAGAACCGGGTTTGATTCCCCACTCCTCCACTTGCACCTGCTAGCATGGCCTTGGGTCAGCCGTAGCTCTGGCAGAGGTTGTCCTTGAAAGGGCAGCTGCTGTGAGAGCCCTCTCCAGCCCCACCCACCTCACAGGGTGTCTGTTGTGGGGGAGGAAGGTAAAGGAGATTGTGAGCCGCTCTGAGACTCTTCGGAGTGGAGGGCGGGATATAAATCCAATATCTTCTTCTTCTTCTTCTGTGCAAGCACCAGTCGTTTTCGACTCTGGGGTGACGTTGCATCACGTTTTCATGGCAGACTTTTTACCAGGGTGGTTTGCCATTGCCTTCCCCAGTCATCTACGCTTTCCCCCCCAGCAAGCTGGGTCCTCATTTGACCGACCTCGGAAGGATGGAAGGCTGAGTCAACCTGGAGCCAGCTACCTGAACCAGCTTCCGCCGGGGATCGAACTCAGGTCGTGAACAGAGGGCTCCGACTGCAGTACTGCAGCTTTACCACTCTGCACCATGGGGCTCTTCACAGTTCTTTTACAGCCCCACATATCCCAAACAGTAGTCATTTGTGCATAACGACAGCTTGAAGGAAAGGAAGAGGATCCATCTCTAGCACAGTTATTAACAATGAGCAAAACCTAAGATTTCTGGAACTGAGGGAAGCGCTTCATAATCTTGATGTCTTTACAACCACAACAACCACCTGGTGAAGTGGGTCCCTTTTATTCCAGTTTTGCTAATAGGAGGGAAGAAATCTGTGAGAAAGTCCTGCTTGCAACATCAGTGCATCCCATGTGGTGAGGAGACCTGGCCAGAGGCTCACGGACCTCCTTCTCCCTTGCTCACATCAGGACTGGGGAGTTGCAGGTTCCCCTGCAAGTGCGCTGAGCATGGAGCAGACATTTTTTAAAAGGCCCAAAGAGTCACCTTTGGGGTGGGGGGGAGCCTGTCATTAGACAAGAGAGCCCAGTCCATTCCAGT
Organism: Heteronotia binoei; assembly: GCF_032191835.1. NCBI lineage: Eukaryota > Metazoa > Chordata > Lepidosauria > Squamata > Gekkonidae > Heteronotia > Heteronotia binoei. The sequence continues at coordinate 3,542,556 of NC_083233.1, forward strand.
GAAGTCCAGGGGGGACTTACCGCGCTGGCACTGGCTCTTCCAGAAGCGCTGGCAGTACAGCAGGGAGAGGATGGACACCAGCCCAATGATGACCAGGGCACTGCTGGTGAGCACCGCCAGGGCTGTGTCGAGGGCAGGGCTGGCAGGATTCTCCACCTTTTCCGGACTTGCTCTCAAACGGCCTGCAAAGACGGACGACAGTCACAGGATCAGTGAGAGCAGGGAATGGATGCCTGCAAGCAGACACACTCAGAGGCACCAATCCCAAATATGCCTACTCAGAAGTAAGTCCCATTTTATTCAATGGAGCTCCCTCCCTTCCAGGATTGCAGTCTCACTTTGACCTCTTTCACAGCATCTGCTGGTGCAGATGGGACTCCCATGCTGGCTCATGTCCATCTCCCTTTGAGATAAAGCTGTACTCAGATAAAGTTTTCCATCTCTTAGCTAACCAAAACATCTTTCTGGCCAATAATTTGCTCCTTTCCCATCTCTCCCATCTGAGATCTTAGATAAACCCTTCTAACCTAAAATACTCTTCTGACAGCTAAATCCTCCAAAGCTTATAGGCAATAAGTGATTTTAAGTGCTTCAAACAGTGTATGAGTGATTTTGTTGTTTCCATAAAGGAGCCTATTTAGAATTTTTCCGCTTCGTTCATAAAAACAGTCATTCTGGCTGGGCAGAAAGTGTGTGATGCAACACACAATGGTGCAGATTTCCAGCTTCCAGATTTTTTTAAAAAGCAACACTGTCCTTGTGAAGATTAGGGGAATATACCCTGGGAATTCTCATTCTGAAGCAACAAGGTGTGTTCCCATGTAGGAAAAGATCCCCTCTCCTTTACACAGCATTAGTCAGAAGATGAAGAAAGCCACGGCCATCATCCCACCAGTTACCTCTGGCTATGGGTGCGCCTCATAATAAAGGTCAGATGAGATCTCAAGCTTTTTTGTGCTAATAAGGAGGGGAAAGTATGTTTTCTAAACCAAGCTAGTATTCTGCAGAAGCAAAAAACCTGCTCCTGGATGAGGAACTAGGATTATGGAAATCTCTTGTCTTCATGAAAATAACAACACTCATTTTTCCAAGTTCTTATGCCTGGTCTCAAAAGCTCAGTGGGAGGCCCAAGCTGGGCTTCTAGTGGTTCAGACTCTCCAGAACTCCTCCCCATGACTGGTGGAAACAGAATAAAATTGGCTAAAGGCAGCAATACTTTATCCAGGTTCCAACTTCCAGCTTTTCTGGGTGCAAAATTCTGCATTCTTTCTAAAGCACTCTCCACATTATTTTGCAATCCAATATAGTTACTGTGGAAGAGCAGCCAAGGTCCTGGCCCCCAGTAGCTCGCCCAAGAGCCATCAACACCTACACTGTGGTTCCAAAGGGGGGGTCTGCTTCGTGCAGGGGACGCACTCCAGATCCTGCAGTCCTCCAATCTGGGTTTTGCTGTAGAAGCTGCCAAGGGAAAGGAAGCAGATGCTGAAGGGGTCTGATAAATGAGATCGGACAGTTGTGGGGCTCCAACAAGATCCTCCTTGTGCAAAGGGCAGGGATGAAGGTTTGACATATGAAAGAGGAACTGCTGAGAAAGAAGGGGAGGAGAGGGAGGGAATTGGTTGTCCCCACCCCCACCACCAATCATCCATTGCAGCTTGTTTCTTCCCTCGAGCACCAGTTTGGTGTAGTGGTGAACTCTTATCTGGGAGAACTGGGTTTGATTCCCCACTCCTCCACTTGCAGCTGCTGGAACGGCATTGGGTCAGCCACAGCTCTGGCAGAGGTGTCCTTGAAAGGACAGCTGCTGTGAGAGTCCTCTCAGCCCCACCCACCTCACAGGGTATCTGTTGTGGGGCAGGAAGGTAGAGGAGATTGTGAGCCGCTCTGAGACTCTGAGATTCAGAGTGGAGGTGGGGTATAAATGTGATATCATCATCATCATTCAGCAGCTTGGATCCAGCCATGAAGACAGCCATGTCTTTGCTGCCTGCAACATGCACAGGTGAGGGAGCTGGGTTGGGGCCGCTCTGAGGGACACGGAACTGAGTAGATCCAGGTGGGCAGCCATGTTTGTCTGAAGCAGTAGAACAAAGTAGGAGTCCAGTAGCACCTTTAAGACCAACTAAGTTTTATTGAGAATGGAAGCTTTCGTGTGCATGCAGACTTCTTCAGACAGTGGAATGGGATGCAGTGAGCAGAGCTACTTAATAGCTGGTGGGCAGCGGTTAAGAATGCAAAGTGATACAAAGTTAGGATCCAAGGGCAAAATAGTGAAATAAAGGAACCGAAGGAACATTTGGTCTGGATAGCATTTGTGTAGGAAACCAATACAAGGTAATAAAAGCTGCCTGTTAATTGCTCTATTGCTACAAGCCTGGGTTAAACAAAGGACATGTTTTCCTAGTGATGTTCACTGTACCCCGTCCCCTTGTCTGATGGAGTCTGCCTGCACACGGAAGCTTCCACTCTGAATAAAACTGTGCTGGCCTTGAAGGTGCTCCTGGACTCCTGCTTTGTTCTACTGAACAGAGCCCTCCTCAGTGAAGCAGCTGTGCCCTGGAATGCTACTGGCCCTTCCATCTCATACTTTCACCCCACCAATCTGATTGAACAGGCTTTTGGGGACACCCAGGAGTCTAGAAGGGAGTAAGCCACATTAAACAGACCTGCTTACTGCTGCTTTCTCACAGGGCCATCCCAAACAAAGTTCCACCCTTCCTTGAAGTTCACCAAAGTCAATGGGCTTAAAAGGCTGTAGCTCAAATTGGGATTGTACTGCCAGCGTTCAATTGCTGAGAAGCAGCATGTAGAGACTGTGGGCCAGTGCTTGCAAAACTGTCCCTGCCTCCCCCCCCCCCCTCCAGTGATCCCTTTCCTCATCATCTTTCATGCCACAGAACCATCACCCAGCCCTTGACTCACTATGCCAAACCATCACCTAACTGGTTAATTGCAGCCTTGCTCCTCTGCCTGCTCCCCTGGAAGTCAGCAGGTGTCTGCAAGAGAGCCCAGGGCTCCTGCCACCTCCCCCCCCTCCAGGCCTCTTACCCAGGGAAGCAGTCTCCACACGCTGCATTCAAGGTGGCTGTGCACGGGGACTGCTGGAGCCGGTTGAGGAGGCTGCAAGAGAGGCAGGGCTTGCAGCCGTGGTGGCCCCAGCTGTCCTTGAACCTCCTGGGGCGGCAGCGCGTACATTGCGATTCACCACCTTCCCCGTAGCCACACTCCTGCAAAAGGACACAGCGGAGCTATCAAGCCAGTCTACTCACCCCCAGATGGCTGCAGGATGATGCAAAAGGCGGCCGGCACAAAAGAGCCATCGCAGGTGGAAAATGGCATGTGGAGATCCTCCACCATCTCTGCACAGATGCTTGCTGAAGGGGGCCTTTTGCCACGCAGCCTCCCCAGAGGCAGCTCCTGCAGAGCCCCAGCTGGCCTGCCCCCCAGCCAGGCAGGACAAGGCCAGAACCAGCTTCATGTCAGAAGGAGAGAGGTATGGGGGACACGGGAGGGGCAACCTCCTCCTTTCTCCGTTTCTCAGTTCTGTGGCTGAAGGTTTTGTTTGGCTGCAGGGGCAACTGGGAAGAATTAGAAATGCAAGCCCAATGTCAGAGTCGCGGAGTAGCTGGCCAGAGTCCTGCACCCACTCTTGCTTCTCAAAGCGAGCCATGCCAATAGCTGCCCAGCCTTGGGAAGGGGGTCCCAGAAAAGGCCTCCTCACCACTTTGGGGCTCAGCACTGCCAAGAGATGCTCTCGGAGAAGTGGCTCTGGGACAAAGGGATGCACGTGTGTTCCAAGCAGCACTCAAAACTGTGCTCCAGCTGAAATGAATGGGACTGAATTCCAAAGCAGGCCAGAACAGGGATGGAGGAGAGGCTGGACAGCAGCCGCTGGCATGAGAGCTACACGGATACCCCAGATCTGCAGGCAGCATCTCTCCAGATATTAGTTGCTGGGGAAAATGAGGCGGGTTTACTGGCAGCTGTCTTGGATGGGCCTTGGGTGTGGTTCAGCAGGACTTTTCCAATGATCCTACAAAAAGGACCCTAAAGCATCCAATTCTCCCTCTTCAGAGGCCACGTTGCGTCCCCAAGGATACCAGTCACAGCAGTGGCTGAGGCCTGGGGAGCTGCAGCAAATCAAAGCAGTGCTCAGCTTCACCTGACTTGGTTCAAAGCTGCTCATTCATAGCCCCAGACATCAGTGATAAGACTGGACTCATCAGGAAGGAGCTGCGTTTCTCCCCAGCACCTCCTCACCTGTGGCACCTCTCCACTCCCAGCAGAGCAGGAGGCTTTCCAACACCTTCAGCTTTTCCATCTAATTTCTGAAACAGACACCTGCAAACAGGGAAGGAGCTCTGGCTGAATGGGAGAGCTGAGGCTTTGTGAAAGGGCCCCGTTCATCTAGTCCAGGTTTATCGACTTGGGGGACAGCCCAGTGCAGTGGAGCCATCACCTGGCCAGGATCTGGTCCCAGGAGACCTTGTTTGCAAATACTTGGCTTACTTTGGAAAGCTCCAGTCCAGGTCCACATTCCCTGCAGGGGGCGCACTTCCCATGCTCATCCAGGTACTCGCTCGCTCGGCACTCCACAGGGTTCGCAAGGAGGCGTGGTCCCTGCGGAAGACACGGAGAGAAAGGGGCCTGCCACTTGGACCTGTCTCTTAGCCCCAGGAAGAAGAGTGGGGCTGCAATAGAGTAGAATTCCCAGCCTCCCACTGGGGACGGAGGCTCCCACAATTTTGGGACCTCCAACACAGCACAGGATTGGCTGGCAGGGAAGCCCCACCCTCAAAGATTTCCATCAACACCCAATTGTGCCCTGCGCGATGACATCACCCAGAAACGATGCAATTGTGTCAGGCACATTGCACAGGGACGCACTAGCATTTTGGCTGAAACCTCTATGACACCAAAGAGTTTTTACCAAAATGCTAGAACATCCCCACACAATGTGCCCGGTGCAATCACATCATCATGCCGCACATGCAAAGCATGCACAATGAAAGTCCTCCTGCTGGCAGCCAGGTAAAGCCTGGCAACCCTACAACAGAGCCAGAGAGAGAGAGAGAGAGAGACCATGCCCAATCACCCTTCCTTTCTATTGCTCAGATGCTTCTCCTCCCTCCCTCCCTGTTTCTCCACTTGGGCACCATCAGAGCAGGACATGCCCCCCATATCTCTCTCCATCCTACTCAGAGGAGATTAGAAACCTATCTGCATTCTGTCTAGAATGGAGTTCTTAATGATAAAGAACTTACATTAGTTTGTAAAGATAAAAGAGGCTCCGCGTGTAACTTTGTTTCAATACAGCATGCACTAACCAGATTAGTTGTGCTGCATTATAAACCGAGAGCTCTGCCAACCAAATAATCCAGCATGTAGAAGGGGCCCGTAGGCATCTGTCCCACTGGTATAGAAGCTGGTGCACATTACCTCCCTGGCTTGCATCGACTGATGGGAGCAGTTACATGAATTCTGGAACATTTTTGACTCAGCAGGAGTTAGCAACTGATAGCAGCAAAAGACTCCAATTAATATGTATATTGCATTAGGGTTAGGAATGGGAGGGGAGTGGCGCTTGGGAAAGTCGTCTGCTAAACTCTGACACTGGTGACCCTCTAAGACAAGGCTCTCCAATGTGGAGCCCTCTGGGCACCCTGATGCCCACTTTCCTGGCGCCTATCAAGTGTTTTTAGAAAGTGTTTGGGACCAGGTGAGGCACCTTCCCAGCACAGCTTCTGATTGGCCACTGCAGATTTGACTGCCTGTGCAGATAACTGACTGGCTATGGCAATTGCCAGTACACTGTTTTAGTTTTATTCTCTCTTTCCAGTGCATTTTTTAAAAAAACACTCCTCTTATCCCCTGACCTTGAGGGGCCTCCTCTTTCTGTGTGTGGGGAGGGGGCTGGCTCTATCTGCAACCGGCTCTGCCTTCTGGAGCGGCCATCTTGTGGCTGCATCCACCCCAGTGGTAGAATTCCCAGGTGCCTGCAGTCTCTCAAAGGCTGGGGCATCGGCAGGGCAGAACATCTCTGTAGGCGTGAGAGCGAGAGACTCGTGTTTAGAAAAAAGCATAAAGCCAAGAATCTCCTGGTTCAGCTCCAGATAGCGTGTTTTAAATCAGGTCATCTTCTGTGCACTGCTGCGTTTGTCACCCACATTCACAAGCTGGAAGGCTTTATGGATGATCCAGACATACCCACAGGAGACTCATACCTTGGTGGCAACCAGCAGCAGCACCAGTGCGACTCCTGTCATGTTAATTCATTCCTCATTTAGTGGTTTCTTCCTGGGGAACCCAGAAGTCGGTGGCCAGCAGCTTCCTTGTGAACGCGGCTCCTGGGAATCCACAGGCAAAAGCGGCAAAGAGAGAGAGGCATTCATGCGCGTGTTTTCAGCAAAAAACATATGGACATATGAAGCTGCCTTATACTGAATCAGACCCTTGGTCCATCAAAGTCAGTATTGTCTTCTCAGACTGGCAGCGGCTCTCCAGGGTCTCAAGCTGAGGTTTTTCACACCTGTTTGCCTGGACCCTTTTTCAGTGGAGATGCCGGGGATTGAACCTGGGACCTTCTGCTTCCCAAGCAGATGCTCTACCACTGAGCCACCGTCCCTCCCCTGCTAAGCAGGACGAGACCCACATACGTTTCTCTGCCCCCCTCATGAGAGACGCCTGCAACCAAAACAATCACTTCGCACCCTAAACGCACCAAGTCAGGGGCCAGAAAGAGCATGAAACAAAGGCGAAGCCTGGCAGGATCAGGCCCCTCACCAAACGCGTGGCGCGCAGCGAGAGCAAAGGAGGCCCGGCCCGCGAGCCCCCCCCCCCACCTTCGCCCAGCCTGGGCCAGCCAGTGCCGCCGCCAGCCGCCAGAGGCAAGTCCGGGCATGCCCCGGCGGGCGGGCGGGCGAGGGGCGCCGGGATGGCCCGCTGGCCCACAAGCCCCGGCCGAGCTGCCCCGCTCCGGGACATGCCCGGGCACGACTCCGCAGGCAGCAGCAGCAGCAGCCCCCGGGCGGCCTTACCTGGCTCCTCGAGGGCGTCCCAGCCCGAGGGCTCCGGCCTCTCCTCTCCGCTCCCGCCGCCCGCGCCTGCCCCGGCCTCGAACTCGCCGCGCTCCGCTCCGCTCCCGCGGGCTGCGGCTGAAGCCCCCGCGCGGGAGGGGCGGGGCGTGTCTTGCGGGCCCCGGGGGCTGCCCGGGCGCTCTCCCTCCCCCCCCCTCGGGCTCCAGGCGGCCGCCTTTGGGGAGGCGTGCCAAGGGAGCGGAGCGCGCCCGGGTCCCCTCGCCTCGCCCGCAGAGCCGCGAAGGAGCAGGGCTGCGAGGCTTCCCGCTCCCGGAGGGCGTCTCCAAGCGGCTTCTCGGGGCCCCCGACGCCTGGGCAGGGAGGCGGGGCTGAGCGGGGGGGGGCGGCCTGGGATCCCCTGAGCTCCGCCTTCCAGCCAGGACTCCGAGCGAACTTTGACTGTGCTCCAGAAGACGCCCGCGCTCTGCCCCACCATGCCCTCGGCAAACTGGGCGGAATAACCCCACAGACCTACCTTGCCAGGTTGTTGTACAGATTGCCGTTTGTTTTTGTTTTTAAAAAGTCTAGATAGCACTGCGGTGCTTTGGGAAGGGAAGCACTTGCGACTTCTTTCTTGCAGAATTGCACCCCTCAACACAGAGGAAGAAGGGATTTGTCACAGAATGGCTCCTCAGGCAGCATGCCTAAGTGTAGCACTTAAGAGTGCAAGACTCCAATCTGGAGAACTGGGTTTGATTCCCCAGGCCTCCTCCACATGCAGCTGCTGGGTGACCTTGGGCAAGCCACTGTTCTCTCAGAGCTCTCTCAGTCCCACCTGCCTCACAGGGTGCCTGTTGGAGAGTGTAAGCTGCTCTGAGACTTCACATGAAGGGCAGGGTATCAATCCAATTTCCACCACCTCCTCCACTCAGGAAAACAGCCCCCCCCCACACAAGCTGAACAAATCCCAAGGTTGGATGGCGCTGTTGGGATACTGCAAATATCACACCCTTCAGTCATGAAAGAGTTGACCTGTTTATCTGTGCTAATTCTTAGTTAGCCTGGAACCAATTAGGCATGTATTTCCTGCCAGAGAAAAGGTGGTGTCATTGTAGCCATGGTGGAGATGATGAGAGGTGGTTTATCCTTGACTTGGCTCCAAGTTCTGCGCCACACCAGCTGTCACCTGCAGGGGCCCTGCGGTTGCTGTGATAGGCCCTCCTCCTGAGCCCCCTTCCTTCCTCTAGGTCAGAAGCTCCGCCCCCCTCCCCACTGGAGCTGTCCATTCTCTCCTGCTTCTTGCTCTGGTCTCTCAGCTGTGACCATCTCATCTCGGGTGACTTGACGGAGTCTCACCTCCTGATGGATCTGCTCTCAGCTTTGCTGACACACACAAATCTCCTCACCATGTTAAGTTGTGTGGCCAAAACGGGCACATATAAAGTGGTTAGCCTTTTTTAAACAGATATGAAGTGTGCAGATAAGAAGCAAACCCCATTGCCTTTTTGTAGTTTTTGTGCATGTCTGCACCTGGAAGTTATAGAATCATAGAGTTGGAAGGGACCTCCAGGGTCATCTAGTCCAACCCCCTGCACAATGCAGGAAACTCACAAAGACCTCCCCCACGCACATATATCCCCAGTGACCCCTGCAGGCTCCATGCCCAGAAGGTGGCAAAACCTCCAGGATCCCTGGCCGAACTGGCCTGGAGAAACATTTTTAACTGACCCCAAAGTGATAACTGGCATGTCCCTGGGTGTGTAAGAAAGGGCCACCAGAACTAAGCCCTGATGCAACCCTTCCTGCCCTCCTTCTCATGATCTGCCCAATTCACAGGATCTTCATTGCTGTCAGGTGGCCATCTAGCCTCTGTTTAAAAGTCTCCAAGGAAGGGGAGCCCACCATCTCCCGAAGAAGCCTGTTCCACTGAGAAGCAGCCCTTGTTACGAAGTTCTTCCTAATGTTGAGCTGGAAACTCTTTTTATTTAATTTCAACCTGGTCCAAGCTCCTGGTCCGACAGAAAACAATTTCACACCATGACAGCCCTTCAACTACTTGTTGATAACCTCTCAGTCATCTCCTCTCCAGGCTAAACATGCCTAGCTCCTTCAACGTTTCTTCGTAGGACTTGGTCTTCAGACTCCTTACCAACTTTATTGCCTTCCTCTGGACACATTCCAGCTTGTCTGTCTCCTTAAATTGTGGCGCCCAAAACTGAATGCAATACTTTAGGTGAGGTCTAACCAGAGCATCACTTCACATGATGTGGACGCTCTACTTCTGTTCATTCAGCCCAGGATCACATTTGCCTTTTTTAGGCACCACATCACACTGCTGGTTCATGTTCAGTGAATGGTCCACTGAGGCCCCCTAGAGCAGGGCTGGCCAAACTTGCTTAATGAAGAGCCACAGAGAATAAACATTAGATGTTTGAGAGCCACAAGGTGAAAGAAGGAAAGAAAACAAATAGATGGGGGGAGGAAGGAAGAGGTGGAAAGAACGCAACTTTAAATGCATTCTCCAAACCACTGGCTGGCTTGGCTTGGATAAGTGATTTAAAGAAACAAAAGCCTTCTCCAAGCCAGCTGATGCGAGGCTTTGAGAGCCACATCATATGTGTGAAAAAGCCACATGTGGCTTCCGAGCCACAATTTAGCCACCTGTGCCCTAGATCCTTTTCACACATACCACTGCCATATGACCTCTGGTGACTGACCCCTACTGGGGGCCTGGAGGATATTCAGGGAGGTGGCTGAATAAGCCTGCCCATGCCTCCTGACTGGGTATTTCAAGGACAGTCTCCCATCCAAGTACTAACCACAGTCAACCCATGGCCATCTGACAGCAAGGTGGGTCCTGTGAATTTAGGGAGAGGTATTTGTGAGTTTCCTGTATTGTGCATGGGGTTGGATTAGATGACCCTGGAGGTCCCTTCCAACTCTTCTATGATTCTATAACCCTGCTTAGCTTCCGAGATCTGATGAGATTGGGCTTATCTGGTCAAGACCCTGCCTATGCATTTTATTTCCTCCTAGTCCACTCTGCAAATGAGAAACTCAAGTGATGCTAGAATGGGGGTGATTTCTGCTACTTCCCTGAAATTTGGAAAGAGGAGTCCCTTGGATTGGTGTTATGAGGGGAAGAGAGGAGAAGTTCCAGGAGGTCATGTGCTTCTTATAGAAACCAATGGTAAAGTCACTTGCATGCAATAACTATAAAGAGTCGGACTCGACAGTGCGACTGAACAAAAAAAAAAATAGATGCCATAGCGACATTAAAGAATAAGAAGTTTTTAAGAAGAAAAAATAAACTTGTTATAAATAAAATTTCTGTGTACCAAGGGAAGGAAAAAACCAAAGATCCTAACAACTCTGCCCTTGTGTTGCTGTCTTATGAACGGAAGCCACTTCTGACTAAAAGGGAGGATGGTTTGTGGGCACCCCTTTACGAGAGTTTAAAACAGCAGGTTTTCTGGAAGAAGAAAGGTTATTTTTTTTCCCACTTGGCCTGTAGCCCCTCATTTTCTCCAGTTTCTCCTCATTTTCTCCACTTAAAAATCATAGAATCATAGAGTTGGAAGGGACTTCCAGGGTTATCCAGTTCAACCCCCTGTACAATGTAGGAAACCCACAAATACCTACTCCAAATTCACAGGATCTTCATCGCTGTCAGATGGCCATCTAGCCTCTGCTTAAAAACTTCTAAGGAAGGACAGCCCAGACCTCCCGAGGAAGCCTGTTCCACTGAGGAATCGCTCTAACAGTCAGGAAGTTCTTCCTAATGTTGAGCCGGAAACTCTTTTGATTTAATTGCAACCCACTGGTTCTGGTCCTACCTTCCAGGGCCACAGAAAACAATTCCACACCATCCTCTCTATGACAGCCCTTCAAGTACTTGAAGATGGTGATCATATCACCTCTCAGTCGCCTCCTCTCCAGGCTAAACATCCCCAGCTTCTTCAACCTTTCCTCACAGGACTTGGTCTTCAGACCCCTCAGCATCTTTGTCGCCCTCCTCTGGAACCGTTCCAGCTTGTCTATATCCTTCTTAAAATGTGGTGCCCAAAACTGAACACAATACTCCAGGTGAGGTCTTACCAGAACAGAGTAAAGCGATACCATCACATCACATGTTCTGGAGACTATACTTCTGTTGATACAGCCCAAAATTGCATTTGCCTTTTTAGCCACCGCATCACACTGTTGACTCATGTTCAGCGTATGATCCAGTAAGACCCCTGGATCCTTTTCGCACATACTACTGCTAAGACAAGTCTCTCCCATTCTATAACTATGCATGGGATTTTTCCTACTGAATTCCAGAACTTTACATTTATCCCGGTTAAAATTCATTTTATTGGTTTTAGCCCAGTTTTCCAGCCTGCCAGTTTTCCAGCCTGTCCATCCTGTATCCTATTTCTGTCTTGTATTGTATTTGCAACCCCTCCCAATTTAGTATCATCTGCATACTTAATAAGCATTCCCTCTATTCCTGCATCCAAATCGTTTATAAAGATGTTGAACAAAACAGGTCCCAGGATAGATCCTTGAGGACTGGGCGGGGGGGGATGGTTTTGGAATGATACAATTGTGCACTTTATTTTAGTGTGGTAAAGAGTGTGGACTTTTATCTGCGGGAACCAGGTTTGATTCCCCACTCCTCCACTTGCAGCTGCTGGAATGGCCTTGGGTCGGCCATAGCTCTGATAGAGGTTGTCCTTGAAAGGGCAGCTGCTGTGAGAGCTCTCTCCAGCCCCACTTACCTCACAGGGTGTCTGTTGTGGGGGAGGAAGGTAAAGGAGATTGTGAGCCACTCTGAGATTCGGAGTGGAGGATATAAATCCAGTGTTGTCTTCTTCTTATTATTATTACATTGTAATATATAATGAAATAATTATACAACTAACAGCCCGGTTGCGAACAGGCCACGGATCAGTATCAGTCCATGTCAAGTCTGCTTCAGCTCTGGTCAGGCCTGTGTAACATCTTTGGTTCAGGGGAAAGCATTCTGGGTAAAAGCCATACTGTATGCCAATGCTGCTAGCTCTCCTCTTTCCCCCTCCCCCCTTCCTGTCTTTTGTTATGTAGTTCTGCTCTGCAACGGTAGCATGTGAAAGAGATAATGGTGCCTTCTCAGACTGGGCAATGGGGGAGAGGCGCCTTGCCCAAGGCCAGCCGGCTTGAGAACGATTTGTAACATCAATGTGTGAATGTGCCCTGCATAGTACCCCCTCCCTAAAGAATTCCTTTGAAGAATACCTTATATGATTATCCTTACTGTATGTTCCTCAGTCTCGCAATCTCTTAGCTGTTGGATACAACGATTTCAATAAACTAGAAATTTTTTATCAAAAGGTCTCGTTATTGAGTCAGCTGACTTGACATTTTGCGAGACTACCCTTCGAAGTTCAACCTTTCCGGCAACTTTATAGCCTTATGGCTGAGCAGATTCCGGACAACGGAGAACTTCCCATCAACGTGGATCTGGAAGGGGCAGAGGCACCGTGGCACGTCCTAGACTCCAGGAGAGCCGCGGACTCACCCCCCCAGTTCCAGCTGGTGATCACGCCCCGGCAGTATCAACCGAGGACTTCTACCACCATCATGGAGCAGGCCCCGATCCGCCGGGAAGCTATTCTGACTCGCCACACCAAGCAAGTCCAGATTGCCAGAACCGAGGCCGCCGAACCGGGTCTCATCGAGTCGGGAGAGGCGGACAGCATCATTGTCGTCCAGGTCCCGGAGGACGACAATGTGGGTGCTGAGTGTGGAGGGGCTGAGAGCGGGGAACCGAGGCCCAAGGACAGGCACGACGAGGACTACCAGATGTTCCATTTGATGGTCCGGCGGGAGGTCGACGGAGCTATCCGGGGCCTGAAAGACGAGATGCGCACCCTGACGGCGCAGCTGGGAAGAGCCCTGGGGGTGACCGGGTCCCGATGCCAGCCACCAGCCCAACCGGTGACCCGAGGCCGCCCGAGCCACCAGGCCCAGGTGGCAGCCCCTGCGAGAGGCGTGGCTCCCCAAATACCGGCGGCCCCACCGGCTCCTATAGCCCCCTGTGATGCGGGCCGGGGATGCGAGTTGGACGCGACCTTCGATGGGGACCCGGAGGAGGTGAATTACTTCGCCATTCAAGCTAACAGTTTTATGTATTACTCGGAGAACTCCTTCCCCGACGAGTTCAGCAGGGTAGACTACCTGGGCTCGAAGCTGAGAGGAGCAGCTAAGCGCTGGTATGTGAGCCTGTGCGAAACCATGAGCCCTGATCTGGACTATGTGCATACCTTCCTCCAAGCCCTGCTGACCTAGTATGAGGACCCCCTGCAGGAGACACGTGCGTTGGCGGCTCTCCGCAACATGCAACAAGGGTCCCGCTCCATCCGCAAGTACGCCGCGGACTTCCAGGCGAACGCGGCCAGGGTGCGAGGGTGGAGTGAGCTGATGAAAATCGAGCACTTCTCCAATGGGCTGAACGCCAGTATTCTGGATCGGGCCCTTACCCAGGTGAGCCCGGACACCCTGGTGGGGTGGATCCAGCTGGCAGGCGAAGTGGAGACCAACTTGAAGCGGGTGGCGATGTTGCGCCAACACCAGTCCGGGAAGAGCCAGGCGAAGGGGACTCCGGGGAGACCCGAGCCTCCAAAAGCCAGAAGACCACCTGCTGCGGTGCCTGCGGGGCCCCGCCAATGCTACAGGTGCAGGGACCCGAATCACCTCACCGCCAGCTGCCTGCTGCCGGCCCCTGCCCTGGCGACCCCGCCCGCCACGAAGCCCAGCACCCCGGGGCCGAAGAAGACAACCGGCCACCCTAAGGATGCGGCAAAAAGCAGCGCGGTGGTACCAGAGGAGCCGCTGGACGAGGAGGTGCTGCTCTCCGTGGAGCTGGCTGACCTGGCCTGGGTTGAAGAGCCGGCGAGAAACGAGGCCGGCCTGCTCTGAACGGTGCCAACCAGCAGGTCAAGCGGGAAGAGGCACCACTGACGGTGAGAGTAACGGGACGGCTGTACTTTGTCAACGTGAAACTCTTAAACCGCAAGCTAAGAAGGTTCTTGCAGATCCAGGCCTTAATAGACTTGGGGTTTAACCGAGAACTGATTTCCCCAAAGGTAGTGGAGGCCCTGGGGTTGGAAAGCTTGCAGCTGCCCCATCCCATGCTGTTTGAGCAGATGGACGGGTCCGTGATGTGCGGGGAGCCGTGCACGAAGGAAACGCAAGCTGCCCCATGGGGATCGAGGAGCACTGGGACCATGAGGTTTTTGTCATTGCCCCCTCGTGCTCCTACCCGGTAGTCCTGGGGGTGGGCTGGTTAGAGAAGCACGAGCCCCTAATCCGATGGAGGGCCCAGACAATCAGGTTCCCGGACCCCTTGTGCAAAGCGCACTTGTGGAACACAGCATGGGGCCCTCAGGCTCCCATAGCCAAGGAGCGGGCGTGCGTGTCAGTAGAGGAGGCGCACCCAGTCCCCAGCGCTTACCGGGACTTAATGGAGGTGTTTAGCGAACGGGAGGCCAATCAATTACCCCCCCACCGGAGCACAGACTGCACCATAGAACTGATCCCGGGGGAGAGCTTGCTTAAAGCCAAACTGTACCAAATGGGGTGGGCGGAAAAGAAGGAACTGCGCAAGTTCTTAGATCAGAACTTGAAGCGTGGGTTCATTAGGCCCGCCACGGCCCCCCACGCCGCCCCCGTACTACTCCGCAAGAAGAAGGATGGCTCGCTTAGACTTTGCACAGATTTTCGCGGAATAAACGCGATTTCGATGTCTAACGCCTACCCCACCCCCCTCATCCGGGACTTGTTGAACACGGTGTCGGGGGGGGGGATTTTCACTAAGTTGGACTTGAGGGACGCGTACTTCCAAGTGCGCATTCAGGAGGGGGATGAATGGAAGACGGCGTTTAATACCCCGATGGGGCAATTTGAATACCTGGTTATGCCGTTTGGGTTGCAGGGGGCACCGGGAGTGTTTATGAACTTTATAAGTGATGTGCTCCGTAAGTTCTTGTACAAGGGGGTGGTGGTGTACCTTGATGACATCATTATTTACTCACAAGACAAGCAGTCCCATGTGAAATTAGTAAGAGAGGTGCTGAGCACATTGCTTGAGCACCAACTGTATGCCAAACTATCCAAGTGCGAGTTTCACCGGGCCGACCTGGACTATCTAGGCTTCCGGGTGTCAGGGCAGGGATTGGCCATGGATCCCGCAAAAGTGGAGGCGGTGCTAGAGTGGGCTCCCCCGAGGACACGTAGACAGCTCCAATCATTTCTCGGGTTTGCAAATTTTTATAGGGCATTCATAGAGGGGTTCGCGCGAATCGCCCTGCCCCTGACGGAGCTCCTAAAGACAAAAGGGAAAGGACCAGAAGCCAAGCGGCCGGGAGCCAGGTTAAACTGGACTCCCGCGTGTCAGGCGGCATTCGACCAGCTAAAGCGCCTGTTCACCAGCGAACCGGTCCTGAGCCACCCCGATGAGCAAAGGGCCTTTGTGGTTCAATGCGACGCCTCCGACGTGGCTGTAGGAGCCATTCTCATGCAGAGGGATGGGGAAGGGAAACTGCGGCCATGCGCTTACATCTCCCGAAAATTTTCAGGCGAGCAGAGAAATTGGTCAGTTTGGGACAAGGAGGCGTTCGCAGTCATGTTTGCCCTTAAAACCTGGAGGTCTTGGCTGGAGGGAGCCAAAGTGCCATTTGAGGTGTGGACCGACCACAAAAACCTAGAGGCTCTTACGGGAAAGAGGAAACTCAGTGAAAAACAGATCCGGTGGGCAGGTTTCTTCTCCAAGTTTGACTTTACCCTGAGGCACATCCCGGGAACTAAGAATTTCTTAGCTGACGCCCTCTCCCGCCTCCTGCAACACAAGAGTCAACGGGAGGAGGTGGTAGACTCGCTAATCTCGCCCTCCCAAGTGGCGGCCATGGTGACTACTCGGTCCCAAAAAAGAAGGGAGCTGGAGGGGATTAGCCGCGAGCGCATTGCCACAGAGACCGAGCGGGAGGGAAAGGACCACCCCGAAGGGGTGCTGAAAGGGAAAGATGGGCTATGGTACAAGGGGGAGAAATTGTACATCCCAGAGGGGCTCCGGAGGAAAATTTTACAACTCTGCCACTCCTCCAAGCTAGCTGGGCATTTTGGCTATGTAAAAACCCTCCACTTGGTGAACCGGCAATTCTGGTGGCCGTCTCTACGGCGGGACGTGTCGGAATTTGTAACTAACTGCCCAGTGTGCATAATGGCCAAAAAGAGGGGGGGGGGAAAGCTGCCAGGGCTTCTGCAACCGATCGAGACCGCTAAGCGCCCGTGGTCAATAATCTCGATGGATTTCATAGTGGAACTCCCCCCCTCCCGAGGGAAAATGGTGATTCTGGTGGTGGTGGACACTTTTTCGAAGCAAGCCCACTTCATTCCCTGCACCCAATTGCCCACCGCCAAGAAACTTGCGGCCCTCTTTTTTGACCACGTGGTAAAACTACACTCATTCCCAGACAAGGTCATTAGCGACCGCGGGCCGCAGTTCGTTGCCACCTTCTGGCAGGAGTTTTGCAAGTTGGTGGGCATGGAGCAGGGATTGAGCTCTGCCTATCACCCACAGACGGACGGACAGACGGAGAGGGTGAACGGGGTTCTGGAACAATACCTAAGGTGTTTCATTAATCAGCGCCAGAATGACTGGGTGGACCTCCTCCCCTTTGCAGAGTATTGTTACAACAACAGTGCTCACAGTTCCACTAAAGCCTCCCCCTTTGCAACGGTCTTTGGGTATGAGGGTAAGCCAATCCCCCTCCTCCCAGGAGGGGAAGCCCCGGAGACCCTCACTACTTTCCAACAGTGGTGGCAAGGGCCGAGCCAAAGCTGGCCAACTATTAAGGAAAACTTAGAGATGGCCAAAGAGACTTACAAGAAACAATATGACAAGTCCCATGTCCCGGCCTGGGATTTCAAGGTAGGGGACTCGGTGTACCTATCAACCAAGAACCTACCTCTTCCCCAACCTTCCCGAAAACTGGCGTACAAGTATATTGGACCTTTTAAAATCAAAAGAGTCATTAACCCAGTGAATATGGAACTAGAGCTGCCTCCTGCCCTTGGTAAAATACATCCTGTATTTCATTGCAGTTTGCTGCGTTGAGACCCTGGTTCTTCGGACTGGCACCCTTCATCTCCGACACCCCCTCACTCTCTGATGGGGGACAGGGCCTTTTGGGCCCCAAGATTCAGGACTTTAAAACCCATCCGCCTCTCCCGCAGCCACAAGCGGTGGCGGGGGCTTAGGGGGGGCAGCATGTCAAGTCTGCTTCAGCTCTGGTCAAGCCTGTGTAACATCTTTGGTTCAGGGGAAAGCATTCTGGGTAAAAGCCATACTGTATGCCAATGCTGCTAGCTCTCCTCTTTCCCCCTCCCCCCTTCCTGTCTTTTGTTATATAGTTCTGCTCTGCAACGGTAGCATGTGAAAGAGATAATGGTGCCTTCTCAGACTGGGCAATGGGGGAGAGGCGCCTTGCCCAAGGCCAGCCGGCTTGAGAACGATTTGTAACATCAATGTGTGAATGTGCCCTGCATAGTACCCCCTCCCTAAAGAATTCCTTTGAAGAATACCTTATATGATTATCCTTACTGTATGTTCCTCAGTCTCGCAATCTCTTAGCTGTTGGATACAACGATTTCAATAAACTAGAAACTTTTTATCAAAAGGTCTCGTTATTGAGTCAGCCGACTTGACAGTCCATGGGCTGGGGGGTGGGGACCCCTGAACTACACCACCTCAGGCTCATTCACTTGTTCATCTTTTTTTTTTTAATAAATATTTTTATGTTTTATTAATTCTTGTAAAATTGACCATTACAACATATGATTGTTACATTTACAAATAACCCCCCCCAACCCTCCCCATCTACTCTTAGTCTTTCCCCCTCAGCCAAGGGCACAAAGTCTTGATCTTCCACTGAATGTCCTTCCTTGTTTCTCCCGAGATCCATTCTAAATAAGGGTTCCATCTGGTCTCGATTTCCTTGACTTTATCTTCCCACATGGAATCCTTGTTGATTGTTGCCACGATGTCAGACTGTATGAAATCAAACAAATAGTTGTGCCAGATTTCTATTGACCATTTACTTTTATCTTTCCTCCCCAAAGCGATGACCGCCTTCCCCGCTAATATCATCACCTTGGCAAGGTTTTGAGTGGGTCTACTTAGTGCCAGACTTCCTATTGTACTTAACAACATCATGTTAAAGCCAATGGTTAATGGTACATTGCAGACTTTTCTAATAAATTCAATAATTTCCCCCCAGAAGGGCTTAACCTCTTCACACTCCCACCACATATGTGCAAACCAACCCTTAGATTGTTTGCAATGCCAGCACTTGGAACTCATTCCTGGGAATATATTGGCTATTTGTGCGGGTGTCTTATACCATTTTGTGAGAAATTTATATTCCAGTTCTTTAAATTTGATTACTTTAATCCCTTCTAGTCCTTCCACGATTTTCCCAGCCAACCTCTCTGTTAACTGACCTTCATGACTCCAAATCTTTTGTAAATATACTATTATTTTATCTTTATTTGAAATCATTTTTCTGTATAGTAACCCCACTAGACTTTTCCTTTGTTTGGCCATTACTTTATATATCTCTTCCATTGGAGCGTCTAACCAAAGCTCTCCCTTTTCACTGATCTTCTTAACTATCTTATGTAAGCCTGCTATGTTTAACCAGTAATGATTACCTAAATCTTCTGTAATTTCCTGTAAAGGTTTTCGTTTACCACCCCTAAACATATCGCCCACTCTATAATAGCCTTTGTTTTTTAGCCTTTCCCACCATTTTATAGCTTGCGCCTCCTTAACAATAGCTTCTAGGGGGGTCCATCTTGAAACCTTTCCTAGCCACTGTGGGTACCATTTCATCCAGGTTTCTAGTGATGCTCTTCTGGGCCCTATTGCTAATTTTAGATCTTTTGTCGACACTGTGGGAAAAATACCAAATCTTCCAATACCACTGTTAACTGCATTCTCGAAATTAATCCACTTCTGTACCTTTTCCTCACTCAGTTCTAGTAACGCTCTTAGGTGGAAGGCCTCATAATATTTACTTAAATCTGGGATTCCCCAACCTAATTCTGATTTAAGGTTATATAGAATTCTCTTATGAAACCTACAGTTTTTATTATTAAAAATCCACACTTTAATTGTTTTATTCCATTGTTCAATTTGATTTTTCCTCAAACCTAAGGGCAACGTTTGGAATAAATACATTAACTTTGGTATCAAGAACATTTTAAGGGATCTTATTCTAGTTGATATCCCTAGTATTTTATGATTCCATTTATTCATATCTCTCTCTATTTTCTTCCATACTTTACCATAGTTCTCCTTTATCATTTTGTCCATATTTTTTTGCAGGACTATCCCTAGGTATTTAAGTCTTTTGGCCCCCATTCCTATATTCGTAATCCTATTTATTTCCTGTTTTTCCTCTCTATTAACATTAAGGTATAGAATTTCTGATTTTTCCATATTCACTCCTAGCCCTGAACACTTTTCAAAATCATCTAAAATTATCTTAATCTCTTTAACTCCGTCTTTGGGGTTTGACATAATTACTATGATATCATCCGCGAATAAATTAATTTTCATTTCTTTGTTACCTGACTTATACCCCTCTATTCTCCCCGCGTTCCTAATTCGCTCTGCTAGTTGTTCTATAGCTATTATAAATATGAGCGGGGATAGTGGACAGCCTTGTCTTACCCCCCCTTGAATTGGAAACGCTTGTGAATGATCAGTGTTGACTCTTACTTTTGCCTTACCACCTTTGTATATTTCCTGTATGGCATGTAAGAACCGTTCCTCTAAACCTATCTTCTTTAATATTTGCCACAAGAATTCATGTGAGAGAGTATCAAAGGCTTTGTAAACATCCAACTTTAACAGAGCTATTTTTTTCTGTTGGCCATGGTGCAGTACATTTAAAATATTTCTAATGGGATGAGCAATAGATCTACCCTCAATAAAGCCGTATTGGTCCCCTTTTATAATTGATGGGATAACTCTCTTAAGTCTATTTGCTAAAACTTTAGCAAAGATCTTATAATCTTGATTTAGTAAACTAATGGGCATATACGAACCCTTCTTCCGCGTATTTCTGGGGCTTTAATATCAAAATTATTTCTGTTTCCTTCCATGAGTCCGGGGCTTTCTTTCCTTCCAAGACTTCGTTAAAAACTACCTGCAATTCGGGTGCTATGATTTCTACCATTTCTTTATAAAAGTCAGAAGTAAAGCCATCCAGCCCTGGTGATTTACCTTTTTTGAGCGCTTTTATTACTTCCTTTATCTCTTGGAGTGTAATCTCACCCCCCAGTAAGGCTTTCGCTTCCTCCTCTATGATTAGCTTAGGTGCATCCCACACCTCCGTTATATTCTTTTTCATATATAACTTTTTATAGAAATCCTCAAATGCCTTAGTGATTTCCTTAGAGTTTTGAGTTGTATTATTATTAATTTTTATACTTCTAATTGATTGTTTTGCCTTTTTAACTTTCAAATAATTAGCTAACCTTTTTGCTGTATTAATACTATTCCTCTGGAAGTCATTCCTAACCATTATTTCCTTTTTCCACATTGTTGCCATATCTAGGGCCTCCAACTGTTTTTGAATCTCTTTAATTCTAATCTGTAAACTAGGATTACACTTTCCCATTATTTCTTTTTGTAACTCCTCCAATTCATTAAGTTTTGTTTGCCTTTTTTTATACCATTCTCTTTTTATGTCTTTTTCTTTCCTAACCAAATGGCCCCTTATTACCGCTTTAGCAGCATCCCATAATATATTAGTTGACACAGTACCTCTATTTTCCCTAAAATATAATTTTAACTGTGTCATTAAGTATTCCCTATCCTCTTCTTTTGCCATTACCAGGTTGTTATATCTCCAAGGTCTGTTTGTCAAGGGAAGTTTTAGTTCTAGTTCTATACTTTGGGGCATGGTCAGAAATCAAAATTGGATGGGTCTTAATCTCTTTAATCGCCATATTATTATTTTTTTTTCAAAATTATATAATCTAAGCAGGATGCTGTTTTATGTCTACTAGAAATGTGTGTCGGGCTGGGTCTCGTGTCGGTAAACTCATGAGCGTCCTTCAAGCCCCAATCTCTTAGCTTAATACTATTGTTCTTGGTTATGTCCGTATTTAAATCACCCACTACAATTAGTTCGCCCTCTGAAAACTGTTGCATCTTCTTAAAAACCAAGTTTAAGAATTTCCTTTGTCTTTTATTTGGTGTATAAACATTTACTATAGTGATTTTTATGGCTTCCAGCTTAAATTTAACTAACAGATATCTACCTTCCTTATCTACTAATTTTTCAATGTCCTCCACTTTAGTATCCCTACGAATCAATGTAGCTACCCCTCTGGCTTTGGAAGACCCTCTTGCTTCTGTTAAAACCTGCCACCTCAAGTCTTTTATCAATGGTTTTCTATCATTTATTTTTTTGTGAGTTTCCTGTAGGCACAACAGATCAATTCTTTGTTCTTTAGCCATTTTAATTACTCTAAATCTCTTAAGATTTGATGTTAGGCCATTCACATTCAGTGAAAGCACTCTTAAAGATCTATCCATTCTCTTTATTTGTAACAAACTTGGGCCCACACTTGCAAGGTGGCTAGACAGTAACTGATGGTCAACCATATCGAATGCGGCTGACAGATCTAATAATAATTACAGTACTGCTGAGCTCCCTATCCAGATGTTGCATGAGGTCAACATCTATGAGGGCAACTAGTACCATCTCCATCCTATGACCTGGTCGGAAGCTGGACTGGAATGGAATGGATCCAGTGCGGAAGTGTCCTCTAGGAATCCCTGTAGCTGAGTCGCCACTGCCCACTCTATGCCCTGTAAGCCAAAATGCCCTCAAAACGAGGTTGGGGAATTAGTTTAATGGACACTTGGCTTTAATAGGAATCTTTTTTATCTATGTATACCAGGCTCAACCATTCAGAGAGTGATGCTCAGTAAACTGGACTCTAATTTAATAAAATCAATTGTAATTTATTTGAGACAATAGTTCTTCCACACAAGGTACAAAACAATCACACATTCACACAGATCTAAAGAAATATAGAGAGATCGATAGGGGTACATATAAGGATGAACATACAGGGTGATACTACCTCTCGCAGACTCCAAGGAAGACTCCGATGGCGACGAATAAGGGAATGGGGGATGGACCCGAAACTGATCAGGAATCGAGGATGGATCTATACAGCGGGATATGGGGGTTGCTGAATAGAGAACACACATGAGTGGAGTTGGGTCAGAGGTTAAATAGGCTCCCTCAGACCCTTCAGGGGCTGGGAGGTCTTGGGGAGGAGCAGGGGGAGGCTCTGCGATGACCAAGAAGGCTGGACATCCCTTGCTGACACCTAATTGGATGCCAGTTTTGACCAATGAACTTCACCTTAGTCCGGTGAACCTGGAAATTTCCAAGCTGCAATGCTGCCTGGGGCGGCTCCAAGGTATTAGACTGGGGTGAGAATGGGAATGGCTGGATACTTAAGGTTAAATGGGATTAGCTGGGAAGGTGACAATAGGGAATCAAATACTGGCCTAGGTACCACCCGGGTTAGACAAAAGACTTGATGAAGACAGGAGATGTCCTTCCTCTTATCTCATCTTCTGCTGGGCAAGATTTATTGTTCTGGTATTGCTGAGCAATTAGGATCAACAGTGGAGCTATTAATCCATTCATGAGGTAAATGAGTTGCTTGCAGGCTAGGGTGTGTACGTGTGACTTTCCCACTAAGAAGGAATGAGTTCAGCCTGGTAGGGTATGCTTGGGTCAGGAAAGCAAGATGGATTCTGGTGGTGTTAAGCCTTTGGTTCATGGAGACAGGCTGGAAACATGGTGGCCTGGCTTCTTCCACTGCAGTGGCCAAGACTGGGCACACAAGGAGCAGCTGGAGCATGTCTGGAATTCTGGCTAACACCCTTCAGAGATGTAGAATGCTGCTGCAAAGCTGAGGCTTATAGTATCCACATAAGCCTTAGAAACTGTAAGCAAAGTCCACTTCTTAGAGCAGATGTGTGAGAGTCAAATCTCCAGGCACCCTGGCAACCATACTGGTGATCATGATGTCCATGTGTATGAAAAGTAGGGGGCTTTTCCTCACAGACCTTTCCCAAAAAGAAAAGGTTCATCACTGGCCGATAATTTGCCAATATGGCTGGGTCTGCAGATGGGGATGGACCACAGCCTCTTTAAGAGTTGTGGGAAAGATCGCTCCTAAGAGGGATCTGTTGATAATAGCCTGTAGTGGTTCACGTAGCGTCGCCTGGCTAGCTTTTATAAGCCAGGATGGGCACAGATCCAACCCACAGGTAGTAGGGTGTACAGCAAAAAGGATCCTGTCAACCTTCTCCAGGCTGAGTGGAGTGAAGGAATCCAGAAATGGATGAGAAGATGTGCTCGGTGCCTCAAGTTCTTTCACTGTATCAATTGTGGTGGGAAGATCGCATCGGAGCGACAAGACCTTATCTGCAAAAAAGCTTGCAAAAGCCTCACAGTCGATTTCCAATCCTCTAACATTTGGCTTTCCTTGCGATAAGGTTGTCAGTGACCAAATTATACTAAATAATGGTGCTGGGTGTGAGGTTGCAGACGCAATCCAGGTCACAAAGTAACTCTTCTTTGTGGCTCGGACTGCCGTCACATAGGTCCACATAAATGACCTATAAGATGTTCTCATAGCTTGTACAGTCAGGCTGTGTTTCTTTTACACGTTTTCTCCCCCCTCGCCGGGCCCATTTTAGGTGATTCCATAGTCCAAACTCAGCTTTTTTTGCCTTTCCTGGGAGCACCAGAATCTCCCAGACCATTTAGCAGGTGTGTGTGTGTGTGGGGGGGGGAACAGCTGGAAAATGTGAGCAATGCTCCTTTTCTGTCACAAGATGATTGTAGCTAGAAGGGCTATATTTTATTTTGTATTTTTAAAGGACAGCTCCTTGTCAATACATTTGCAGATATCTCCCCCCCCCCCCCCCGCAACCCCGAGCCACCATTTTTGAACTGGCAGACTGGGATCAGACTTGCAGCCATCATTAAACACTAGGAATTCCAGTGAAATTAATGTCAGACTCCTGGATTCAAGTTGGGATGTGAGAGAGTCTGAGGAACTCAAACTTCATTGATGTGGTTTCCACTCCAGACTGTTCACTGAAGTGTCTGTTGGCTTGATTGGATCAATATTAACTGAATTGATTCGTTTTAAAGTAAATCACTAAATGTTCAGGTTTAAATAAACCAATAAGCTGAATTACCGACAAGTCAACTAGAAACGGGCCTTCTTAAAATGTTCTCAAAGGTGCAATTTCAAATATGAATGTTTGTCCAAGGGAATGCAGGCCTGGCTTTCATTTTGGAGTTGTTTGAGCCCTGCTCAGTTGTACCTTGATATTTATCCACTTGTTAAAATATCATGACAGTTTCATGGGATAACAGAAAGCCCTAAAAAGGTCCTCTGGGAAGATTTCTGAAGAATGCTAATGTAATCATAAGACACAGGAATTTACACCCCAGTTTTAGGTCATGTTTATTTATTTACTTACTTCATTAATATACCCCTTTTCAACCCAGTACGAGCCCCATGGCTAAGAGAGTTAAAGCTGCAGCACTGCAGTCCTAAGCTCTGCTCACGACCTGAGTTTGATCCCTGGTGGTAGCTGGGTTTTCAGATAGCCAGCTCGAGGTTTACTCAGCCTTCCATCCTTCCGAGGTAAGTAAAATGAGTGCCCAGCTTGCTGGAGGGATAGTGTAGATGACTGGGGAAGGCAATGGCCAACCACCCCTTAAGAAGTCTGCCGTGAAAACGTTGTGAAAGCAACGTCACCCCAGAGTCGGAAATGACTGGTGCTTGCACAGGGGACCTTTCCTTTCCTTTCAACCCAGTGGGGACCCAAGTGGCTTACTGCATTCTCCTCTTCACCACTGGATGTTCACAACAACCTGGTGAAGTCCTTCAGGCTGGACGTGCGTGATTGGCCCAGCCAGCTTTCATGGCTGAGTGGGGAGTGGAAGATGGGCGGGTCACCACTGGATTCCCAGCTGGCTGTGAATGGATGAGCTCTCCATGTGGATCAGCCCTGCCAGCCAGCATGCTGGCCATCTATACTTGAGTCCCCCAATCATGGCCTCTTTGGGCTTGCTGAACCCTTTCACAGTAGAGTCACAGTCCTGCTGGCCAGGGAATCAGGTCCAAAGCAAGCAATGGGAGCAGAAAGTGTGAAGGAAGTCTGCTCCAGAAGAGACGCTGAGGTCAAAATCTGCTTGCTGCATCTGCCCAGTGAGAGGGAAACAAACTCACTGCAAGCTGGCCTACAGCACCTGAAGCAGTTGCAGTGGCAAGCTGGACCCATTCCAATAGCAGAGTGTCAAGGCTGAGCGGCAGAGTCTCTGCTTTGCATGCAGACAATCCCAGGTATTGCCAGGCAAAAGAATGAGGTAACCCAATGCGGGTTCACTTGGGGAGGGGGCTGTGACTCAATGGTAGAGCATCTGGTTTGCAAGCAGAAAGTCCCAGGTTCAATTCCCAGCATCTCCAGTTAAAAGGAGCAGGAAGCCGGTGATGGGAAAGACTCTTGAAAACCTTTGTCAGTCAGAGAAGACAAGACTGGCTTGGATAACTGAAGGGGATAAACCCAGTGCAAGGCAGCTTCATGTGTACATGTGCCAATCTTGGTGGAAATTGTGTGTTTGGTGGTAGAGTTTCTGCAGTCCTCATTGAGGAGCCTGCCTAATAAAGCTGCAGTCCAGGATTATATGTTTCTACGGGACTTTGAACAGTTCCAACAGGTGAGGGACATCGGCATCTTGACCTAGTGAGCCACAAAGCACACCTGAAGCCTTGTGGGAGCTTTTGGATTGCATCACACATCTGTCTGAAGAAGTGGGCTCTGACCCACCAGAGTTCACAGGGAAATAAATGCTGTTAATCCTTCAGGTGTCAGTAGCTTTTTGGGGTGGGATGATGGGGCAAGCTGGCTTTGGCAGATTTGAATCCTACGGCTGCCACCATGTGATATTTTTATGCCCAAGTGGGATGCTTTCACTCCCCATGCGGGAGAACAGCCTTTAGGAGAGCAGGTGAAATGCAAGCCTTCTTGGAGGCATCAAGGGCAGGGGTGGGGGCAAGAATCCATTCCCCACATCTGTGAGCTCTGCCACTGCTCCAGAACAGACCCCCCCCCCCACTGTAGATGCCAATGGATGAAGAACATGGAAGCTGTGAATGATCTGCTTCTGTTTTATGGATAGTTCTAATGCTACTTATGACTTGATGGCTTGTGTTTTAATCCTGTAGTTTTGAATTGTAAGCCATCTCAAGCAGAACTCTGAAGAAGGGGCAGAGAAATATTCTAAATAAAGAAGTGGAAGCCCCTCCCCTGCCTACTGCTTCTGCCTTGGCCCTTAGTGTCACTCACTGGGGAAGGTTGTCTTTCTGGGGGAGGGGGAAATATTTCAGGTGCTAGAGAAGGATTAACACAGTCAGACAGAAGAACTGGGCTCTGACCACAAGAGTTCACAGGGAAATAAAGGCTGTTAGTCTTTCAGGTGCCAGTATCTTTTTGGGACGGGATGATGGGGCAAGCAGCCAGCACCATGGTGGCTTTGGAGGAAAGCAAGTGGGAGCACACAAGGCATCATGGTGATGGTGGGAGAGCCCCACTTTTCTCCACTCCCTGGGAGAGAGAGGACAGGCAGCCGGCAGAGCAGTTGTGTTGGGGCCCCCTTCTCCTGCCCTCCCTGGGCTCCTGGGAACAGTGCCCAGCTTCCTCTCTTGCCTTTCTTCTTGAAACTCTTCTCAGTTGCTTGCTTGTGGCGGGGGGGGGGGGGCGGTCCTGGCACTGTGGTGGGCTGGAGCATGGCCCCCTGTCTCTGTCCGCACAACCAAGGCTCCTGGGTGAAGGACAAAGAGGTTCGTAGGCCCTAAGCAGCGAGGTACCATGGGCAGGGGAGGGCGGTGGGGGCTGATTACAATGCAGTGTCATGATCTGAAATGAAGCTTCCTTTTGTTTCACAGATTTCCCAACCTGACTCTTTAATGTTGTGAAATTTTTCCATTGCTTTAGTATTGTGCCCAGATGATGCTACTTAACAGATGCTCAAGACTTTAGTCAAGGGGCTTTAATCAGATTAAAGGAAAGCAAAGCCTCCAGATCTGCAGACATCTGTTAGTCTCTACCACCTGTTCCTGAGAGAGGCCACCAGGGGTCTCCCTTGGCTTTGCCAACAGCTGTTTTGGAGAACCTGCCGCCTGGGTGGTTGTGCAGGTTTTTGGAGCCTGGTTCAAGATTCTGACTTGTATCACCGTGATCAGAATAAGCGCTCTTGTTCCTTTTTACTTTTCAAACAAGCATCACATTTCTTTGCAAATTGCTTGCTTCTTTCTCTTTGCCAAAATCTCTTCCGAAAGGAACCAAACAGAATTTCTGCAAAATATTCCAAATCATGTAAATAAAACCTGATCTCAACTAACCTGATCTGGGGCTGGAAGCAAGACATGTGCTGCCGTCTGAATGGGAACTCCACCTTGGTCAACATAAAAAAGCAGCTGAGTTGAACATTTTAACACAGTTCCCAGATCTCCCTGGCTGGACGAGGCCGGTTCAGCTATTTCCCCTTCTCCCTAATGGGGAACCCAAGTGGCTGACAGTGTCCAGGAAACTCTCAAGGACACTCTTTACAATTCCCCTCCCCTTGCAACCCCCAGAGCCTCTTCTCTTCCCCTGCCTCATTCTCTCCATCTCAGCCATTCCTACTTTATATCTGCCCCCCATCTTCAGCTATATTCATTATTTATTTCCTTAATTTCTACTGCCCCTCTCCCCACATTGTGGGGGGCGGGGAAGCAGCTTCCAGCATTGTCTTCACCTCCTTTTTTATCCTCACAGCTACCCTGTGAGGTGGGGTTAACAGAGCCTGTGACTTGCCCAAGGTCACTCCATGAGCTTCCGTGGCAGACTGGGGATTCCAACCTGGGCCTCCCAGATCCTAATCCAACACCCCTAGACCACCTGACCACTAGACCACCACATCACCTGCATGAACCACTCCAAGAGGTTGAAAGATAAGCAGTGGGCATGATTAGAAGAAATGTTCTATTAGAAGAAATTTCCTCTCACTAAATACACGGTATTTCCCAGGGCTGGGAATCCTCCAGCACTTCCCCTCTCTCACCATCAGAGGGCAACCGAAGCCTGCTCAAAGCCTTTCCTTGAGTTGGACATGGAGCCTTTCCTGCAGTCGGTTGTGAAACCAGAGAAGAAGCAAATGATGCCTTTTGTAGGATCAGCTTCATGTTCCCACCAGCAGATGTTGGGACCTGGCCTGGATGAGATTTCCTTTGAGTAAATGGCTTTTATGAGCTGCTGTTGTTGCACAGGAAGTCTCCTGGCCGTGTCACAGTCATGATGCTGTGGTGGTGTTGTGCATTGGTTCCTCTGGAACATTATGGCACCGTAGCAACACGTGAGACCAGCGGGACACGATTGGTTGTTCCCTGCCCAGGGTGACCCCATAAGAATCAAACTTGCAACAACACAAAAATCCAAAATCCAAACAAGCGCAAACCCGCTTGGCTTGTGAGTCAGGGGAAAGGGGTAAGGCCACCCCCACTGCCTGGAAAGGCTGAGTCCCCTCTTTGGTAGCAGAGTCTTTCAACATCTAATAAAGATGAGGGGTGGGGAAGCAGGCAAAGAACATCTTGAATCCTCTTTAAGTTATTTGACAAACTTCTGCTTTTAAGTTCAAGGTTCTTCCTGCTCACAGTTTGCAAACAAAGTACAAGAGCCACAGAGGAGATGTTGCATCCTCCTTTTGAGCAGGTCCCGCTTTCCTCAGCTCTACATGCAGCTTTTGACCCTTCCTGGCTGCAGCCGCCCATCTCCCTTGATGTTAGCTCAACCCAGAGAGAGAGAAAAAACTGGCCCGTGTTTCCCTTCACATAGTAACCAGGGGTCCCTCGTCTGTCTATCAGCTTGGGGGGGGGCAATGAAAACAGTAGACAGTAGAGAGAAAAGTAGAGAGAAACAGTAGAGAGAAAAGGGGGACAAACCCCTCCCCACATGCATGTCGCCTTTTGGAAAGCATGTCTAAAATGGGCCCTAATGTGGACTTTGCTAGTTTTGAATATAATAGCCTGGAATATTAGTTGTTGATCTTTTTTAAAAAAATATTGCTGTTATTAGATGTAAAACAAAAGTGGGCCTGCATATGAAAGCTTCTGCCCCATTAAACTTTGTTGGTCTTAAAGGTGCCCCCCCCCCCCAGACTCAAGCTTTGTTATTAAGATGTAGTTTAAGGTTCCTGCCAGACTAGAACCCTTTTGAAGCATTGTTTCTCCACAAGCACCCAGAAGGATGGGGGGTTTTTGATGCTACATTCCTGACATAACACTAGCAATGCCCATCTCCGTGGACAAGATGTTACTCTGTAGGCTCCTGAATTATTCCCATTTAAATTTTCCTCTGAGCTCCTTTGTTTTCAAACAACATCAGGTTAGTTAGGCTGTGATTGTGGAGGAAAGACCCTTTGAAGAAGGGCTGGTCCAGCAGCACAAGAACTTTCATTGCCTCCCATCAGCCCAGGCGTGGAACACACTGAGTGGGATGGCAGACTGTGGTGACAGGACAGCACCTCCAGGGCAGTGGCTGAGATCCCCATGGAGAGGAGAGGGGTTGCCATGCAGTGTCCCCCTGTTCTGATAGAGTAGAGAAGGGGGCAAACAGCTGCAGAGGGCCAACAGGACATGGTGGAACTACCCCCCCCCCCCGGAGCACTCTGGGCCTTCCTCGGAGGCACAGTCTCATGAATGCTGGGAAGCTGGAAGTGCGGGGTCTAGCTGGGACTCTTGGAGGAGTCTGGGTGCCACAGGCAGAAAAACCCCCATCCTATTCACCAGCCTCCCCGCCACAAGGAGACACACGCAGCAGAGCATCATGAGTGCATCGCTGGTCATGCGCAGGACCTATGTGGGTAGAGTGGCCCTTCAGCTAGGGATGGTGGCTCAGTGGTAGAGCATCTGCTTGGTAAGCAAAAAGCCCCAGGTTCAATCCCCGGCATCTCCAACTAAGAAGGGTCCAGGCAAATAGGCATGAAAAACCTCAGCTTGAGACCCTGGAGAGTCGCTGCCAGTCTGAGTAGGCAATACTGACTTTGATGGGCCGAGGGGGGTCTGATTCAGTAGAAGGAAGCTTCATATGTTTAAACTCAAAGGTAACTGGACTGCAGTCCTCCATTTCCTGGGAGTAAGCCCCACTGCAGATACTTTTGAGTAGGCCTCCTTAGCACGGCTTTCTTCTTGCTTTAACAGCCCCCAGTAGCCCATTTGGCCCAGAAACCAACTTCTGGCAGGCACCTCTTGGTGCCATAGTAATTTATTGGGCAAATGTGGCCCCACTTCATCCTGCCCTTGCCAGCATCAGCTGAACATGATGTAAAACCTCACAGCGCTGAAACGGAGCCCAGAACCAGCAGTCAATACCTTTTGGCGCCACCCTGATCAGTAGCCTGGCTGCTGGATGCCGGGAGGGTTGGCAGGAGGCAGGTATTCTCCCTTTGGCAAAGTTGCCAGCCTCTCATCAAGAGAGGAGCCCCCAAACTGCCCCTTGGCTAGAGACGGGGCAGCCAGACAGATTGAGGGGGACCTTGCCCAGGGCCTCCTGCCCTCCAGACCACTGCCTCGCACGAGAAGGAAGCGTCCGATGTCAGCATCTGCCAAAAACAGCAGACACCATTTGACTGGGAATCAGGATTGGGGAGGCTTCTCTTAGCACGACTGAAAAGAGGTCAGGCCATCATCCCCCTGTCTGCCTGTCCATCCACCAAAGGCCAAGTGTGGGGCTTCAAGGCAGCTCTCAGCCCAGCGACTGCCACAGGAGCTTCTGGGAAGGAGCCGTGCAGTCATCGAAACAGACCGAGGCGGAGAGATATTTTCCAGGACCAGTCTGAAAGGTTTAATAAAAGTGGGCTGGAATTATAACATTTGGCACAAGAGTTTTCATTTAAGCCAGCAATTAAAAAGACACAGACACATTTCGATTGAGAGCATTCCAGTTCCTGTTCTTAGTAAGAATGGGAGTGTGCCAATAAGAACATCTAGAACCATTCTTAAAATGATATCATGAAAGCACTGCGGACCGGATGAGTCACAGAAACTTGTAGGACCCCCACACAAGATTTCTGAATAATGCGGGATCCCAGAACCCCAGTTTTGGCTGGAAAGCCATGTTGTTGTTGTCATTGTTATCATCATTTTCATTACTCTGCTTTCCAACCAACACAATGGCTCCCCAAGTTGTTTATAGCAAGGAAAATCTATTGCAGAGATCCTTTAGGAGGTCTCAGTCCAGGCAGAAGGGACACACACATCTCCCTTGGACTTGCTGGGGGCAGCTGGGGGTGAGGAGCAGGAGGGGGACGGAATGCAGCAGCTCGATTCAGCCACACACCTTTTTGCCCCCTTAATCTTCCCATGCCGCAAGCACATCAGAAATGGTGCCCCATGTTGGCAACAGGGTGAAATCCAGGTGACTCTTGCAGTGACCTGAACCAAAGAACAACAGCCAGGATTTAATTTGGTTATTTTAGGGAAACCGACAGCCACATGTGCTCATCCTTGGCCTTGTTGGGAAAGCCAAGGACCAGAAGATCATGCCAGCAGTACTTCGCAGCCCTGCGTGGGTACAGGACAGCAGAATGAGCGGCAGAACATATCCCCACTTTGGGCCACAAAAGAAGAAAGAGGAGGGGAGCAGGGAACGCAGCCAGACTCCTTCCCTCCTAGGGCAGCTCCCTCAGCTGGGATTGAACGGGATTGAAGTCTTCATTCATGTCAATAGCTGATGGCTTAGATGGCTCCAAAAATGTTTCTCCCACAAAGTTGTGTCGAAGGCCATCTCTGCCAGAGCAGCGTGCTAGGCCTGTCTTCCTCCCTTTCACAAAACCTCCCGTGCAGCTTTCATGGTCAAGAAGTGCTGCCTCAGTCCTGTTTCCCTTTCAAGAGAAGTTTTAAGACTCTCAACGCAGGACAGGATTTTTACTTCCAAAGTCCTACGTGGCCCAGGAGCAGGATAGCCAGAGGGTGCTGAGCCCAGGCAAAAGGGTCTCTTTTCTCAGGGTTTTGATGAGTTGTCAACATGCATGCCCTTTTATAGGGGCTGGTCTGCTTCTCAGTCCCCATTTGGTTTATTTCTCCTTCTTGGAATAAGTGTGTGTGTGTGTGTGTGTGTGTAAAACACCTGCTGGGTGTTCAGGTTTTCAGGGCAGGTGTCTGTCTGTTTTTCTTGTATTCTGCCTCTAATTACTGGACTTTCCCCCTTTGTGTGCCAGCTGCCTTCAGAGCCTTTGCTGATGAGGCAGGATATAAATGTCCCAAAACGGGTGCTAAACAAATGAACAAACAACACCTTCACTTTTCCAGCAAGCAGCCATATCAATCATTACTAGCAAGCTTTTCTACCTCCTTACAGCAGCTAGCCTTAGTTCTAGATGTTACAAATTACTGATTGTAACCTAGGATTTGGAGTCAGGAGTTGTGTTGTTAGAAATGTCCAAGAAACACTCTTGTCAAGCATGGTTTGAAATATTTTCAGGTAAAGGTAACCAAGGATGCCTCGTTTAGCAGTTCCTTGGAAAGCGACTCCACCCAGGCCAGCCCTCGACTGTCTGGCACCCTAGGCAAGGCTAACCCCCCCCCCCCACAATAACATCACTGAGTCATATGGGGTGCCCAATTCGTCACCCGCAGAAGGCCGACGCCCTAGGCAATGGCCTAGTTTGCCCTGACTACACCTTTGGTTTGGCCCGATGCATCATGCCAGTGTCCATGACACCTTACAGACCGGCGACCTGCTTCCCTCCCTTTGTCCTGTGGAGCTCCATGCCAATCTCAGTCCATGCAAGCAGCCAATCACAGGGCCAGGCAGCTCAACAGTCGATGGGCACAATAGCGTATCCATCCTTGGCTAGACAATGCAAGGCCTTCCCCAGCCCTTTTCAGGCTCTTCGAAGGGGCTTGGAAAGAAAGCAAATGTGCGGACTATTTGTGATCTAATGATCTCAAGCAGAGGTTCCCAAACTTGTTTGGCCTAACGCCCCCTTTTCAGAAAAAAAGTGACGCAGCGCCCCCCTGGAAATCTGCCTTCAAGAAGTGGACTAAAAGATGCAGCGACATATTTGCGCAGAGTAAACAAAGATGTTGCAAAGACACTTTGAAGCTTGAAATTCTAAAATTATTTTATAAAATCAACTGTAGTAACATTCCCATACACAGAGAATTTTTGAAATTTCTTTGTAATTATTATCCACCCTCCCCTTGTCAGCTCCAACTAACGCAATGGGAAGGTGCCCCACCCAGCTGCTTTCAACCTGTGGTAAAATGGGGCGCTCTTCGTAGGCTTCCTTGGAAGCCTTTGACAGGCAATGTTTGCCCTGCGAAGAAAAGCGGCAGCGTGGCAGCACCGCCTGGGGCTCTTGGCTTGCCTGCTGGCTGGCGCATCATGCCACAAAGGAAGGGGGAGTTAGGGGCTATTCAGCAGTTCCCCCCGGCAGGGTGGCACCATGGTGGTTGCCTACCCACCTACTCCCATGCGCTGGCCTTGCAGAAGACACTCTAACCGATTTCCCACTTGTCTTACGCCACTCTCAAGCCCCTCTTCCCAGTGGGGCTTCCCTCTGATTTCGCACTATCTGCCCGGGGCTGCAGCTAGCTTTGGCTTTTTCGTGCTGCAAACAGAAACCTCCAAAACCCAGTTTCTGTTTGTGGTGTGAAAAAACGGATGCTAGCTGCAGCCCTGGGGCAGATAGTGTGAAATCAGAGGGAAGCCCTGTGGAGAAGAGGAACTTGAGAGTGGCATAAGGCGAATGGGAAATCAGTCTCTGTGTCTGGGGCACTGCGGTTGGCTGAAAACAACAGAAGCAACCACCTGGTAACCAGAGGACTGTAAGAAGCTTGACACTCTGCAGAAAACCTTGTGAGGAGAAAGCTACAAGTTGAAACTCTTTAGAGAAGTTTGTGTAATTGCCTCTGTACTTCCACTGTCCTGATTTGAACTGTATTGCTGAGAGAGAAACTGCAAGCAACCCTGAGAAGCTGCTAGCTATAGCAAGTATTGGCTAGGATAGACTAGTAATGTTTTTTGCTTCTGTCTTTCTTGTTTGTCTGTACACCTCTATTTTTTATTCTGTCTTGTAAATAAACTGCATCCTTATATTTTAGTTGGAAGGAATTCTGGTCCTTATTACTAGTCTAATTGGGTGAATTCACACTAAGTAGCAGACAAAAGGAAAGGAAAGGTCCCCTGTGCAAGCACCAGTCGTTCCCAACTCTGGGGTGACGTTGCTTTCACAACGTTTTCACGGCAGACTTTTTTACTGGGTGGTTTGCCATTGCCTTCCCCAGTCATCTACGCTACAAGCTGGGTACTCATTTTACCGACCTTGGAAGGATGGAAGGCTGAGTCAACCTTGAGACAGCTACCTGAAAACCCAGCTTCCACCAGGGATCGAACTCAGGTCGTGAGCAGAGCTTAGGACTGCAGTACTGCAGCTTTAACATTCTGCGCCACGGGGCTCTAAAGCAGACAAAAAGGAATCGTCTATTTTTGTTAATTGGAATTTTTCTCTAAATTAGCAATTCTGGACCCCTCCCAGAAATGTGATGTTTTGACACCTCCCACCCTCTTCTCTTCTCCCTTTAGGCTTCCACTGCCCCCTTATTTTTCTTCACCGCCCCCCAATTGCACCCAAGGCTATAACCGCCCCCCTGGATCGTTCCAGCACTGCTGGGAAACACTGATCTAAAGTCTCAGCAAACAGTGAGCTTCTTTGGTAGGGCTGAAGGAGGCAGCCTGGCGACAGGAAGGAAGTGGGGCCCCAGCAGAGCCCAATGGCAATACCTCCAAGTTTTAAAAGCAACTCCCCCACAGCAAGGGACATCTGCGTTGGCCCCAGCTGGAGAGAGAATGATAGAAGCCCCTTCTCTGTCTGTAGCACCCTGGCCATTTAACACTTTAAAACTGATTTGAGAGAGTCTGGAACAGCTGTGAGCCAGCTGCATTAATTTATCAGCCCTTGAGTTGGGAGAGAGGTGAGAGAAATGGATCTTCATCCAGACTGAGTGTGCCAACTATCCACTTATGGTCTCTTCCCACTTGAGCGTTGAAATTGCTTGCCAGATGTATAATAGATTCATTATCTCCATTCTCCAGGGGCACCGTGCACAGGCCAGGCCTTCAAGCAGCCGGGCAGCATTTCGCATTTCGAGGCAGAACTGATGCAGACTGAGCCCAGCCACTGGGGGGGGAGGGGGATGCAGCACAATGAACAACTGAGCAGGAAATGAACTGCAGGGATCGTCTCAGTTCGGCTTCCGGCTTAATCTGTGATGAGGTGTTCATGGCAAAGGGACATTTCTCCGTTTCCCTGGCCCACAAGGGAGGAAGGAGAACAGGGAGCTGGTTTGCTCCGCATGGAGGCTTTTGGAAGACGCCTGCTTGGAGGGAGGCTCTTTCCTCAGCAGGGGGCGCCAATTCACTTCCGTGAACTCTCCCCCTTTAGGCAGCAGCCCAGCCTGGCAGAGAGAGAGGGAGGGAAGGAAGGAAGGAAGGAAGGAAGGAAGGAAGGAAGGAAGGAAGGAAGGAAGGAAGGAAGGAAGGAAGGAAGGAAGGAAGGAAGGAAGGAAGGAAGGAAGGAAGGAAGGAAGGAAGACTGACTGGTGGAGAAGGGTGACTCAGAGCCACAGCAGAGTTAGCTGAGGGAAGTTGATAACAGGTGACAGCAAAGATCACCTGGAGAAGAAATGGCAGCTTTGGAGGGTGGCTTGTCCAGCATCACATCTCTGATGAATCCCCCCCTCTTCCAGATTCTGCCCCAGATGGTGCTGGCAGCCCTCCAGAGCCAGCTGACTTTCTTCCTGGGCCTTCAGCCACCAGAGCAGAGAGAGAGGCTTTTCTGGCTGCTTGTTTGTCCCATGGAGGGCAATTGATCTGTCCCAGCCACGTGCTGGAGGCAAACACCAACAGAGGGGCTTTGCTTCAAGACAGACAGAGCTGCTTCCCTTTTCTTTAAATGGATGCTGTCTACCTTGAAGGACCACCCTCCCCCCACCGCAGCTAAAATTGAGCTAGAGGCACTATTTGAACTAAAGGTTGGCACTGCTCTGAGCCCCTCGGGCACTTAAGCCATCATTCCACACATGCAGGCCTCCTTGTTTTCAGTGCATGTTGGTCACCCAGGCATTGCCAAGGAATGTGAGGGAAAACCCACCCTTAACCTTGGACGATGCAATCTGCAGACAAAGGTCTGTCGTCAAATGTGTGATTTATTCTAGGCAGAGGACTTGTGTTTCCTTGGCAGAGCACTTCCCTGCTCCCTCTTGGCCCAGCATAGCCAAAGGTCCCAACCTGAGGAGTTGCATCCCAAGCGACTTCTATGGCCGTGAGGCACTGCTTCCTCCACCACAGCCGCCCACTAGACAAAACAAGACGCTGAGAACTGCATCAGCAACAGGTAAAAGGAAATATTTGGACTGTCTGTTCACAGCCTGCAAGGTCAAGTCTCAGAGGGAAGCTGGTTCTGCAGGCCACACCACCACATTTCCTGACTCAACGGCTTCTAACCAGGCTTGGCCTTGGCTTTCTGCACGGGGTGGGAAATAGCTGACAAGCCTGAAAGCTGCCCATTAAAACCTTTACTTCCCACCTTTTCTTGTATTTAAGGCAGCATACCAATCATAATGAAAAAAACATCATAATACAAAGCCAGCAAAATAAACTCCTACCTTGATAACCCCACCTCCCTCCCCGCCAAAATGAAGCCTGCCGTATCTGGTGCTGGCAGAAAAGTGCCATCCAACCACAACCCCTCATGGGGTTTTCCAGGCCAGGGACAGTCAAGGGGGTGGTTGTCATTGCCTGACCCTCCCATCCAAATGCTGACCCTGCTTAGCAGACGAGATCTGAGGCCTCGGCTAGCCTGGGCCATCCACACCAGGACTAAAAGCCCTAACAAATAAAATGGCCTCCTGAACGTTTCCAAAGATGGCGCCTCCCTCACCTACTTGGGGAGCTTCTTCCCCAGAGCGGGAGCCACAGAGGGGAAGGCTCAGAGTGCCTCCAGGCAGGCTTCCTCATGGCTTCCTCATGCCAGGAGGTGGCAGCCTGTGGATGGCAGTTGGGGTGTGGAGGGACAGAGGAGGAAACAGTCCTTCCCATGGAGGGCTTGAAGGTCATCCCTGCAGCACCTGGGAACAGACTGGCAGCCCCTGGAGTTGTTCTGCAGTGGACTAGAGGTGGCCCCATCAACTTGCCAGGCCATTATTGCAGTCCAGTCACAAGGTTGCAAAAGCTGCTATGAGTGTAGGGTTGCCAAGTCCAATTCAAGAAATATCTGGGGACTTTGGGGGTGGAGCCAGGAGACTTTGGGGATGGAGCCAGAAGACATTGGGGGTGGAGCCAGGAACAAGGGTGTGACAATCATAATTGAACTCCAAGAGAATTCTGGCCATCACATTTAAAGGGACAGCACACCTTTTTAAATGTCTTCCTTCCATAGGAAATAATGGATAGGGGCACCTTCTTTTGGGGCTCATAGAATTGGACCCCCTGGTCCAATCGTTTTGAAACTTGGGGGGTTCTTTGGGGAGAGGCACTAGATACTATATTGAAAACTTGGTGCCTCTACCTCAAAAAACAGCTCCCCCAGAGCCCCTGAAACCTCCAGATCAATTCCCCATTATACCCTATGAGAATCGATCTCCACATAGGGATTAATGAAGACGTTTCCCTCTCCTCCCCCCCCCCCCCCGTTTCTGGCAAATCTGATGCAGGGGATTGGCCTCTCTACTCCCGAGTTGCTGCCAGCTTCTTCACAGCAACACAGACACACCATCCCAAATTGAAGCCTTTCTATCAAGCCTCCGGAGGTGCAAAGGCACATGGCCCTTTGTGGGTGGGGCTCCCAGCTGACTGGGGGCGGGAAGCAGCCTGGGAAAATGGAAGAACGGCTGCTACGATCAGGGCTGGGTGGGAAGGGAAGGGCAAGGAGAAGCTGCTGCGATCTGGGGTGGAAAGGGAAGGGACGAGAAGAAGCATCGGGGATCAGTGGGAAGGGAAGGGGCGAGGAGAAGCTGCTGGGATCGGGGCTGGGTGGGAAGGGCCACCATTCCCCTTCCCCCCCCCCCCCGCTTTTTGAATTTTTGGCGAGCGGGGGGAGGAGGCTCCAAATCGGGGGTCCCCCGCCCAGGCGAGGGATTTGGGAAGCCTATATGAGTGTGGCCAGATTAGCTGCATCTAAGACAGGAGGAAGTTGGAGAAGTGGATCCAGCTGATAAAACTTTATCCATTTAAATAATTTATTATGATGATTATTATTTGCTTAATCAAAAGGCTGTCTTCTTTCAGCCTTGCTCTTTGCAATTGCAATTGAGCCATTAGCAATTTATATCTATGAATCAAGGGGTATCCAAGGTATTAAAATTCAGGGTTTCTGTTACAAAGTGAGTTTATATCCAGTCAACTTGGCTGCTTTTATGTTTAATGTTGATAAAGCTAGTTTAATTCTAGTTTTATGTTTAATGTTGATAAAGCAAAATTGAAGAAAATTGTAGGTGAGCATGTGCTGATCTCTGGCTATACATGAGGTATATCTTAATCTGAACTGGTACTGTTTAATAAGGCCAGAGAAGATCTAAATAAAGATAACTAGTTATATAAAGTGACTTATTCATAAGTTATTAGGTATCTGGGGATTACATAAGAGCACATAAGAGAAGCCACATTGGATCAGGCCAATGGCCCATCCAGTTCAACACTCCGTGTCACACAGTGGCAAAACAAAACAAAACAGGTGTCATCCACCACTGGGGCCAGAAGCCCTCCCATGGTTGGCCCACCAGCACCAAGAATACAGGCCATCATTGCCCAATATACCTATGGATCTAAATTGGTTTTGCGAATTTAACCTGGCCCTGATTCTCAGAGAAATTAATATTAAACTGTCTCCTGGGTTAACTTTTTTGCAGTTGTCTTTGACAGAATTAAGGTCATTAAAATGTTTGTTCTTCCAGAGTTAACTTTTCTGCTTTGAAACAGTTCAGCTTATATACCTGATGCTGAATTTTAAAAATGTGAGAAAGTGATTTCTGATTTTGTCTAGGAAAACAATTTGTGAAGGCCAGATTGGACACAGGCACAGCAGATATGGAAATCCGAGGATCTGGCAGTTCCTAATTTTCTGTGTTTTTATGCAACCAAACCAAGAAAATGAAAATAAAGCAAATGAAATGAATTCTAATGGGGAGAAATGTAAGGTTCTGCATGTAGGTAGGAAAAATCAAAGGCATAATTATAGGATGGGGGAGACTTGCCTTAGCAGTATTATGTGCAAAAAGGATCTAGGGGTCTAAGTGAACTGTACAGTGAACATGAGTCAGCAGGTAGCTAAAAAGGCCAATGCGATTTTGGGCTATATCAACAGAAGTATAGTGTCCAGATTATGTGAAGTGATGGTATTGCTTTACTGTGCTCTGGTTAGACCTCACCTAGAGTATTGTATTCAGTTTTGGGCACCAAAGTTTAAGAAGGATATAGACAAGCTGGAACATGTCCAGAGGAGGGCAATGAAGATGGTGAGGGGTCTGGAGACCAAGTCCTGTGAGGAAAGGTTGAAGGAGCTGGGGATGTTTAGCCTGGAGAGGAGACAACTGAGAGGTGATACGATCTCCATCTTTACTACTTGAAGGGCTGTCATATAGAGGATGGTGTGGAGTTGTTTTCTTTTCTCTTTTATATAATTTTATTTCTTTTTTAAAATTTTGTTAGAAAAACTAGACTAAATACAACAACTGCAAGAAGTAAATATATGAACAATCAGTGGGGCAATATTATATAGACATCAAAGAGGCAATGTACTAAATTATATAGCATTAAGGAAAAAACCAGTCAACATATATTTCAAAAGTTTCGATAATGAAACCGTATAGTTGACAGACATGAATATTCCAATCCAATCACACTTTTATTGGCATAACCAAACAACAATCAGATATATAAGATTGGAGGCAGGCGAATGTTGTCCTCATCTTCAAGAAGGGGAAAAAAGAGGATCTGGGTAACTACCAACCCATCAGTTTGACGTCTATACCTGGAAAAGTTTTAGAACAAATCATCAAACAGTTGGTCCTGGAACATTTAGAAAGAATGGATGTAATTACTAAAAGCCAGCATGGGTTTCATGTCAGACTAACCTGATCTCTTTTTTTGAGAAAGTGACTACCTTGCTGGATCAGGGGAATGCTGTAGACATTGTTTATCTTGATTTCAGTAAGGCTTTTGATAAAGTTCCACATACTATTCTTGTTGACAAGTTGGTAAAATGTGGTTTGGATCCTGTTACCATTAGGTGGATCTGTCACTGGTTGACAGATTGCACCCAAAGAGTGCTTGTGAATGGTTCCTCATCTTCTTGGAGAAGAGTGATAAGCAGAGTGCCTCAAGGATCTGTCCTGGGACCTGCTTTGTTCAACATCTTTATCAATGATTTGGATGAAGGAATAGAGGAAATGCTTATTAAATTTGCAGATGATACTAAATTGGGAGGGGTTGCAAACACAGAAGAAGACAGAAACAAGATACAGGATGACCTTAACAGACTGGAAAACTGGGCTAAAATAAATAAAATGAGTTTTAACAGGGATAAATGTAAAGTTCTGCATTTAGGTAGGAAAAATCCAATGTATGGTTATAGGATGGAGGAGACTTGTCTTAGCAGTAGTATGTGCGAAAAGGATCTAGGGGTTTAGTGGATCATATGCTGAACATGAGTCAACAGTGTGATGTAGTGGCTAAAAAGGCAAATGCAATTTTGGGCTGTATCAACAGAAGTATAGTGTCTAGATCACGTGATGTGATGGTATCACTTTACTCTGCTCTGGTAAGACTTCACCTGGAGTATTGTGTTCAGTTCTGGGCACCACATTTTAAGAAAGATATAGACAAGCTGGAACGGGTCCAGAGAAGGGCGATGAAGATGGTGAGGGGTCTGGAGACCAAGTCCTATGAGGAAAGGTAGAAGGAGCTGGGAATGTTTAGCCTGAAGAGGAGGTGGCTGAGAGGTGATAGGATCACCATCTTCAAGTCCTTGAAGGGCTGTCATCTAGAAGATGGTGTGGAATTGTTTTCTGTGGCTCCAGAAGGTAGGACCAGAACCAATGGGCTGAAATTAAATCAAAAGTTTCCAGCTCAACATTAGGAAGAACTTCCTGACTGTTAGAGCGATTCCTCAGTGGAACTGACTTCTTTGGGAGGTGGTGTGCTCTCCTTCCTTGGAGGTTTTTAAGCAGAGGCTAGATGGCCATCTTACAGCAATGAAGATCCTGTGAATTTAGGGGGAGGGGTTTGTGAATTTCCTGCATTGTGCAGGGGGTTGGACTAGATGACCCTAGAGTTCCCTTCCAACTCTATGATTCTATGCCTTTTCAAAGCATAAAAGGCTAAACTAAGATTAAGATCACAATAAAACCTGCTTAGAATATTCAAATAAGTATAGCTTTGACAGTATTGGACAATGATCGAATAGGTTCTTGATTAGAAAGGTAATTTAGAAAAAGAAACCATAACTTTTCAAAATTAGTGGTAAACATCCCAGTTTCTTATTCATGAATGTTTGAAACTCTTCTATTTTGTGAAATGTGTCCTTTCTGCCAGTGATGCGCCTTATTTAGTTTTATTGTTCTGCCGTTTGGTTTTATTGTATTGTATCGTTTTAAATTTGACTTGTTGGTTTACATTGACTAATCTATGCTGTGATCCACCATGAGCCCATTATGGGAAAGAGTAGAATATAAGTTCAATAAATAAATAAATAAATCCATCACACAAAGATCACACGATTTTTTAAGCCATTCAGAAGCTGTAGATATATGATCTGACTTCCAAGAGCATGCTAAAAGGAGTT
Source organism: Heteronotia binoei (assembly GCF_032191835.1). NCBI lineage: Eukaryota > Metazoa > Chordata > Lepidosauria > Squamata > Gekkonidae > Heteronotia > Heteronotia binoei. The sequence goes on from NC_083233.1 coordinate 3,584,596, forward strand.
TGGCTGCAGAGCAGAACAATGCTATTAACTCTTTTTTTATTGATGGAATTTTTGTATTTCCCCAATGATTTAAAAGCATTAACTCTGGCAAAAGAGGCACCATGTATGATGTAATATATTCTTGTATTTGCTTCCAGAAAGCCTGTATCTGTGGGCAAGCCCACCAGCAGTGCAAATAGGTGCCTAACTCACCACATTTTTTCCAACGATAAGGTGATATTGTAGGACCCATGTAGTTCAATCGTTGTGGTGTTAGAGACCAATGTGACACTGTCGCACCCCGGGCGACCCTCTCGGTCTCCCGGTGCTGCCGTCGCCCCTTTATCCCGGGCGACCCCCTTCGGGCACTCTGTGAGCGTTCCCCGGAGGTCTCAGAAACAGGGGTGGGAGCCAGGTTACTTCACCACAGGCCCCCGTTCCCCTCCTGGCTGTGCAGCGGCTCCTGTTACTCTCTCTCGCGAGGCAGCCTCAATAAGCACCGGCCAGCTTCCTCCCTGACCTCCTGCCCCCTCCCTTTTATCCTCCCATCCCAGTCTTCCCCTTTCCTGCATTCCACCCCTCCCTGGCTCCTCCCCCCTTCAAAGCCCCAGACGCCCGGGAGAGGCGTGCCGGGGCTGGGCTGTCTGAGCGTGCCTCGGGCGTCCTAGACCTCTGCAGCATGCTGGGGTGTGGCGTCTCTCGCCGCCACGGGTCAGGCGGCTCTCCTCCTCTTTGCCTGGCGCTGGGCTTGGCTTCTCCCTTCTGCTCCCTGACGTCTCGCTCCGGCCAGGCTCCTTGGACCCGGAGACAAGCACGTTAGCTGTGGGGCATTGCTCGGGTGGCTGTCGGTGCTCCGCCAGCCCAGGTGAGAGGTGGGGCCACCGCGGGGGCTTGGGAAGGTGTGGGAGGCTCTTGGGGTGGCGACGGGGGGGGCGGGAGCGGCTGGCACACATTGGGGGGTCCCCCTTGCACAGTCCTCACCCGGGCTGGGCAGGACAGACACACACTTGCAAGATTGTACACGGACTGTTATTATAGGCGTCTTATAAATATTAGAACGGCAAAGCATTTCTCATTGATCGTAATAATTTTATTAAGGTCTTTGTGCCATAATTTAGCATAGGAAGGCTGCATAGGGTTTTTGATTGACATAAGGATCTGGTAAACTTTTGAGATAAGTCCCTTGTAATTAGATTTGTCTACAGAAAGTAAACATTCATAATCTGTTAAGTGTCTATGTAAATAGATTTTACATAGTTGTAACGAAAAAAAGGTCAGACCAGAACCAATGGGTGGAAATTAAATCAAAAGTGCTTTTGGCTAAACATTAGGAAAAAACTTCCTTACAATTAGAGAGGTTCCTCAGTGGAACAGGCTTCCTCCTCGGGAGGTGGTGGGCTCTCCTTCCTTGGAGGTTTTTGAACAGAGGCTAGATGGCCACCTGACAGCATTGAAGATCCTGTGAATTTAGGCAGATCATGAGAGGCAGGGTTGCACCAGTGCTTAGTTCTTGTGGCCCCTTCTTACATGTCCAGGAAAATGCTGATTGTCACTTTGGGGTCAGTCTGCAATTTTTCTCCAGGCCATATTGGGAAGGGATACTGGAGGTTTTTTGCCATCTTCTGGGCATGCAGCAGAGGTCACTGGGTGTGTGTGTAAGGGGGAGGTATTTGTGAGTTTCCTGCATTGTACAGGGGATTGGACTAGATGACCCTGGAGTTCCCAACTCTAAGATTCAACAAAAATCTTGTGGTTGGCTGATATTAGGATTAACTGGTATAGTTAGTCCAGTTCCCATTAGTTAGCAGAGTGCTTAAATAAAGCTACAAAACACAGTAGCATCATTTTACCATTTTACTCATCTTACAAAGCTACAAAGAGTCACATTTCAAGTTTAAAAGAGAAATACTCTGTTTGAGAAGTACACTTTAGATAGACGCTTACTAGCTAAGGATGGAAGCAGATGGCAAGAGATCACAATTTAAAATCTCAGAACTGCCAATAAATAAAAATTAGTCAAATGCAGACCTGAATAAAGTGAGGGGGGGGGGGAGCAGGTGCACCTCCCAGTGGGAAAGTTGTTCCATAATTGTGGAGATTGCTTGGTTAGTGGGACAGTCCAGAGGGCCTCTCTCTCCCTGTGATCTGAATTCCTAGGATGGAACATATGGGAGAAGATGATCCTTCAGACACCCTGGATCCAAGCCGAGGAGGTCCCACGGCCTTTTGGGCCAGCCAGTTTTTCACTCAGCTCTCAAACTCTTCTTCATTTGCTCTGCAGAGGCCAGCTCTAAGCAGAGTTACATTCTTCTAAGTCCATTGGCTTCTGTTTCCTGAAATGGGTGTGTCTCTGTCAGGATTTCACTGTTTATCACTTTCTGAGAAAGATTATTGTGTTACTCTCTGGGCATAACACTCAACATTTAATTATTTTTTTAAAGCACTAAACTGATACTCAACCAGGTATGTCTCTCTCACCTGCACACACTTCTGGGGAGAGTAGGCTTCCCAACCCTCCCGCCCTGGCGGGGGACCCCAAGATTTCCAGCCTCTTCCCCTGCTCCCCGTGGCGAGCCGCCCCATCTCGGAGCGGGCGACGGCGCTGCGCGGCTGCCGCCTCTTCTCTGCTTCACCATAGCTGCTCCTCCGAGATGGGTTCAGGCTGAGCCCATCTCGGAGGAGCAGCTAAGATGAAGCGGAGAAGAGGCGGCAGCAGCGCAGTGGCATCGCCCGCTCCGCCTCTGAGGTACAATCAGAGAAGGGGAGGGTGGAGGCAGGCCAGGAGTGTGGCGAGCCGCGAATCTGGGTCCTTCTAGGATCCGGACTCATGGCTCGCCACGCTCCTGGCCTGCCTCCACCATCCCCTTCTCTGATTTCACCTCAGAGGCGGAGCGGGCGCTGCCGCTGTGCTGCCGCCTTTTCTCCACTTCACCGTAGCTGCTCCTCCGAGATGCCACCCTAGGCAAATGCATAGGTCCAGGGCTTTTTTTGTAGAAAAGCAGGAACTCAGTAGCGAATTAGACCACATTCCCTAATATTAGCATATCAGGTCACACACTCATTAGCATAATAGGCCACACCATCTGGGATAATCAAGTGCAAATTGAACTATGACAGTAACTTTTCCAGGCCCTGCAGCAATTCTGGCCGAACAGCCAGCCAGGCCCCAGGTAGGCTGTCACACAGTACATCTGGGCCCTGTGATTTCTGCCTGGCCCTGGGGAGGCTGCTGCACAGCACAGCTGGGCCCCATGATCCTCACTGTCCAGCCAGGCCCCAGGGAGGCTGCCACATGACTCAGCTCGGCCCATCAACCCCCAAGGGCCACACCAAGTGACCATGAGGGCCATATACAGCCCTTGGGATGGAGGTTCTCCATGCCTGATCTAAATAAACAACAATACCAAATAATGAAACCAAATTAAAACAGTCAAACAATAAAACAAGATGGCAGCAAAACCAGACAAAAACTCCAGGGCACTCCTTGATGCCTCCTGCAGAATGATGAGTTTGGTGGTGTCTTTTTATTTGGGCAAAAGTAATAAATATTAGAAAAGAAAAGAAGCAACTGTGGGAAAGTGCTCCTCCCTAGCAGCTGTCCTTCTGAGCCCCCTGCCTGGTTCTCCTTCCTTTCTCGGAGGGATCTGGCTGTGGCCGTCACCATTGCCTGCTCCTGCCGCGCAGTTCAGATAACAAGCAATGTCTTGGATTTATTTTTTTTTGTCCCAGAAGTGCTGACTTTTGCAGACCCAAAATACTGGGTGTTGTGGAGTCTGTTTGGAATGCACAGGGTGGGGCGGGGGAATGCACCACTAAGTTTGACTGATTTCAGTGATGCTGGAACAGTCTTTTCCTTCAGCCAGTCCAAAACCCTGAGCCTCTCCCATGGCCAAGCACTGTGCAATAATAGCCAAGCATTTGGAGTTTTATGCACCGGAGTGCAGCCACCTGAGTCCTCTGAGCTGACCCTTCCCTGGAAATGCCTTTGCAGATGGTGGGCTGGAACCCGTGTGGTTGTCAGGCTTTATGGACTAAGGTACTGAAGCTGGAGGAGATCCTTTGCCACTGAGGGTTATGTCCTATGAAAACACATACATTGTTAGAAGATCCCCAGTTGGCTACAAGATGGAATTTGCTCTTTTTGTCTTTCCTCACAAACTGGTGGTGTCTCAGATTTTATTGCTGTTCTTGGCAATCCCTCCCCTGCAGTCAGTCTCTGGCAACGAGAACCGAGAAGTGAAGGAACAGTTTCTCTGGGCTTTTCTCTCACTAGGAATAACTCAAACTTCATGCTTTGCTGCTTTTGACTTAAAACTCTTCCTACACATTTCTTCATTGCTATTCTTCAAGGTTTCATTTTTTTTCATTTTTCTTTTTTGATATACCTAAATAGAAACAGTGGCCACGATCCAAAGAATGTCTCAAAGCCACCCAAGGACCTGCATGTTCCCACTGGGACTTTTGACTCTTTGTATTAATAAACTGGTTGGTTTGGAAACTTTATTGCTTTCCAAAAATTATTGTCTGCCTCCTTGACACGTTTCTGTTCAAGAACCACAAGCCAAAGTCCTCTTCGAGGTGCAGAAAGGATCCTATGGTCTCTAGATTGTGACCTGCAAGAGAAATGAGGGCCTTATCTTATATTGGGAAGGAAGGAAGGAAGGAAGGAAGGAAGGAAGGAAGGAAGGAAGGAAGGAAGGAAGGAAGGAAGGAAGGAAGGAAGGAAGGAAGGAAGGAAGGAAGGAAAGATGGAAGGATGGATGGAAGGAAGGAAAGATGGAAGGAAGGAAGGAAAGAAAGAAAGAAGGAAGGAGGGATGGAAGGAAGGAAGGATGGAAGGATGACAGAAAGGAAGGAAGGAAGGAAGGAAGGAAGGAAGGAAGGAAGGAAGGAAGGAAGGAAGGGAGGGAGGGAGGGAGGGAGGGAGGGAGGGGAGGGGAGGGCAGGATATAAATCCAAGGAATACGTACACATATATATACACACAAACACACATACATACATACAGAGAGAGAGAGAGAGAGATTTGTGTTTCTATGAACAAAACCGAATAGACACGAAGCTGCCTTCTACTAAATCCAAACTGTGGTCCATTAAGGTCTCCTCAGACTGACAGTGGCTCTTTAGGGTCTCAGGCAGAAAAGGGTCTTTCACATCACCCCCTGCCTGGTGCTTTTTGTTGGATCGAGCCATTCAGCATGCCTGGACACTGTCTGGTGTGCTGCTGGGCCCTATGATCTGCATTGCTGTCAAGTGGCCATCCAGCCTCTGTTGAAAAACCTCCCAAAAGGAGAGCCCACCCCTTCCTGAGGAGGAAGCCTGTTCCACGGAGGAACTGCTCTGACTGGGCTCTTTGAGCTGCCACCCTGTCTGTCTCTTGTGTCAGGAATCTGGTGACACCATTCTCCAGGCCTAGTCTGAGGATGCTTGGAAGGCCCTGGCTGAGGAGTGAGGGGCATTCTTGACCATTGGAACAGGAGGCCCCAGGGTGGCCAGCTCCCAGTTGGGAAGCACCAGGTGATTGAGGGGGGGGCAGACTGAGGAGGGTGGGGTTTGGAAAAGGGAGGGGCTTCGGTGGGGTATGATGCCGTAGAATCCACTTTCCAAAGCAGCCACTTTCTCCAGGGGAACTGATCTCTGTCACCTGGAGAACAGCTATAATCCCAGGAAATCTCCAGGCACCATCTGGTGGTTTATGACTATTGAACACTCTGTGAGAGCTTTTACTAATACATATATTGAAAAACAATGTTTAACCACAGCATATTCACATATTAATCTAGCAGTATTTTACAGTCCATTTTACAAAGATGATGTGCAATATTCTTTCTTTGTCTGTAGGACTTTCAGAAGTCCCACTGATTCCCAAACAGCTGTGACTGCAATTCCCAAACAAGTGTAGCTGCAACTGGACCGCAGCTTCCGTCCACTTCCGGAATCAGTCTTTCCTCATTGTGCATTTATTTTATGGCGTACCATAAAATAAAATTCAATTTCACAGTATATTCAATTATATTTTGTCTAGCCTTATTGAAGGTACCCCCATATATACTCACTAAAGCCGCCCTGAGCCACTTGTGGGAAGGGCGGGATATAAATCCCAAATAAATAAATAAATAAATAAAGTCTTTCAATTGGCACTGCTCCGTATCTCCAATGGATCTAGCACGGCTCCGCTTTTCTATTTGTCCTGGGCTTTTCTTGAAAGGGCCAAATAAAGAATCCACGGGAGGCAGGTATATGATGCTCACCAGATGTTTCCAACCATTGGGAGTATGCGAGAATAAGACTTCTGTTTTACAAGGATCCTGAATTAACGTAGAACTTTTTGCAACAACAAAACCATTTTTACAGGAAGCTCTTGAACTAACTTAAAGCTTTTAAAGATATCAAAATGACAGACCAGAGGCATATATTTAGAAATTTACCTAAGAAAACAATTTAAGCCAAATTCAATATTTAAGCCATGGAGATGTAAAGTATTTAGATTAAAAATACATTACTTTTCCAAACATGACAACTCTTTCTGAGTAATAGACCCAGGGCTTTTTTTAATAGCCAGAACTCTTTTGTACACACCCCTGATGTAGCCAATCCTCCTGGAGCTTACAGTAGGCCCTGAAATAAGAGCCCTCTAAGTTCTTAGAAGATTGGCTACATCATGGGGGTGTGGCCCAATATGCAAAACACTTAGACCTATTTGCTGCGAACAGTACTCCACACTTAAAATCATCCTCCTTATGTAATTTAAGAAGAAAATGGTTTGTGAGAGGAGCCTCTGCAACTCTTTTTAATTCTAGAAGAATGTTCTGTAATCTTTATTTTCAAGGGACGTGTTCTGCTTCCCACATAAACTAGGGGACACTCGCATTGAATATAATAGATGGTATTAATAGAATCACAGGTACTGAAAGAATGAAGCTCCACATTTGTTTTTCCCACCATGAAGAACGCACCTTGCACTGTATTTTTACATAGTTTACATTTTTGACATTCAGAATCATAGCATCATAAAGTTGGAAGGGGCCTATAGGGTCATCTAGTCCAACCCCCTGCACAATGCAGGAAACTCACAAACACTTCTCCCTAAATTCACAGGATCTTCATTGCTGTCAGATAGCCATCTAGCCTCTGTTTCAAAACCTCCAAGGAAGGAGAGCCCACCACCTCCCAAGGAAGCCTGTTCCACTGAGGAATCGCTCTAATGGTCAGGAAGTTCTTCCTAATGTTGAGCCAGAAACTTTTTTGATTTAATTTCAACCCAATGGTTCTGATCCTACCTTCCGGGGCCACAGAAAACAATTCCACACCATCCTCTAGATGACAGCCCTTCAAGTACTTGAAGATGGTGATCATATCACCTCTCAGCCACCTTTTCTCCAGGCTAAACATTCCCAGCTCCTTCAACCTTTCCTCAACTTGGTCTCCAGACCCCTAACCATCTTTGTCGCCCTCCTCTGGACCCGTTCCAGCTTGTCTATATCCTTCTTAAAATGTGGTGCCCAAAACTGAACACAATACTCGAGGTGAGGTCTTACCAGAGCAGAATAAAGCGATACCATCACATCACGTGATCTGGACACTATACTTCTGTTGATACAGCCCAAAATTGCATTTGCCTTTTTAGCCACCACATCACACTGTTGACTCATGTTCAGTGTATGATCCACTAAGACTCCTAGATCCTTTTCAAAGTACTTTGTGGCAACGGCTTCCTAATATCTGATCTGATGACTGTCCTTAATAGAATGTGTTCTCCTAAGGCCAACACAAGGAACTGATTCACAGCCAGGAATATCATTTGCCAAAAGCCAATATTTGGCAATTATAATTTTTTTAATAGCAAAAGTAGGAGGTGTATATTCCATGGCCCAGGAGATAGTATTCTGTTATCTAGATTCTTTTTTGGTCAGGATTGTGCCCTACCTATTTGAAGAGCTCTGAGAAGGATAACCCCATAGCTGAAAGTCATGAAGTAGTTCTGTACTGTCCCTATTATAATCCTGTCAGAAGGAGGGTAGGGTTTGGAAAGGGGAGGGGCAAAGTTTTAAACTACAGCATTTTTCACATATTAATTTAGAATCAATAAACGTAGTCTTTGTAGCAACTTCAACTCGTCATTAAATCCGTCTGCTTGACAGCAATTCCCAAACTGGTGTGGCTGCAACTGGGCTGCTGCTTCTGTCCACTTTCAGAGAATCCTTCCTCAGGCAGCTCACCAAGGGATACAGTTTCAATTTGGCACTGCTCTGTCTATCTCCAAAGGAGCAAGCCCGGCTCCACACTTCTATTTGTCCTTGGCTTCTCTGGAGACAGACCTAAAATAGCACCTGCTTATTCCACTAACACCAAAAACTGGGAATTGTTGGAGGATGATCTGACCACAGCTCCAAATGCCTCACCTGCCTCCACTTTTCTTCAGCAAAAATGATTAAATCAAAAGGAAGCAAGAATAGATTTTAAAATATCTCTCAAAATCTGCTTGTAAAGATTAAAAATCAAGGCAAAAACATCATATCAGTGCCCCAGAGGGCTATAGAGGAGCCAATGTGGGGAAACATGTCCTTCCTAACATACAAGGAGAGGAATGGCCACATATATGGGAAGTTGGGCGACCCAGGTTGTTGGGGTATAAAGATTGAATCCAGATGGCCTCAGACCCGTCACCTCTTAGGTTACCTCAGATGTGGCCACAGCAGCTGCCACTATAGTGGGAAAGCTGTGCTGAGGTAACAAACGGAATGCCTCGTTGGTGGCACCATGGCAAAAGAAAATAAATTCTAAACAAAACTCACTCTGCAGTTTAAACAAATCAGCAGATTTTGAACCCAGTCCCCCTTAAAGCTGTCTTCAAACATTTTGATACTTGTTTGATATGAAAAGAGAGCTTATATCCTTGCTGTCAACAGTGAAAAGGGATAGAGACTTCCTTTTCAAAAAATGACAACTGAGAATTCAGAGGAGATAATAGATCACAGCAATAGATATTAGCAATGTTAGTATTATGATCTAGCGGTCTGACAATTGCTGAGCCTATAAAAGCTCTCTGGTGTTAGCGGGGGGGGGGGGGGGCTGTGGTAAGGAACATGGCACCAGTGGGGGGTGGGGCCATAAAATGTGCACCTTCACATGCGTGTGATGCGCAACTGGACTTCTGCAGTCTTTCAAATAAGAGAGTATTAAACCAGGTTTGGGAGAGTTCACATCAAAGCAGGGTAAGCTCAGAAAGGGGTCCATGTTGTGTCTTACAGAGGTGTCCACTACTTGTGCTCTAACCATCTGCTTAACCATTTCATTGCCTCCAGCTTTTCAGTAAACCAAGGGGCACCACAGGAGGGAAGATTGCCCCAGTCATCTTTGCATTGCAAAGGTTAACCTGTAGTGAGTTCTTAGGCATTGAAGAGGCGAGGTGGAAGTGATAACAAGCTGTTTATTGAGTACAGCATGGTAGGTGGCTGCACTGCCAAGACTGAAGAACAGGGCCCGCTGGGCCAACTATATACAACACTGGGGTTCCAGGCTAGCACCTTATTGGGTCATTCAAACCGGTAGGGGCCCGTGATTGGAGCAGGGCAGTCTGGATTTGGATCCTCCTGCCCAAGTCCCCAAGCTCAGTCCTTCCAGCTCCAATGAGTCAGCAGGAACACCATTGATAACAACATTGATGCATGAACTGTGAAAGGAGCACCAACCTTCCGCATTTTTATCTATGGATCCAGGGCCAGCTGTCTTGCATGAAGTGCTGCTATGAAATACTTTGAACTTCTTCCTCTGGGATGGGCTTGAAATGAGAAAAGCATTGGCTCAAGCAGCACTGTGCCTGGGCTGGACTGCCCATTGTGATCTACGATTCCTTGTTGCTTTCCTGGATCTACTTTGTAGAAAATAGCTGTTCCTCCCTCATCATTATTTGCTAACCAGGGGCCATTTTGCAGAAAAATAGGTGCTGGAGCTCATTAGCATAACTCAATAGCATATGCTGCACCCTCCCCCAGCCAAAAGCAACCCGATGCAAGAAAGGAGAGCCCCGGACAAGTGAGGCCTGCTTGGGCTGGCTAGAGAGCCAGCCAGCCCAAGCAGGCCATGTTCGTCTGGGGCTGTCTTGTGCTGCCACCCCCAGTCAAAAGACCAGGAAGCCACCCACCACTCAAAATCACATGAGAAGTGGAGAAAGGGTGGTGCGGGCTTCTCCAGGGGTTAATAAGGGCTGCTGGGGGTGTGGCAAAGCCTCTGCTGGCTGGCTGGCTGCCAACTCTCCTAATCCAAGGATTGTTATGCAGCTGCACCTGCTATTCAATGGACAAGGTAGGTGGGGAGGAAGAGGGGAGCTGTGCTCCTGTGAGCTCCTGCTGAATCTGAGGCTGTTGCTAACTATCCTTCCATCCTAATGTTTGGAACTGGAGAGAAAATGCCAGATCTGTCCTCTGAAATGTCATCCTGTTGGCCTCCCATGGAACACTGAAGGCATTCTGCAGCCCTTCCAGACTCAGGCTTCTCTTTCCATTTCACAGCCAGCCAGCCTGCCTGTCAATCCAGGATTTTGACAGGCATGCTGAGGGAACACAATTCTGAACAGTCCTGAAGGCTCCTTGCAGCCCTGGTTGGGGAGCATTTGCTCTCTCTGAGTGATTGAAACAGGAGGCAAAACCAAATATAAATTACTGGCACATGGTTTCTTCCCACAGAGTATAGAGCATGGCTTAAGAGCTGTAGAGAACAGGCTTGTGGCGAAAATGTGACCTTGATTATGAACTTTATGGGGGCATTTGGGAAACTGTCAAGGAACAATTATAGACTGGATTGCCTTGTTACTAAGAGGCACTATGGGAATGAAGCAAGTAAAATGTACGCTGTGCCTTGCTCTGCCCTCCAGGAAGAGAGAGAAAGGGAGCTAGCTGCCAAAACATGGCTGGTTGTTTCAAATGAGAACACAAAATCCTGCCCTCAGCTACCTCGGTTTCCGCAGCCTCCTCAAGACCACCGGCCCTTTTGCCTCCGCAGCTCTTCCAGGTCCTTGTCAAAGCACACAGCTCATCTGCTGACCTTCTAGAACAGGCCTGGTGAAGCAACAGACCTGCAAAGCTCCCACCCACCCACCTGAAGCTCTGGTTTTGGTTAACATTAACTGGCCAACCCTTTCTTCTCAGCTACAGCACAGCGTTGCACTGGCACTGGGTATGTGTGGAAGGGAGATTACAGGTGACAAAGAGAAAGGGATTTGATTTTGTCTATGTGGATTTTTTCTCTCTGTGTAAATCCTGTTGGAAGCGAAAAACATTGTACTGTCTCTTAGCCAGGCTTCAGAGGGGGACCATAGAGAGTGAGAGAGAGAGAGGCAGCTCTGGAGCCTGAACATCCTTCCTGTCTACAGCTCTGAAGTGCAACCTCTGATTTGTAGATGTGTAGACTGCTGCTGTCAAGGAACCTTCCTTCCTTCCTCTCTCTCTCTCTCCCTCCCTCCCTCCCTCCCTCCCTCCCTCCCTCCCTTCCTTCCTTCCTTCCTTCCTTCCTTCCTTCCTTCCTTCCTTCCTTCCTTCCTTCCTTCCTTCCTTCCTTCCTTCCTTCCTTCCTTCCTTCCTTCCTTCACCTTCTCTCCACCTTAGCTTGTTAGATTAGATCAGAATCCCATCTCTAGCCTGCTTGGAATGGAGTTCCTTGCAATAAAAGTGGAGGTCTGAACCTGGTGGCAACATTCATACCTGCACCACCCAAGCTCCGGACTCGGAGTCTGGCTACTCCTGTGCAGCATCAGAAATCAGCGCTGCTAGAAAAGTGCTGAGGGACTTGGGAGAGGGAAGTGGTGTGCAGCTGAGTTGCCTGCGCAATTGCACCTCTTTGCAAAAACTGAAGGGGTGCCCATGAGGCTTACGTGTCCAGGTGAGCATTTCACCAAGAGGATTTGTTCTCTGCAGAAATGGCATTTCTTTCGGAATTGTTTTATCCAAGAGGTTTTAGTCCACAACAAAGTCATTTTTCACTCCGAGGCTAAAAGTGAGGACTGAGGCTCAATGTCAGGTGGGACCAATGGGCTCTTTTGGATTCCCTGCTGTCTCCTGGGAGCCTTGGAGAGCTTTAAGAACATTTCCGAAACTAACCATTTGACACTCCCTGCTTGAGACTGAAACTGTCGTCTGATGAGCATCCTTTTTTGTGAGATCAATTTCCTTAATTGCTGTTCTTCTGGTGAGTACCCGATTTTCCCCCTCATATAAAATGGCTCCATTATGCTCATTGATTTTCATAAATGATTCCTTTTTGAGGACGGAATAGGGAAAAAAGTTGTAACGGATAGATTAATTGAAACTCCAGATACCTTGCATTTTTGGTGGCAATGAATTATGTCTCAACAAGCATTCTGAGAAATATGGGAAAGGAATCTGCTCAGTGAGAATTCCCCAAGTGTCAGCCTGATACAGGCTCCAGGCTCTGGCAGTTGGCCTCAAGCGGCAGGTGGGAGATCCAGAAGTCAGGAGAGACTAGTCCGGCCACATCCAGGTTGCAAGGGAGGCAAGGTGAAAGCCAGAAGAAGGGAAGGGCAGTTCTCACTTCCTGTGCTTTTGGTATGCAGGCCTTCCTTCCAACCAACCCCTCCATGGGCACATGAGAGTCTGGGGGATATATGAGGGTAACATTCAGCTCACACGTGGCACTGGCTGGGCTCCTTGGGTCTCATGAACACCATTCATTCACTGTGCCCTCAGAAATTCCAGGTCCTCCCCTGGAACTACAGGTTTCTGCATATAGGAGACTTTCAAGTCCATCTGTCCAGAGACCAAGCAACTGATTATGGCTAATATGTATTGAATTATTTAATTCATTTCTACCCTGCCTTCCTCCATGGTGAGGACCCAGAACAGCTGACATTGTTCGCCTCTCCTCCATTTCACCCTCACAGCAACCCTGTAAAGTGGGTGAGACTGAAAGTGGGTGACTGGCCCAAGGTCACCCAGCAAGCTTCCATGGCAGAAGTGGGGATTTGAACTTGGGTCTCCAAGATACTAGTCCTACACTCTTTGGAACTCATGAATTTGGAACTCTAGAGTTGGAAGGAACCTCCAGGGGCATCTAGTCCAACCCCCTGCCCAATGCAGGACACTCACAAGTACCTTCCCCCCACACATATATCCCCAGTGACCCCTGCTCCATGCCCAGAAGATGGCAAAAACCTCCAGGATCCCTGGTCAAACTGGCCTGGAGAAAAATTGCTGACAGACCCCAAAGTGGCAACCAGCATTTCCCTGGGCGAGTAAGAAAGGGTCACAAGAACTAAGCAGTGATACAACCATTGCTGCCCTCCTTCTCATGATCTGTCTAATTCATGTCAAGATCGACTGATTATGACTAAAGACTGGGGGATCTTGGCCTAAGTATCAGGCCTGGTTAAAATCATAATGGAGCCACTGCTGCTAATGTTCTACCCTTAGTTACTTCCCTTCCCCCCTTTTCTTATTTTGATTTGCAACTGTGTGAAAGAAATAGTAACAGGAGGCCAGCTATCGCTTGAGAAAGTATCTAGTAGTTATGTGTGAATGTTTCCTCCTGACCCCCCCCCCCCCCTTCGTAGGAATGTTTTTGAAGTGTATCTTAAAACCCATGTATCAATGTATTGGTTTCATTCTTAGCAAGCTAGAGGCTTGCGCCAGAGTACCGGTTATCAATAAATGTAGTCTTAGTATCAACTTTGACTCATTCTTGAATCCGTCGACTTGAAGTTTTGCTAAGAATCCTTTTGAAGCTTAACCACCCTGGCCACTTTGTAGCCAAATGGCTGAAAAGATACCAGAAGGCGGTGAGCTTCCCGACACTGAAGAAGGGCCGTCTATTCCATGGCACGTCTTCGACGCCCGGAGAATAGCGGTCTCCCCTCCGCAGATCCAGCAGCTCCTCGTTACCCCGAGGCAGTGGCAGCCCCAGACCTCCACCAGCACAATGGACGAGGCCCCGGCTAGGAGGGAGGCCATACTGACCAGGCACATGGAGATGGCGAACGCAGAGGGGCCCAATCCGGGGATGGAGTGAGCTGATGAAGATTGAGCACTTCACCCGGGGCCTGAATGCCGGCATATTGGATCGGGCCCTCACCCAAGCCCAACCTACCATGTTGGTAGGTTGGATTCAACTAGCGGGTGAGGTCGAGACCAACATGAAGCGCGTTGCCATGCAATGCCAGCAGCAGAGCGGGAAAGGAGGGCGAGACCCGAAAACAAACCCGAAAATGGAGGCAAAGAAGCCGATGTGGGGGCCCAGTGGGGGAAAATCTGCCGGGCCACGCAATTGTTTTCGGTGCGGGGACCCAGGGCACCTGGTGAACAGCTGCCCGAATCCCCCGCAGGCTCCACCAAGCGCCCTGAAGCAAAGCACCCCCATCCCAAAGAAGAGCACCGGCTGCCGTAAGGAAGCGGCGAAGGGCAACATAGCAGCTATCGAGGAGGCAGAAGAAGACACACTCCTGGTCGATTGGCTGAGCGACCTGGTGTGGTTGGAGGAGCCATCGGAAAACGAGAACGACCTGCTCTGAAAGGTGCCCACCAGCAAGTTGAGAAGGGGCCGGCACCAGTGAGGGTGAGAGTGACTGGATCCCTATGCTTTGTACCAGTAAGACTATTGAACCCCAAGCTCAAGAGGTTCATGCAAGTGAGGGCTTTAATTGACTCTGGGTGCAACCGAGAGTTAATAACACCCAAAATAGTGGAGGCCTTGGGCCTGACTACCACCGCTCTCCCCTGCCCCATACAATTCGAGCAGATGGATGGGTCCATAATGCGGGGAACCTTGTGCTTTAGAAACCCAATTTCTGCCCATGGGGATAGAGGAGCATTGGGAGCAAGAGTCCTTCGTGATTGCTCCCTCCTGCTCCTACCCGGTAGTATTGGGGGTAGGGTGGTTGGCCAGGCATGAACCGGAAATTCGGTGGGGAAGGCAGACCATAAGATTTGTAGACCCGTTGTGCAAGGACCACCTGTGGAACTTAGACTGGGGGCCTCGCCCACCCGCTCTCCACCGAGAGGGTGTGCCTGACGGTGGAAGAAGTCCCGGAGGTCCCCCGGGCATACCAAGACTTGATGAGGGTGTTTAGCGAGCAGGGAGCCAACGAGCTACTGCCCCACAGAGACACTGACTGTGCCATTGAATTGATACCGGGGCAATCGCTCCCTAAAGCCAAACTATACCCGATGGGATGGGCGGAGAAAGCGGAGCTGTGCAAATTTCTGGACAAGAACTTAAAGTGGGGGTTTATTAGGCCGGCCACGGCCCCCCCATGCAGCCCCAGTTTTGTTCCGGAAAAAGAAGGACAGCTCACTTAGACTTTGCACATATTTTTGCAGGATAAACGCGATCTCAACTTCCAACGCTTACCCCATCCCCCTCATTAAAGACTTATTAAGTACTGTGTAGGAGGGGGAAATCTTTACAAAGCTGGACTTGAGCGATGTGTACTTCCGGGTGCGCATAAAAGAGGGGGATGAGTGGAAAACAGCGTTCAACACACCACTGGGGCAGTTCGAATACCTGGTGATGCCATTTGGACTTCAAGGGACCCCTGGAGTGTTCATGAGTTTCATAAACAATGTATTGAGAAAGTTTTTGTTTAAGGGGGTGGTGGTCTACCTGGATGACATCATTATTTACTCGCAAGACGAACAATCTCATGTGAAGTTGGTGCGGGAAGTGTTAAGCACATTGTTGAGTCATAAATTGTATGCTAAGCTATCAAAATGTGGATTTCATAAGACAGAGCTGGATTACTTGGGTTTCCGAGTATCCGCTAGGGGGTTGGCAATGGACCCGGCAAAAGTACAAGCCATATTGGATTGGGCTCCCCCGAGGACACATAGACAGCTCCAATCGTTCCTCGGGATCGCAAATTTCTACAGGATGTTCATAATGGGGTTCGCCCAGATCATGCTCCCCCTGATTGAGTTGTTAAAAACCGAAGGGAAAGGCCTGGAGGCAAAACGGCCGGGAGCACGCTTGAATTGGACGCCAAGTTGGCATTTGATAAATTAAAGCGGCTGTTCACGAGTGAGCCAGTCCTGAGTGTCAGAACTTGTAACTTTCCCTCTGTCTGCCTTGACCAAACTGACTCCATGCTGTAACCTGATACTAACACAGAGTCCATAGCCTGAGCAATTAACCCTGCCTCATAGCTATTCCAAATATTTAGGGCTCCTTGACGGGCGACAGATAGTCTCTGTTCAACATCCACAGGTGCCCTTTTGAAGACAGGCCGTTTGGCCTTCACCACGGGGAAGCATCCTCCCTTCTGATAACGAAGCCTGGGAAAGGAGACACTTGTCTGTAACCCGTGTGAATGATAGCTTTATTGTACTCCACCGATGGCATAAAATGTAACCAACTGCCAGGACTCGGCATTACTGTTATCTCGTAGCTCTAGCACTGTAGTTCTTCAATAAAGATCTTTACTTTGTAACAAGTATTGGAATCGTCTGAAGTTCGTTCCAGTTCTGACATTATAACAGTAATCCTTTTATTCTGGGACTTATCTGAACTGGCAACCTGGCCGAATGGCGGCAAAGGCTCCAGACAACGGAGAGCCCAGCACCTTCCCGGAGGAGGAACCTTTAGACCCAAAGGTAACGGGGGCAAGACGCAAACTCAAAGTCCCCGCACCCTTCTCCGTTGATGCCTTCCCCCCGCGGACCTGGAGCCCGAAGAAATCCACGACGAGGTCCACGCGTCCCGATTGCTGATGGCCGAGGAGATGCAACAGAACATAGGCGCCATCCGCGACCAGATACTTGCACTCCAGGGTGGCGTGCCCGCGGCACCGATCCCTCAGCTACAGGGCCCTGCGCCGGCCGGCCCCGCAGACGGAGGGGGGGGTGGTCCCACGGGGCCACCGCCAGTCGCTCCCCCGGCCCCGCCGCCGGGCGGGCCGGTACCCCCCGCGCCCCCCGTGGTCCCAGCGGCCCCGGCCGCACCAGCGGCGCCGGTGCCCCCCACCCCCGCCGCACCGGGGGCGCCGGCCCCAGCGGGTCCCGCCGCCCCGGCCGGGTTGGAAGGCGGGGGGACCCGGGAACTAAAAATTACGTTCGACGGGGACGAAGTAGAATACTTCACCATCCAGTGCAACACGTTTTTCACGCACTGGGGAGCGGGCTACCCCACCAAAGCGAGCCGGGTCGACCACATCGCGTCCAAACTGAGGGGACCAGCGCGGAAGTGGTACGTGGGGCTGTACACAGGGAGAAAGCCCGAGCTGGCCACGGTGGCCGACTTCCTCCAGGCAATGCTCCGTCAGTACAGAGACCCCCTACGGGAGGAAAAGGCCATTGAAGCGCTGCAGAGGATCGAGCAAGGGAACCGCACGACGTGCGAGTATGCCACCGAGTTTATGGGCCACTGCGCGGCCGCGAGGGGCTGGAACTAGGTGATGAAGTACACCGCGTTCAAGAATGGGCTGAACGCGAACATCCTAGACCGGTGTTACCACCAAGGGCGGCCAGACACCTTGGTAGGGTGGATCCAGCTGGCGGGAGAGGTGGAAACCGACCTCCAAGACGTCGGGATGCGACGCCAGCAGCAAGGCAAGAGAGGGGGGAAGCCGAGCCCTGCGTCCGGCAAACCTGAAGGGAAGCGACCCCCCGCGACCTCAACCCCCACCGCCGCGGTCCGCAAGTGCTTTAAGTGCGGGGACCCGAACCACCTAGCCGCCAACTGCCCGGTGAGGCAGACACCGACCCCTACTCAAACCAAGCCGGCAACCGCCACGCAGAAGAAGAAAGGCGGTCGCACCAAAGAGCCCAGTCGGGGCGCCGTCGCCACTTCCATGGCGATTGACGAGGATGTTACCACCATAGAGGAAGCCAGTGAGGAGTCCTGGGACCAAGAGTCGGCGGGAAATGACAGCGACCTGCTTTAATCGGTGCCGCAAAGCAGGTCCAGGAAATGCCGGCACTACTGATGGTGAGAATTACCGGGGGGCTGTTGTTCATGGCGGTCACCCTATTGAACCCCAATCTTAAGCGGTTCATGCATGCCCGCGCCCTGATTGACTCAGGGTGCACTCGAGACATTATCACCCCGCGCTTGGTAGAGGCACTAGGGCTGGCTACGTCCCCCCTGCCCCACCCCATCCAATTCAAACAGATGGACGGGTCCATCATGAGGGGGGAGCCCTATTCTTTGGAGACCCAGGCGACCCCCATAGGGACGGACAATCACTGGGGGATAGAGACTTTTGTTATAGCCCCCTCGTCTTCATTTGACGTAGTGGTGGGAGCAGGGTGGCTCGCCCGGCACCAACCAGACATTCGATGGGCTGAACAAATTGTGCGATTCCCCGACTGGAGGTGTGAGCACCACCACTGGAGAACCGAGTGGGGCCCTAAAGCCCCTCCCCAGAATGAAAGACTCTGCCTGACCCTTGAGGAGATAGGGACGATTCCCAAGGAATACAGAGACTTGAGAAAAGCTTTTAGTGAGCGAGAGGCGGACGAGCTTCCTCCGCACCACCCTACCGATTGTGCCATCGAACTAATCCCGGGGCAAGAGCTGCCCAAGGCAAAACTGTACTCGATGGGTTGGGCGGAGAAAGCGGAACTGAGAAAATTCATTGACAAAAATTTGAAGCGTGGGTTCATCCGACTGGCCACGGCCCCCCACGCCGCACCGGTCCTATTCCGCAAGAAGAAGGACGGTAGTCTTAGGCTTTGCACAGATTTTCGTGGGATAAACGGGATTTCCATGTCAAATGCTTACCCGATCCCGCTGATAAAAGACTTGTTGAGCACGGTGGCCGAGGGTAAAATCTTCACCAAGCTCGACCTCCGCGATGCGTACTTTCGCGTGCGGATTAAAGAGGGGGATGAATGGAAGACGGCATTCAACACACCTATGGGACAATTCGAGTACTTAGTAATGCCTTTTGGGCTTCAGGGAGCGCCGGGGGTGTTCATGAACTTTATCAATGAAGTGTTAAGAGAATACCTGTACAAGGGGGTGGTGGTGTACCTGGATGACATCATTATTTACTCGAAAGACCTTGAATCGCATGTACCATTAGTGCGAAAAGTGTTAACAACCCTATGCCAGAACAAATCGTATGCCAAACTGTCAAAATGTGAGTTCCACAAGACGGAACTAGATTACCTTGGGTTCCGGGTGTCTGGGGAGGGATTAGCGATGGACCCCGCAAAAATCCAAGCGGTCCTAGACTGGGAACCTCCTCGAACCCGACGGCAGCTCCAATCATTTATCGGGTTCGCAAATTTTTACCGCGGGTTCATTAAGGGGTTCGCCCGGGTAATGCTCCCCCTCACTGAGCTCCTCAAAACGAAGGGAAAAGGGAACGAGGCGAAAAAACCCAGCGCGCGCCTAACGTGGACGCCGGAGTGCCACCAAGCTTTCAATGAGCTCAAACAACTCTTCACCTCCGAACCGGTGCTAGCTCACCCTAACAAACTGAAACCCTTTGTGGTGCAATGCGACGCCTCCGACGTTGCCGTAGGAGCCATATTAATGCAAAGAAATGAGGGGGGGGAACTCCGTCCCTGCGCCTACATCTCCCACAAATTTTCCAACGAACAGAGAAATTGGTCGGTGTGGGACAAAGAGGCATTTGCGGTCATGTTTGCTCTCAAAACATGGAGATCTTGGCTAGAAGGGGCTCGGGTCCCCTTCGAAATCTGGACCGATCACAAGAACCTGGAGGCCCTCACCGGCCGCCGCAAACTGACCACAAAACAGATCAGGTGGGCGGGATTCTTCGCCAAATTTGACTTCGTGCTAAAGCACATCCCTGGTACCAAAAACTTTTTGGCCGACGCACTATCACGCATGCCCCAGCACGAGAGCCAGAGAGAGGAAGTAATCGACTCTCTCATTCCCCCCTCTGCCATCGCGGGGGGGGGGGGGTAACCACCCGTTCAGGGAGGCAGACCGGGGGCCCCGATCCGCAGCAGAAGGAACGCTTCGCGGCAGAAGCGGAGCTAGAAGGGCAGGATCGACCCGATGGACTCGAAAAGGGGGAAGGGGGACTCTGGTTCCACAAAGGGAAAATTTATGTGCCTAAATCCCTGAGAAGGGAAGTCCTCGAGCAGGGTCATTCCAGCCGCCTTGCTGGTCACTTTGGGTATGTAAAGACTCTCAACCTAATCACCCGACAGTTTTGGTGGCCCAAGTTAAAGAGGGATGTCTCGGAATTCGTACTTGCTTGCCCCACATGCATCATGTCCAAGCGCAGAGGGGGGAAGCCACCTGGTCACTTAGTCCCTCTCCCAACAGCGAGTCGCCCCTGGGCAGTGGACTCCATGGACTTCATCGTAGAGCTGCCCCCCTCCCAAGGGAAAACGGTGATCTTGGTGGTAGTGGACACATTTTCCAAACAAGCCCACTTCATCCCATGCAAAAAACTCCCCACTGCCAAGAAATTGGCCCAATTATTCTTTAATCACGTGGTCCGGCTTCACTCATTCCCAGACAAGGTCATTAGTGACCGCGGGCCACAGTTTGTTGCCAACTTCTGGCGGGAGTTTTGCAAAATGGCCGGCATTGAGCAGGGGCTTAGCTCCGCATACCATCCGCAGACGGATGGACAGATGGAGAGGGTGAACGGGCTTCTCGAGCAGTACCTGAGGTGCTACATTAACTACCAACAAACGAACTGGGTAGAGTTACTCCCCTTCGCAGAATATGGGTATAACAACAGCCTCCATAGCTCAACCAAAACCTCCCCTTTCCAGATAGTCAATGGCTACGAAGGGAAACCATTTTCCAACCTCCCTCTGCCGTCCGGATCCCCGGAACCCACTTCGTGTCAACAATGGTGGGAGGGGGTGCGGGGAGGATGGAAGGTGATCCAAGAAAACCTGGAGGAGGCGAAAGAGGAGTACAAACGCCACTTTGACAAAAAGCACGCCCCCCAATGGGAGCTGAAGGAGGGGGAGACAGTCTTTCTGTCCACAAAGAACTTGCCCCTCCCGCAAGGTTGTCGCAAGCTCGCTTTTAAGTATCTGGGGCCCTTTAAAATAAAAAAGGTTATCAATAAAGTAACTGTAGAACTTGAGCTGCCCAAATCATTAAGTAAGATCCACCCTGTCTTTCATTGCAGCCTTCTTCGCAAAGACCCTGGAGCTACGTCCTTTCACCCTCGCCCTCCGGAACCGCCTCCGACGCGAGTGAAGGGCCAGAGTCACCATGAAGTGCAGGAGATTTTGGATTCCAAAATCCAAAGGGGTGTGTTGTACTACCTTATCAGGTGGAAATACTTCCCCCCGAGCTGTGACGAGTGGGTGAAGGCTAGCGATGTGTCCGCTCCGCAACTGCTTAAAAAGTTTCACCTGCTGTACCCACACAAGCCCAAGGCGAAGAGCTAAGGGGGGGCAGTATGTCAGAACTTGTAACTTTCTCTCTGTCTGCCTTGACCAAACTGACTCCATGCTGTAACCTGATACTAACACAGAGTCCATAGCCTGAGCAATTAACCCTGCCTCATAGCTATTCCAAATATTTAGGGCTCCTTGACGGGCGACAGATAGTCTCTGTTCAACATCCACAGGTGCCCTTTTGAAGACAGGCCGTTTGGCCTTCACCACGGGGAAGCATCCTCCCTTCTGATAACGAAGCCTGGGAAAGGAGACACTTGTCTGTAACCCGTGTGAATGATAGCTTTATTGTACTCCACCGATGGCATAAAATGTAACCAACTGCCAGGACTCGGCATTACTGTTATCTCGTAGCTCTAGCACTGTAGTTCTTCAATAAAGATCTTTACTTTGTAACAAGTATTGAAATCGTCTGAAGTTCGTTCCAGTTCTGACACTGAGTCACCCCAACGAGCTTAAGCCCTTTGTGGTGCAATGCGACACCTCCGATGTAGCCGTCGGAGCCATTCTCATGCAGAAAGATGAGGAAGGGAAACTGAGGCCCTGCACCTATATCTAAAAAAAATTCGCAGTGGAGCAAAGGAACTGGTTGGTGTGGGACAAGGAGGCGTTTGCAGTAATGTTTGCTTTAAAAACGTGGCGGTCTTGGTTAGAGGGGGCAAAAGTACCGTTTGAAATATGGACCGACCACAAAAACCTCGAAGCCCTCACAGGGAAGAGGAAGCTGAGTGAAAAACAGATCAGGTGGGCGGGGTTCTTTTCTAAATTCGATTTTGTGCTCAAGCACATCCCGGGCACGAAAAACTTTCTAGCTGATGCGCTGTCCCATCTGCCCCAGCACAATAGTCAGAGAGAGGAGATAGTGGACTCCTTGATTCTGCCCACTCAGGTGGCCGCGGTTGTAACCACCCGGTCGCAAAAGAAACGCCAACTACAGGGGTGGGGGACAGAAAGAATGGTGGCAGAAATCGAGAAGGAAGGGGAAGAACGGCCAGGGGAAATTCAGAAACGGGAGGACAGACTTTGGTACAAGGGAGAAAAGCTATACATTCCCAAGACCATGAGATTAGAAATGCTACAGTTCTGCCACTCCAACAAACAGGCTGGGCACTTTGGGTACATCAACCCTGCATTTGGTTAACAGACAATTTTGGTGGCCCTCCATGAAAAAGGATGTATCCGAGTTTGTGTCCACTTGCCCTATTTGCATAATGGCCAAAGAGGGGGGGTGGAAACCCCCCGGATTACTCAAACCGCTGGGGACCGCCTCTAGGCCCTGGTCAATAGTTTCCATGGACTTCATTGTGGAGCTACCGCCCTCTCATGGCAAAACAGTAATATTGGTGGTAGTGGACACTTTTTCCAAACAAGCCCATTTCATTCCCTGCGCCCAACTCCCCACCGCCAAGAAACTGGTTTACTTGTTCTTCAGCCATGTGGCCAAACTATACTCAATCCCAGACAAGATGATTAGCGACCGCGGCCTGCAATTTGTTGCCATCTTCTGGCGGGAGTTTTGCAAACTAATGGGCATGGAGCAGGGGTTGAGTTCTGCCTACCACCCGCAGACAGACGGACAGACGGAACGCGTGAACGGGTTATTAGAACAGTATTTAAGGTGTTACATCAATCATCAACAATCCAATTGGGTGGATCTCCTCCCTTTTGCCGAATACTGCTATAATAATAGCGTCCACAGCTCCACTAAAGCCTCACCATTTCAAACGGTGAGTGGATATAAGGGAAAACCCCTCCTCTGCTCCCAGGAGGAGACCCATAGAAGAAACCAAGCCCGTTCAACCAGTGGTGGGGCACACTGACTAAAAGTTGGAAGGAGATACAGGAGAACCTAGAAGCAGCTAAAGAGGCTTACAAAAAACAATATGACAAAAGCCATGTCCCCGCTTAGGATTTCAAAGTAGGGGACTCGGTATTTGTGTCCACAAAAAACCTTCCACTCAACCAACCGTCCATAAAATTCTCATATAAGTACCTGGGTCCTTTTAAGATCAAAAGGGTGATAAATAAAGTTACAGTAGAGCTGGAGTTACCAAAAATGTTTAGTAAAGTACACCCTGTCTTTCATTGCAGTCTTCTTCGGAAGGACCCTGGGTGTTCCCCTTGGCATCCTCGGCTGGAAGCACCTCAACCTATCCAGATGGGGAACCAGAGTCACCATGAGATCCAAGAAATTCTGGACTCAAAGATTCAACATGGGAAGCTGTACTATCTAATTAAATGGAAGCATTTCCCTCCTAGTGAAAATGAGTGGGTAGCAGAAAAAGATGTATCAGCCCATGATCTGATTAAGAAGTTTCTAACTAAGCACCCTCAGAGACCGAGAGGGTCAGCTTAAGGGGGGCAGTATGTCAAGATCGACTGATTATGACTAAAGACTGGGGGATCTTGGCCTAAATATTAGGCCTGGTTAAAATCATAATGGATCCACTGCTGCTAATTTTCTACCCTTAGTTACTTCCCTTCCCTTCCCCTCTTTTCTTATTTTGATTTGCAACTGTGTGAAAGAAATAGTCGGCGCCTTCTCAGGGCCTGAGGTGGGAGTAATCCTTGAATGATAATGCAAGGACAGGAGGCCAGCTATCGCCTGAGAAAGTATCTAGTAGTTATGTGTGAATGTTTCCTCCTGAACCCCCCCCCCGTAGGAATGTTTTTGAAGTGTATCTTAAAACCAATGTATCAATGTATTGGTTTCATTCTTAGCAAGCTAGAGGCTTGCGCCAGAGTACCGGTTATCAATAAATGTAGTCTTAGTATCCACTTTGACTCATTCTTGAATCCGCTGACTTGACAATTCACAGAATCAGCACTGCTGTCAGATGGCCATCTAGCATTTGTTTAAAAACCTCCAAGGAAGGAGAGCCCACCACCTCCCAAGGAGGAAGCCTGTTTCACTGAGGAATCGCTCAGGAAGTTCTTCCTAATGTTTTGCCAGAAACTCTTTTGATTTAATTTTAACCTCATTAGGGTTTGTAGAATCTTTCGGGATCAAGTGCCGTGTTCTACTGGAGAAAGTTTTCCTTCCAGACGTTTCGTTCTCAAAACTTTCTTGACGTTCTTATTACCAGGAAAGATGACGGAAAACTCGGCCACACTGTATTCAGGAAACCCACACACACCGATCGCTATCTAAATAAGAATTCCAATCATCATCCTCGCCAAAAACGTACAGTTGTAAAAACCCTCATACACCGTGCATCATGCATCTGTGAACCAAGCCAACTCCAACAGGAACTACACCACCTCAAACAGTCACTGCAGGCCAATGGATACTCCCAACAAGAAATTAGAAGAGCCCTTCATCCCAGGAGACCTTCCACACCAAATCCCGAGCCACACATAAATGTGGGTACAGCCTTCCTGCCCTACATAAAATCTGTCACCGACCGCATTGGCAAAATTCTCAAACGCCATAATGTTGACACAGTTTTCAAGCCCACACAACAGATCCGCCACATGCTGCGCTCGGCCAAAGATATGAGAGATCCACTTTCAACCCCTGGAGTCTACAAAATACCCTGCTCCTGTGGTGCAGTCTACATTGGCACTACCCAACGCAGTATCAACACCCGTCTCACCGAACACAAGAGACACTGTTGCTTGTTTCAGCCAGAAAAATCAGCTGCAGCTGAACATGCACTTCAAGAAGGAGACCACGTCATCCACTT
This sequence comes from Heteronotia binoei, assembly GCF_032191835.1. Taxonomy (NCBI): domain Eukaryota; kingdom Metazoa; phylum Chordata; class Lepidosauria; order Squamata; family Gekkonidae; genus Heteronotia; species Heteronotia binoei. Next base: position 3,609,608 of record NC_083233.1, read on the forward strand.
TGAAAGAACTGAAGTCCTTTCTATGGTCTCACATTATCATACCTGCCTGAACAGAGAAGCTATTGAGATTTACAAACACCAGCACAATTTTAACAGAAAGGAAGAAGGCATTTTCATCCACCAATCTTGGTACCCAGCTCTGCAAAACACCCTACAGACTATAAATTGCAGAAAGTCTCAGAACAACCAGCAAATTCCACAGAACAATCAGCACAGTCAACAACCATCTTCCTTATCTTCAAACCCATTCCAACCCTCCCAGCAATTAACACGGAACAATGGTCACATTCAACAGCCAGTTTCCTTATCACTACCCTTCCAGGAAGCCCCACCAAACAATGGGCACATCCACAAACCAATTGCCCTTTCATCACACCCTCCAGCCTAGAAATAGCAGCTCTCCAGCAGCCCTGGCCCCACTCAATGCACAGCAGCCAGGAAGATCTGAGCGCCTGCTCCAGCTGCAACGCCACTGAGGATGTTCTCCGCAGCTGAGAACAAAACGTCTGGAAGGAAAACTTTCTCCAGTAGAACACGGCACTTGATCCTGAAAGATTCTACAAGCCCTAATGATGTTACCAGCCGTGAAAACCTGAAATCTTTGATAATTTTAACCTGTTAGGTCTGGTCTGACCTGGGGCAACAGAAAACAATTCTGCACCATTCTCTAGATGACAACCCTTCAAGGACTTGGCTTCTTTAAGGCTCCTCCCATTTTTCCTTCTCATTAGGAATTGTTTGCGAATGTGCCTTCAATCACTTTTAAGAAACTCCCATCCCTTTTGAACTCCTAACCCTAACTCTTAAGAATCCAGCATCACTCTAAGTGTGTCAAAATTTGCTATCCTGAAATCCAACCTATATGTCTGAATACACAGCTCTTCCCTTCCCCAAGTCTGTAAATTTTGAAATCACATGATCACTACAACTCAGGGTGCCTCATCAACCAGTTCTTCCCTGTTGGTGAGAATCAACTCTAAGAGAACAGACCCCCTTGTTTCCCTCTCCGCTTTCTGGAAAATGAAGTTGTCAGTAAGACAAGTCAGGAATTTATTTGACCTTTCATTTTTAGCAGAGTTGAACTTCCAACAGATGTCCAGGTAACTGAAATCTCCCGTGACCAGTGTCCCTTCTCTTTGAGATCTTTGCAGTCTGTTGTAGGAGTATCTTATCTAAGTCCACTGTCTGGCTTTGTGGTCTATAGCAGATCCCTACCAGTCTGGTGTAGAGCCAATTTGGTGTAGTGGTTAAGTGTGCAGACTCTTATCTGGGAGAACCGGGTTTGATTTTCTGCTCCTCCACTTGCAGCTGCTGGAATGGCCTTGGGTCAGCCATAGCTCTTGTAGGAGTTTTTCTTGAAAGGGCAGCTGCTGTGAGAGCCCTCTCAGCCCCACCCACCTCATAGGGTGTTTGTTGTTGGGGGAGAAGATATAGGAGATTGTAAGCCGCTCTGAGTCTCTGATTCAGAGATAAAGGCGGGGTATAAATCTGCAGTCTTCTTCATAATACCACTGTTATTTCTTACCCCTTTTATTTTTACCCAGAGATTCTCAACTGAACTGCCATGCTCAGATTCATGTATATCCTCACAAGTATACACCTCCTTCATATATAATGCTATGCCTTCACCCTTCCTTGCCTGTCCCTTTTTAATAAATTGTACCCCTCAATCCTAATATTCCAATTGTGAGTGTCATCCCGCCAAGTTTCAATAGTGCTTATTATGTCATAGCAGTTCCTCCTGCTTGTTTCCCATACTCTGTGTGTTAGTGTAGAGACATCGGAATCCGTGTTTTATGCATCCTGAGGGTTTTGTTTCCTTACATACCTGCAAGTTAATGTTACCTAGTGTATGTGCCACTCCCCACAAAACTTTAGCGTTCTTATATCCAGTTACTGGCATCATACTAGGTTTTGAATTATTGTCTCACGTCCCTATACAATTTAGTTTAAAGCCCTCCTTATTAGGTTTGCAAGGGTCTTAACAAACACCTTTTCCCCTAGCCTCAGGAGGTGCAAACCATTTCCTGATAGAAAAGCTTCATCTTGAAAGCATAAGCCATGCTCCAAAAATCCAAACCTTTCCTAGGGGATGTAGGGGATATCATTCTCTTCTAGCCCTGATGGTTTCTCTGTCTCTTTGCCTGCATGTTCTTTCTACTCTGCCTTTCTCCCCACCTGAGGAGAGGTGAGTTTTTACACCCCTTCCTATATCCTCCATTCTGTTCCTCTTCATAGTAACATCTTTCCACTGAATACAGTTTGAGTCCAGTGGCACCTTGAAGACAAACAAAGTTTAATTCTGAGTATAAGGGTTTGTGTAAAGAATTAAACGTTGTTGGTCTCAAAGGTGCCCCTGGACTCAGACACTGTTCTGCTGACTCAGACCAACTGCTGCCCATCTGGATCTTTCTCCCTGAGTTGCCTCTGTCTTCAAGCATCAGAGGCAGGGAAGTGACGCCCCAGCTTATGTTTCAAGACATAACACTCTCCCAGCTTCCTACCCTCTGCATGTTTACAAACAGACAGAGTGACCTAGTGGTTCAAGGATTCAACTGGAACCTGGGAGACCTGGTTTCTCACTTGTGCCACGGACGCTTGCTGGGAGACCTCGGAGGGCCCTCACACACGCCCAGCCTCACTTCCCTCCCAGGGTGAGTTTCCTGTATTGTGCAAGGGGTTGGACTAGTCAGGGGTGACCAATGGTAGCTCTCCAGATGTTTTTTGCCTACAACTCCCATCAGCCCCAGCCAGCATGGCCAATGGCTGGGGCTGATGGGAGTTGTAGGTAAAAAACATCTGGAGAGCTACTGTTGGCCACCCCTGGACTAGATGACCCTGGAGGTCCCTTCCAACTCTATGATTCTGTTATTCTAGGGTTGTTGTGAGGTTAAAAGGGAGAAGAGTAGAACAGTGCAGGCCAGGAGACAGCATGGAGCTCTTCTGCCAGGCCTTTGGATGAGGCTGGGGGCTCTGGTCAAGCTGGCCTCCCTTCCTGAAGCCCTCTCGCTCATGCAGCCCAGTTTGAGCCCAACAGCTCTAATTTTGGAGATCGTAGCACTGACCAATAGTGCTGCCCGTTTAGTTCATATTGTTATTTAATGGTTTGAATGACTGCAGAGGCGACCCCACGGGTCCCCAGGTGTAGCTTGCCAGATGCCCCGCCCATCAAGATCTGTGGTGGGAAGTTTGACTGACCAGGATTGGACTGGGGGGCAGTTCCGGGTAATGTATATAAGCGGGACCCAGCCTGCGTGTTCTCTCTCTTGTAATGGACTACTGAATAAAGGATGTTGCCTTCAACCCATCTCGCAACTCAGTACATTACAGAGAGGCTGCAAAAGGAGAACAGTGGAGGGAATGCTACGGGAAGCTGGGCAGAAATGGAACTGGCAAGCTGAGGAGCAGGGGGTGGAAGGGGAGGGAGGATGGGTGGGAGGGTGAACAGATGGATGGAGGAATGGATAGACAGATAGATAGATGGATGTATGTAGTGGTAATGTTCAAAATGTGTGCATGTGTCCAGCCAGTCCTTCACCAGTGACACTGGCTGCCATTGAATACTGAATCCAATTCAAGGTTATGATATTGATCTTTAAAGTCCTATACTGCCTGCAATAGGGTCGCCAGCCTCCAGGTGGGGCCTGGAAATCTCCGGCTGGCAGAGATCAGCTCCCCTGGAGAAATGGCTGCTTTGAAGGAAGGATTCTACAGCACTGTACCATGCTGAGGCCCTGCCCCTCCCCAAACCCTGCCCAAAGTATTTTCCAACACAGACCTGGCCACCCTAGCCTGGGACCAGCATATCTGTGGGGCCGTCTCTCCCCATATGCGCCCCAGAGAGCCTTGCACTCTGTAGATCAGCACCTCCTGGTAACCCCTGGCACAAGACACATCTGCTTAGCCTCAACCAGGGCCTGGGCTTTTTCAGCTCTGTCTCCAGCCTGCTGGAATGTGCTCCCACTGAAGATCAGGGCCCTGTGAGAGCTACTGCAATCCCACAGAGCCTGTAAGACGGAGCTGTTCCATCAGGCCCCTGGGTGAGGCAGTGGGTGTTAAACTGTCTTGGCTTCTCCTGGCCTTCGTGACATGATAGAAGATGCAGGTTCAGATCTTCACTTTGTCATGAAGCTCGACAGGGTGACCTTGGACTAGTGACTAGTGATTTCTTTCCTCAGCTAATCTACCTCACAGGGTTGTTGTGAAGAAGACAAAGTACAGGAAGAACCATGTAAACCACTTTGAGCTTCTCTGAGGAAGAGCAGGATAAAAATGCATGGATAGATGGTCCTTAAATGGTGACTGACTGTCAGCTTCTTTTGCGAGGGGTTGTCCAGCTAAGGCCCTGTTTCATGCACGAGGAGAGTCTGACGACTAGCAGGAGGGAACAGAATTTATGATACTTGGAAGAGTGGGATAAAAACACAACTCAAGGGGCCTGGGCTTTCTGTACCATTTTCTTGGAAAAGCAGAGAACATTTTGCTCTGTGAGAAGAATATAGTCTCTGTTCCCAAGAAGACTCACAGACTCTGTGGTGAATTAACAATCCCCCCCCAAGACTTTAGAAGCAAGTCATTTAAATATTTTATTTCCTGTCAAATAAATTAAAACTGGTTCTTGTAGACTGGAATACCTCAGGAGGTGTATTTATTTGCTGAATTACCTTAATAACAAAATACAGATTTATAGTTTGAAAAGATCTACACAATGACTGAGTTAGAGCACAAAAGAGTTTGAAAAAGAGTTTGTAGTACCTTTGAACATAAGAGAAGCCATGTTAGATATATATATATATATATATATATATATATATATATATATATATATATATATATATATATATATAAAGGTGAGCTTATGACATGGATCTATCATTTGGTTTGGTTTTGTTGCAATCATTCAGAGCAAGAGGGGTCAGTTATCAGATTGTTATTACTTAACTATCTCTGATAACTGACCCCTCTTCCTCTGAATGATTGCATCAAAACAAAACCAAATGATAGATCCATGTCATAAGCTCACCTTTTCTTTCATAGGAAAAGAAGGAGGAAATTGAACATTTCTACAGTGCAAAACATTTGTACAATGCAAAATATTATTTTCCAGAATTGTTTGCAAAAAGTAACATATGGACATATGAAGCTGCCTTATACTGAATCAGACCCTCCTTGGTCCATCAAAGTCAGTATTGTCTTCTCAGACTGGCAGCAGCTCTCCAGGGTCTCTAGCTGAGGTTTTTCACACCTATTTGCCTGGACCCTTTTTTGGAGATGCCAGGGATTGAACCTGGGACCTTCTGCTTCCCACGCAGATGCTCTACCATTGAGCCACCGTCCCTCCTGTCAACATGGTTGAGTTATTTCCACTGACTCTTTAGAGCAGGGGTCTCAAACTCATTTGTTATGATGGCCAGATCTGACATAAAGGAGACCTTGTCAGGCCAGGCCATGAGTGTTATAAAATATAATGCCAGGTAGTAGAGATAGAAACTTTATAAAAGACACAGACAAACACAATTAATTTTTTTTTAAAAAAACTTAAAATAAAACATGCTTAAAAGATTAGCATTCTTGCAATATTTTGTTTACTTAACAATCTCTGATAACTGACCCCTCTTGCTCTGAATGATTGCATCAAAACCAAACCAAATGATAGCTCCAAGTGGGCAGCTGTGCTGGTCTGAAGCAGTTGAACAAAGCAGGAGTCAAGTTGCACCTTTAAGACCAACAAAGTTTTATTCAGAATGTAAGCTTTCGTGTGCTCTCTAAGCACACTTCATCAGACGAGGGGATCAGGTATAGTGATGTTAGCACTAGATTGTTTTTAATTGTTGAATTTTAAATTATGATGTATTAATGTTGTGAAATTTAAATTTTTAATTTTTATTGTGATTTTATTGTTCTGAGCCACCCTGAGCCTGGTTCGGCAGGGAGGGCAGGATATAAATCAAATAAATAAATAAAAAATCTGGAGACAATGACTGTGCTGTAGCAATCTTGAGTATGCTGTTCAGGTGTTGTTCAGGTGAGTGTCTGTAAACTACAAACCTACTTTTGATTTATTGACATTCATTACAGAAATCTCATGGTCAATGCTTTGAGCCTAAGACCTAGAGGAAAACATAAAATGGCTGGGCATTTTGACCTTTTGTACATAAGTTGCTTCTTGTGCTGGTCAAGAACATGTGAAGGCACCATGACACAGACTGAGGACCATGTGTTTGCAAAATTATAGTCTTCCCCAGAGAAATAACTACAGCTCCTATGAGGCAGTGCAGGAATACAGAGACAGAAATGTATAGTGGTCAGTATCAGCCTACTTATATGGGAAGACTAGGTTAAAATCCCCAGGCTGCAATGAAAATGTGCTGGGTGAATGTGGTCTGGACACACACAAACAGCCTAATCCACCGAACTGGCTTGTTGTTATTCCTCATCTATATAGTTCACATTGCTTTCCTGCTGGGAAAGACTGGATCATGAAGGCATGAATTCAGAGAAAAGGGAGAGGCAAAACCCAGTTGCACCCAGGAGAGCCCTGGCATAACGAGCTAACAACAAACACACTCTCTCTCTTGCAGGCCTAATAGGAGCCCTCTTTTAGAGTCAAAAGCAAACAAAATATAACATGGAATTCATTCAGTCACCAAAACAATTCCCAATATGCCTTACAAGTGTCAAAAAGACTGATCCACCTTTTAGAGTGTTCATTTGTTTTTGGTCTCTCTTCTTTAATAAGGTGAAAAGTACAACATAACTGTAATGTTCAGGAATCTATTTCATGTTTATTAGTTCCAGGATACTAGAAGCTGGAGCAGTTCCAGTCATGTTTTATTCAGGTGTCTGGATAAGCCTGCTAGAGGAACTGCCATGAAGGGTACTAGTAGTTGATCTTGTGTTATTCTCAATAAATTTACTATATCAGCAGAAATTAGTAAGAGTCCACTAGCACCTTAAAGACTAACAAAACTTGTGGCAGAAGAAGAAGATTTATATCCCGCCTTATACTCTGAATCTCAGAGTGGTTACAATCTCCTTTAACTTCCCCCCCCCCCGCAACAACAGACACCCTGTGAGGTAGGTGGGGCTGAGATAGCTCTTACAGCAGCTGCCCTTTCAAGGACAACTCATACGAGAGCTATGGCTGACCCAAGGCCATTCCAGCAGCTGCAAGTGGAGGAGTGGGGAATCAAACCCCGTTCTCCCAGAACCACCACACCAAACCACTACACCAAACTGGCAGGGGATGAGCTTCTGTGAGTCGCTGGTCACTTCTTCCGATACAGCTAGAATGGGAGTACATCTGTCCTACTGGTTCATTCAAAAACCAGTAGGGGGACATTTTAACCTTCCAGGACATTCAGTTGATGACCTAAAAATAGCAGTTCTTTTACAAATAAATTTCAAAGGTAGATTAGAAAGACACACTGCTGAATTGCAGCTGAAAACGAAGTTCAAGACAATGCATCCACCAGGACTGAATCAAGATCTAGGTTTCCTGTCTCATTAAGAATGCTGATTTCTCCACACTTACCACATCTCTGCATATCACGCTAAATCTAGTTACACCTGCTATAGTCATTCACCTGGTAATGTCATTAATTCCACTTTTCAATATATGAGCCCATCATGAGAAAGGACAGGATATAAATCTACTAAAATAAATAAATATAAATGAATGAATAGGACAGATGGACTTCCATTCTAGCTGTATGCATGTATGCAGGGCTTTTTTTTTGTAGCAGGAACTCCTTTACACCCCTGATGCAGCCAATCCTCCTGGAGCTTGCAGTAGACCTTGTGCTAAGAGCCCTTTAAGCTCTTGGAAGATTGGCTACATCAGGGGAGTGTGGCTTAATATGCAAAGGAGATCCTGCTACAAAAAACCCCTGCGTGCATGCATGTTTGTATGTGGGACTACCTTTACCTTTATGTATGTACGTAGTAAGTTTCTGCCAGTTATTGACCCAACAAATCTGTGCTCATTTGAATATGGTTAGGATTTATTAAAGTCAAGTACATGAGTTAACCTTCTGCTAGAAAGCCATTGCCAGGAATGACCCAACAAGTGAAATGATTACAATTATAGGCATCAAAAAGCACAGGCTAACCTCAATCCCACCCCCGTGGTCCATTGGTTCCCATAGAGGTTGGTACTCCAAGTCATGAGGCATCTTCTGAGGCTCCACACCTCCAAGGTCGCACAGCTACATTCCCAGGCCAAATGGGCCCATTGCCATAGCAACTAGATAAGCAAGCTTGCTGCAACTATGATATATACACATTCCCCTTGAGCTGCAGAGCCTTGTGAGCAAAAATTCTACTTTGTGAGCTACTGGTGTTAAAATTGGGAGCTCCTGCATAATTTAGTGTGGTCTGGGGCTATCCTTCCTGAGCTGAGACAAAAATGTGTGAGCTGGGGGCTAAAAATCTATGAGCTAGCTCACACTAACTCATCTTAGGGGGAACACTGGTAACAATGTCCTCCGTCCCCCACTTAGAGCATAAAGTATATGGTTACTTACAAGTACTAGAGAAACAAAACTTAAAATAGTTCACAAGAAAATAAGGCATGGCAGGCTCAACCTCACATTTGCATCCTGCCCTCCCTGCAAGTGGGCTCAGGGTGGGTAACAGCAAGGAAAATACAAAATTGCTCCATCTCCATGGAAGTTACTGTATGTTTATTCAAGAGCCCACTAGCATCAGCTGGGATGGCTGCAGCCTTGTACAATAATTTGCCTACATCCAGCGGATTAGCCGTGCTTCCTCTGAAGAGTCTTCATAGCCGCACAGTTGGGCACAAGGGCAGCGACTCTGCCAGCTGCAGAAGGCCTTTCCCTAGAGGCAGCTGTTGTGCAAATGTCATCTGGGCTATTGCAACACAAGGTGTGTGTGGGGGGGAGGGAAGTCCCCAGCTGCCCTGGAGGGCTGTTGATGATGCTGAGCAGTGCCACGGGGACCTCTGCACCAGGGGAGCAGCTCTTGTTCCGTTGGCTCTGGGGAGGGGCTGTGGCTCAGTGGGAAAGCCTCTGCTTTGCATGCAGGAGGTCCCTGGTTCAGTCCCCAGCAGCATCTCCAGTTTAACAGACCCTGCCAGGATGTAATGTGAACATCTTCAGTCTGGGACCCTGGACTGGAGAGCTAATACTGGTCTCCAGAGTAGACAAGATTGACTTTAATGGGCTGATTTCATATCAGGAAGTTTTGTAGGTGGGTGTCACTGACAGCTTCAATCCACTGCTGTTGCTCAAACAGAGAAGGTCGTGCTGACATTATTTTCATTCCACAGAATCTGTGGCTGATTTCAGGTCAAAGACAACCAGGCCTCAAGACAGAAAGACCATTGCCAAACCACTCCTCATTCTGAGCCCCCCGTGAGAAACTGTTACTTCTTCACCCGTTGCCTCCTCCCCTCTGCTAGAAGGTGACGCTGTCTCCAAGCTGCACCAGCCCTCTCATGCAAGGGCTAACTGAGGAGCATTTCTGAGCAGTGAGCTTGTAAGAACCTCAGAAAAGCCCTGCTGGGTCAGACCAGTGAGGGTCCATCTAGTCCAGCCTCCTGCCACCCACAGCTCGTCTGGCGGGCCAACAACAGGGCAAAGAGGCCGAAGCCTTCCCCTGTTGCTGCCTGATGTCACTCAGTGTGATTTTATCACTCTGAAGTCTGCCTTTCCTCTCCCCTCCTCCCATTCTGCGAGGGAGGACAGGCTGAGAGAGAAGAAGAAGAATTGCAGATTTATACCCCGCCCTTCTCTCTGAATCAAAGACTCAGAGCGGTTTACAATCTCCTCTATCTTCTCCCCCCACAACAGACACCCTGTGAGGTGGGTGGGGCTGAGAGGACTCTCACAGCAGCTGCCCTTTCAAGGACAATTCTTGCGAGAGCTGTGGCTGACCCAAGGCCATTCCAGCAGCTGCAAGTGGAGGAGTGGAGAATCAAACCCGGTTCTCCCAGATAAGAGTCTGCACACTTAACCACTACACCAAACTAACTCTCACACCAAACTAACTCTCATGGTGAAGGGCCACCCAGGCCAAAGGTCTCATAGTTAGGCAGGGATGGGGACTTGGCCTGCCACGATATCCCCTTGCAGCACAGCCCCTATCTCCAGAGGCATGACAGAGCAGTCACATTCTTGAGTCAAAAACTCTGACCCCCCCCCCATTCTATAGACCCCTGAGGGCCCATTTACAGACCACAGACATTGGATATGCACAACAGGAATCCTGTTGTTGGCTTTGCATCACTGTTGCCAAGCTGCCCCAAGTGAGCAGGTGTGTGTTTCCCGTATTCCAAGACCCGTGGCTCAAAAGCCAGCCATTGCTCATGGCTCCAACTGTAAATCTTTGCTGGGGAAGAGCCGACTTGTGCAACTGTGGGGCATGCCTAGTTATTGTCCTTGTCTTCCTTTCTCTCTTGTGCAATGTCTGCCTGTGCTATTTGTGCCCTGGTTAAGGTATGTGCAAGTCTCCTCCAACAGACAGGAAGCAGCGGAGGCATCAGATCCACATAACATATTGTGGATTGTTCTTTATGTTACAACCTGGGACTAAGCAGTAGACAAGTGCACCTTTAAGACCAACTAAGTTTTATTCAGAATGTAAGCTTTCACATGCTCTTCAGCAGGCTTCATCAGACAAATGGGAATGGACGCAGCAGTTCTTAATATATATGTGCAGTGTGGAATCATGGGGATGTTTTTAGCAGATTAAAAGAATCACAAATAGGATCTGTGTTTGTTAGTATAGGACAAAACAGGGCTGAAAAAACACTAGGTGATAAAAAGCAGACTGCTGTTGTAGGGGTGCCATAAATCGAGGTAACATTCCGGCTTTGTTAGTTTAAATAGAGGGCATGTTTACTCAAGGGATTATAACATCCATATAGTTTGCCATAGGATGGGTTGGTATATGCAATAAGACAAACAGCCAATATCCCCCATTTGAGTATGTCAATGTCAAGCATGCGGGCTCAATGATGTGTCAAAGTTGATACAAAGACTACGTTTATTGATAAACTGATACTTTCAGTGTAACAGATTCTTGAGTGTGATGCTGCACATACATTGATACAATACTTTTAAGGCTTACTTCAAAAGGATTCCAAAAGGTGGGGGTGAGGGGTAGCTCTCATACATAAACTATCATAAATGTCTACATTCTCATAGTGTTATCAGGACTCTGTCCTTGCTTTCCCCAGATGTGTTGTACTCCCTACCAGGAATGTATGGGAAGGTGCTGATTACTTCTCAAGTTAGTTTCGTTTCTCACTACTTTTACTTTGCAAGCAATAAAGCAAGAAGGGGGAGGGGAAAGAATAACAAAGCTAGTAAAGACTGGTCCTTCCTGATACTTTGCAGGTCAGTGTTATGGACCCTATAACAATCAATTATCAATGGAATTTCACCATGCTTGAAAGTCAATACAAAAACCCCAAATATGCACTGTTCTAAAACACAACGTCCATCGCTGCCTCCGTTCCAGCACTGCGCTCCGCACCACCGTGGAAGAGATGGCTGCTACGCCAGGACCGATTCTAGCCTTCAACCTGGCTAGGCCTGAGAGATGGGAAACATGGTTAGAGCAGCTGGAGAACCACATCGAATACAACGAGGTCATGGGCCGCAGGAAGAAGGCGCTGCTCCTCAGCTCCTGCGGAATGGACACTCTGGAGCTGGCGCAAGACCTCATGGTGCTCGTTACCCTCAAAGTGGCCACCTTCGACGAGATCACCACGGCCTTCACAACTCACTTCGCTCCGCAACTGACAGTCCTGGCATGCCACCTCGAGTTCTCAGAACACAGCCAGCGACCCAACAAGTCTGTGGCCGAATTCAGTGCCACCCTCCACCAGTTGTCCATCCACTGCAAGTTTCCAGATCTGGACGAAGTGCTGAGGGACCGGTTCATCTTTGGTCTGCAGGACAAGAAGCTGCAGAGGAAACTGGTCTGTAAGGATGACACCGATCTGGCCAAGGCCATCAAGGAAGCCACAGCCTATGAGAAGACTAGGAAGGAGTGAGCTTCAACTTCAGCCCATTGAGCTACCACTTCATTGTCCAGATTTGAGGACTCAGGGGAGGATGACGCACTCAAGCTCCAGCACGCGGCTTTGAAGCAACCGGCAAAATGGTCAACTGGTAGTGCGTTGGCCCATGAGTGCGCCAGCTGCAGGGATGACCACAAGCGCCGTTCCTGCCGATTCCGAGATGCTGTCTGCCACCAGTGTGAAAGGCAGGCCACCTAGCAAGGGTCTGCCACTCCAGGTCGATGTGACCCACCCCGAGAAGTGCTGGCCAGTGAAATGCGGGCAGACACCAAGACACCACCATGGCGGAAGACCTCCACTCCATCTACTCCTTGGATGAGCAGGTATGCCAACTTCCCCTGCCTTCCCCTGGGAAGTTGCAAGTGACCATTTGCATAGAGGGCAAGCCATTTAAAATGGAAGTAGACTCGGGGGCTGGACAGACTGTAATTTTGCTCCGAACCTTCTGGGGGTTATGCTCGGGAGGGGGGGGGGAGTCCAGCTGCAGTTATCCCTGTTTGTGGTCCAAGACTACCAAAAGCGGGAGATTGCAGTAAAGGGAGTGGGGTTCCCAAGGGTGAAAAACGGCGGCTTCTCAGGGAGACTGCCCCTAATAGTTGTGAAAGGGGATTTGAGCAGTCTGCTGGGCAGAACATGATTCGGACCCCTTGAAATCCAGGTGACCAGATTAAACCAGGTTCCTACCCGGCCCAGGGACTTCCAGAGCATTTGTAGGGAGTTTCCGGCAGTTTTTGACGGGACCCTGGGGACTTACACAGGGCCCCCTGTGTTGCTGCAACTAGACCCGAATGTCCAGCCCATAAGGCTGAAGGCCTGGCATGTTCCCTTTGCCCTGAAACACAAGATAGATGAGGAGCTAGATCTCCTGGTAGCCCAGGGAGTGTTGGAGCCAGTTGCTAACACCTGCTGGGAGACGGCCATCGTCACCCCAGTCAAGCCCAACGGCCGCATCCACCTCTGCATGGACTATAAGTGTACGATAAATAAGGCACTACGGAACCATGCCTACCCAGTGGCAGTTGTGAGCCATGTGTTTGCCTCCCTAGCGGGGGCCAAGATCTTCAGAAAATTGGACTTGGCCCAGGCGTACCAACAGCTGCCGGTGGACGCCGCCACAGCCGTGGCGCAAACAATAGTGATGCATAGAGGTGCCTTCAAGGTCAAGTGCCTCCAGTTCAGAGTCAGTGTGGCCCCAGGTATCTTCCAGAACCTAATGCGACTCTCTTTTAAAAGGTAACCCGGGGGTCCCGCCATTTTTCAACAATGTGTTAATCGCTGCCGTTCACCTCCTGCCTCCGTGCAGTTCTCCAAAGATTCGACGCAGCGGGCCCGAAAGTGAAGAGGGAGAAATGTCTGCTGAGGGTCCCCAAGATCGACTTCCTGGGGTACTCCTTGGACGTGAATGGCATCCACCCCTCGAAGGAAAAGGTGGAAGCCATTTGCAATGCTCCCACCCCACCAATAAAGCAGAACTACAGGCTTTCTTAGGACTCCTCAACTTCTACCATGCCTTCCTTCCCCACAAGGTGGCGGTAGTGGAACCCCTCCACCACTTACTGGACAAATGGGCTCCATGAATATGGGGCTACCAGCAGGCCGCCACTTTCCAGGTGGTGAAGGACCTCCTCACATCCAACAGCCTGCTGGCGCATTTTGACGAGCAGCTGCCCATGGTCTTGGCATGTGATGAGTCTCCTTACGGGGTGGGGGCGGTATTGGTGCACGTGCTGCCGGATGGTCGGGAGGTTCTGGTGGCTTATTATTTGAGAACATTGCAGAAACCTTAGCACAACTAAGCGCAAATAGATAAGGAAGGGTTAGCCATTGTTGCTGGTGTTAAGAAATTTCATGATTATTTATACAGCTGACCCGTCACCATTCTCATAGACCATAAACCACTTCTAAGCCTGTTTGCCCCCGAACGCCAGACTCCGCAGATGCTGTCATTCCGGGTGTTAAGGTGGTCCATTTCCGTAGCAGGATACCAATATGACCTCCACTACCGGCCAGGTAAGGCTATGGGCCATGCGGATGCGTTGAGTCGGCTGCCGCTTCCCTCCGGGGACCCAGATCTGGTGCTGGCGCACCAGATAATGTTGTTGGAGTTGCTTCCGTACTGCTTGGTTCACACTAAGGACATCGCTCAATTTTCTGCCAGGGACAAAATCCTCTCCCGGGTTCACAACTGGGTGTGGAGGGGATGGCTCACCGGCCGGGTGGGCTCAGCGTTTGCAGCTTTCACATCCTGCCAGGATGAGCTATCAGTTCACAAGGGCTGTTTACTATAGGGAGGACGAGTGGTGGTGCCCCCCACTCTGCAGCAGAGAGTCCTAACCAAACTGCACGACTCACACCCAGGGATCATGTGGATGAAGGCTCTTGTCCAGTTACGTCTGGTGGCTGGGAATATCTGACACCATTGAATCCTGGGTGGCGAGGTGCCAGCCATGCCAGGAGATCTGGCCAGTGCCGCCCCGAGCCCCAAACTCACAGTGGGAGTCCACATGCAACCCGTGGTCCCACTTGTATCTGGACTTTGTGGGGCCCTTCCAGGGGCAGCTATTTTTCCTCATCGTGGACTCCCACTCAAAGTGGTTAGAAGTAGTCCCCGTGGCTTCCACTTCCTCCCAAGCTGCAATTACAGCACTCTGCAGGGTTTTTGCCACCCAGGGGCTTCCAGACGTGCTCGTCTTGGACAATGGGACAGCCTTCACCTCAGGGGAGTTCCAGGACTTCTGCAGCCGGAACCTAATCTGGCACATTAGGTTAGCCCTTTTCCACCCGGCTACAAACGGCCAAGCGGAAATTATGGTGGGGTCCACAAAAGAGTCACTCAGTCGCATCATCCAAGGGGATGGGAGGCCTGCCTCACAGAGTTCCTACAAGTCTAACCCGCTATCCCCTGCACAGCCACTGGCCGCTGCCCAGCTGAGCTCCTCATGGGCCGGTAGCTGGCGACGCTCCTAGACCGCATACACCCCAATCGGGCCCCAGACATGCAAGAGATACCCAATGTGGTTCAAAATCCCAGGAGATTCGATACGGGGGACTTCATGTATGCCAAGAACTTTGGGGGGGGGGGTGGCTTGGCTTCCG
This sequence comes from Heteronotia binoei, assembly GCF_032191835.1. Classification (NCBI taxonomy): domain Eukaryota; kingdom Metazoa; phylum Chordata; class Lepidosauria; order Squamata; family Gekkonidae; genus Heteronotia; species Heteronotia binoei. The sequence continues at coordinate 3,624,756 of NC_083233.1, forward strand.
GCCTGAGTCTCAAGAGTACTGGGGTCTGTAATGTACGAGGTCACCATGGGGAGGGGGGTTTACCATGCAGAGACACATCAACCAGTTGAGGTCACGGGCGGTGCCCAGGGATGAGATCGAGAAAGACGGTGGGTCACGGGACTCGCCAGCTGACCCGGCTCTGACAGCCCCTGAGCCGGCAGACACAGCAATTCCGACCCCTGCCGTTCCACCAGAACATGAGCCAACCGGAACCCCCGAACCACCAACAGATGTTCCACTTGCTGCGCTGGAAGCCACCGTGGCGCTGCCGCCCTCTTCTGCTCCCAGGCGATCAACACGGGAGCACCGCAAGCCTGCGTACTCAAGGGACTGTGTGTGTCAGGGCTTGTGAACTAGGAGGGGAGGGATGTTACGTATGTGGACTCAGTAGAGAACTGAATTGGTTGTTCCCGCATGGCTCATTGGAGCCAGATGACTGGAGTTTGGGGACTTGGGAACTATAGGCAGCAGGATCCAAATCCCTGCCGCCCTGCTCCAAACACGAGCCCCCTGCTGGTTTGAATGGACCAATAGAATGCTAGCGTGGGAACCCTGACATGTTAGCCCTTTCCCCAGTCTTATATGTAGGCCTTACTATGCTGAAATCAATAAAGATTCACTGCCACCTCGCCTCTTCCATGTATGGAACTCACTATATTATACAAGGTATTTTTCTTTTAGAACAGTGTATCAGTTTCAGGCACAGGGTAGCCTCCTTCTCTGTTTGCTTTCTGGTGTCATAGGAAATTGCTGCTGAAGTTATGCAGGAGACATTGAGGTCTTTTGTGCATTGGGCTTGTGCTCCATCTTGATTTCTTTACTGGGCCTGTTTCCCCCTCACCACTTGCACATGAGATCATTGGCCAATTGCATCCCAAGTAAGATGGGTAGTTAGTTCACTTTATTTTATTTCTCCCTGCTGTTGACTGTACCCTGCTTATGTCAGGTGACAAGGATTTACTGCAATTCACATGTAACCAAGAGCAACTCGCAGCGGGAAATGGAGCACCTCAGCTACATCTCAGCAGCTTCCTGTCTGAGCTCCTGCAGCAGGCAGCCTCCTTGCTGGGGATTAGTCCATAAGCCACAAAAATGCCTCTTGCCTCAGCAGGGTATCCTGCTCAGAGCTTACCTGCTCTCAGCAGCCATTTTCTCCAGGGGGCAGCTCTCTCTGCCATCTGCCATGGTAATTCCGTGAGATCTCCAGGCCCCACCTGAAGGTTACAAACAACAACAGGGCTACAACAGATAGGAAGCTAAACAAAATGACAAGCTGTTGCAAATAATAAATATTGTAATAGTTATCAGTTACAAGGCTGCTGAAATAGCATAGCATACAATAGTGTCAGTAATAACAATGAACACATCACATATCCAACAAAGCAGGAGTCCAGTATCACCTTTAAGACCAACAAAGTTTTATTCCAAATGTAAGCCTTCGTGTACATGCCCACTTCGTCAGATGAGGAATGAGGTACAGTGAGCAGAGCTACATAAACCTGGTAGGCAGTGGTTTAGAATGTAAAGTGGTACAAAGTTAAAATCCAATGGCAGAATAGCAAAATTAACAAATTGAGAAAACCTTTGATCTGGGTAGCATTAGCGTGGGAAACCAATAAAACAGTAACATGTCAGAATGTGAGAATGTCTGGTAATTATTCTATTGCTAGTAAGCCTGAGCCAAAATGAGGGCATTTCTTTCTCAGAAGTTTTCTCCGTCCAACTAATTTACCTTTTAACATGTAGCATACATATAAACATCGTTCTAGTTTGCCATTAGAAAAAAATACATTAAAACATAGTGAAAGATGGGTTTAGTATATGTAATGAGATAAACCGCCAATATTCCTTATTTGAGTATGTCGATACAAAAACCATTATTCTGCTACAATATTCTAAAAGAGAAATACATTGGAATACTGTGGATATATAGCTATACTTGGTGAAAGTGGATTTAGTAATATAGAATCAGTTCTTAGAATAAGGGAAGTCCAAACAATAAGTAAAAGTGAGACAGTCTCTGTCTATATGGAGAACCTTGCAGCCCACTCTGAACCAGCTTGTACTGATTCTATATTGTATATGCAACGCGATCATTGCTATTACTTATGCTATTGTATGGTATGCTATTTCAGCAGCCTTGTGACTGATAACTATTATGATATTTATTACTGGCAGTGGCTTGTTATTTTGTTTAACCCACCTGAAAGTTGGCAATCCTATCATGGGGAAGCAGGAGGTCAAAACAGCCCTGGGAACAGTTTCCTCTGCTTCCCTCACTATGGCGCCTGACAGAGAAAGCAGGAACTGGTTTCTGGTGCTGCCCCTTGGTCCAGCAGCCACAGCCTCTGCATCTCTCCCACATATTGGAGCATGAGTGAATTCAGGTGCCGAATGGCAACAGCAGGTGTGATTAGGTGGGCTGGCCTGAGAGCTGGTGGCTGTTGCTCTCCTCGGCCAGACTTACCCAAAGACAGGCTGCCAAAGGGAATCGAGGAGGAATGGCTGGAAATGGAGGGGCAGATAAAGGCAGGTTGCCTGGCAGGTGGGAGAGAGCAAGAAGACAGCAGGGAAAGGGCAGAGGCTGTGGAAAGGGAAGAAAGACACAGTGGGGAATACAGGAGAAAATGAAATGCTGCTTACAAGCCTTCGAGGGACCTTCTGCTTCTAAGAATACGAAAGAAAAAAGGTGCTTCTGCACTTTCCAGGGCCACTGTAGACTCTTATGAAGAAAGTTGGAGTCCAGAGGCACTTTCGAGACCAACCAGTTCTGGGAATAAGCTCATACCCAGAATTCAGCATGGTTGGTCTTAAAGGTGCCCCTGGACTCCAACTTTGCTCTGTTGCTTCAGACCAACGCAGCTGCCCACCTGGATCTAGAGTATCTTATGTATTGCTTGACCACAGTTCTTCCAAGAGGTACAAGCAGGGGTCATTTTATAGGGGAAAAGGTGATGGAGCTCCTCCGGGGATTGTTATGCAGCTGCACCTACTATTCAATGGACAAGGTGGGAAGGAGGAAGTGGAACTGTCAGAAAGGTTCAAGAGCTGTCCTCCTGTGAGCTCCCGTTGAATCCAAGGCCTGGGTACAAGTAAAACCTGATGTTGGGGGGGGGAGGGGCATAATAACCAACATCTGCTCTCACCATCATGCTCAGTGACGCTGCCTGCTGATCCTTCAGGGCGTGCCCACTATTTAACTCTAGTTTATCTTGCTTTTATTTAAAACTATGCAGAAAATAAATAGAATAATAATACTTTCAAAGCCAGAATTATACAGTAAAATAATGGGTGGTGGTTAATGTCTGTATTGCCAGCGATCCAAGCAAACAGCACCTGCCGCTGCCATCACTCATGGCCTTGTCTTGTTTGCAGTGCACATGGCATGAGCATTGTGGAGAGTCCTCAAGGCCAGCCATGTTCGCCCAGCTAAGCTGCCACTGCCCTTGTTTATTGATGCCTCCAAGTGCTTGCTTCTCCTGCTCTGATGTGCTGTCAGGAGTGAGTTCAAGTTCCACCCTCCGGCTCTCAGCGGGGAACAGCGGCCTGGTCCAGGCTTTGCTGACTAGCAAACACCTCCCTCCTTCCTGATTTTTATTTGCAACATTGAATTTACAACTTGGTGTGAATTCCATTCCTTCAGAAGGAGAAACAGTGGCCATATGGTGGTGTTGCAAGCAAACTTTTGCTGAGGCATTCTGACAGGCAGTGATCCCCCCCCCCCCTCTTTTGATCAGGTGCAGGAACAATCTGAAGAACTGGTGAGATCCAGCTCTGGGCTGAAGAAACCAGAAATCAACTTCGATGAAGGCCCCAGATGAGAAACTGATGGGAGTTGAAATGTTGATTGATGGTATTTTGGGGATAGGCGAAACCAAAGCATTTTCTCTGATCAAAAAGCAAGTCCTGAAATTGACCATAGTAGTTTGATTCCAAGAGCCTCACCCCTGTTTTGGATCTTTCTTACCCAAAATCTTTACCCCCACCACATGCACCATCTTACCATCCCAAGTTATTGCAGACCCTTTTTGTCTGCAAGACGGAACATTACACCTACAATGATTTTGCAGGGGATATTTTTGAATAGGCCATATAGTGACAGAATTTGCCCTTGTGGTCTTAATAGGACTGTTCAGTACAGTTCATTGATTGTAATTAGCCATTGGCTGTTACAAGCCTACAAAAATCTCAAGGAAAAGCAAAGTAAACTAGAAGTTAGTGAACACACAAAGTATCATGTAAAGTAAAATGGTATAACAACAGATGCAATACAAAAGCAATAACAATGGAGATATACACATAAATATAATAGAATTGATACATCCTTTCACGTCCTCCTGGAATGCAGATTTTTTAAATCATGAGGGACTAGGAATAAGGCCCATTGTGAAGGAAAATACAAAGGGCTCTAGAAAGAGGCTCTGGGTGAGTGCCCCCCACCTTTGCTGTCTTCCCACCCACCCAAGTGAAGGCATTCGCACACACCCCACACTTGGTGTCTTCTCACCCCCCACCTTCCCACCCCATCACTGTCCTAATATCACCTCATTCTCTCAACTCTCCCACACACACCTGTGTCATTCACTCATCCCCCACTTTTGCTGTCTTCCCACCCCCATCCAACCCTTGGCATTCACTCATCCCCCACTCTTGCTCAATCAAACCAATCAAAATACCTTTAATGGCATAACAGTATTAAAAGATACATTGTAACAAACACTTCCAATGATTAAAATTCATCTAAAAAGTACAATTCATATAAAAAGCCTATGTCTAAGAACAACTGCTTCTGCTAAAAATTTAGCTACCATATTAGTGGTTTCTGTGAAAGTATCATTGAGCAGATATCAAACTGGGCTATATTGGCTTCTAAATAGATCAGAATATAAGGGTAGAAATTTGTTACGGACTTCTGTGTGTAATTGGCAATTAAGCATAATATGGGAAATTGAGTCAATATCAGTAGTGGGGCAACTGCAGAGTCTTTCCTGTAAGGGAATGTTATGAAATTGACCCCACAGCATCTTGCTGTCTTCCCACTCACCCCACAACGGAAATAGATGCTGGCTCCCCTCTTGTATGTGTGTGTGCATGTGTGCCCCTGTGTCTGTGGTGGCTCAAAGTCCTGAAAGAGGCCCAGAATGGAGATAAGGAAGAATAATTATGGAGGGTGTGGGGGGGCATGATGACAGTCACACAGATGCTGAAGCTCAGCATTCCTTTTATTTGCAGTGCATTGTTGCCTCCTTTTCCTGTCACTTTCAGCTTTACAGCATTTAGCATCAGTGTGAAGTGGGATGTTTTGCCTGGCTTGGTTGTGTTAGGGTATACCATACAGTCTGCTCTTCAAGGCGGCTGTTTTCTGTAGGGGAATTAATCTGACTTCAGCTTTTCATCTCTCCCCCTTCCCTGAAGCCTCTACCTAGGAAAAGTGCAATCTTTCTCCACAGTGTAGACCAAAGCAGCTTACATAATTTTTCTCTCTTCCTGGAGCAGTTGTAATTCTGAGCAGGGCCATAGCCAGGATTTTAAAAGTCAGGGGGCACCCTTTCCCATGCACTCACCACTTCTCAGAAGCTTTCTGGGGTAGAGGCAAAAGCTGGAGGCTCTGTAAGTGGCCAAGTCTAGGCAGCCAACCCTAAAACTTTGGAGTCAAGGAGGGACTGCACCTTGCATGCAAGCGGGGGGGGGGAGGTTTCCTTCCACCTCCCTGTCCCTCACCCCAGCATTTTGTAGCCAGCAGCTCCATTCATCCCCTCCCTGGCCCATTCGATGTTGCTTCATCTGCCTCCTGCTCCTCCACCTCCTTGCTCTCTGCCTGTTGCTTTTATTGCTGCAGTTCTGGCTGCTGCTGCTGACACTTTGCCAGCTCAGCCATGGCAAAAAGAATACAGGTAGGTGCATCCCGGAGGGCCCCCTGGGAGTCAGGGGGCCCTGCCTAGAAGTCAGGGGGTAGTGCCCCCACAGGCTTGCCTGTGGCTACAGGCCTGATTCTGAGTCATCTCTAGCCCTCATCTGGAGTTTGGCAGCAATGGCCAGTCCTACCTCAGAGTTAGACACATCTCTGATGCTTCTCTGTATCCAGTGGCTGCTGGGAGGCTGGCTTGGTGGGCCTTCAATGGGGTGGCAGATGGCTATTGCTGGTGGCTGATCCAAAGCCAGTCAGGAGGGCACAGTACAGTAGCAGAGCCCTGTGTGAAGGCATGGAAGGCCACAGGAGACAGATGGGGGCTGCATGTGCTGGGAAGCCATCTGTGTGGGCTGTTGATGGGACAGCAAAGGACTGTTGCCAGCAGTGGCCACAATGCCTTTTGTGAGACCGCAGTAGAGTGGTAGCCCTTTCTGAGGCTGGTTGACAGAGAGGACACAGAGAAGCATCGAAGATGTGTCTGTCTCTGAGTTAAGACAGCTTTTGGCAGTTTGTTCAACATTCCTGGGCCTGCAGTAGGCAGGGGCAGGGGAGTCAACCAGGCCAGAGATGCTGACTGAGCCTTGATGGGCTAATGGTTTATGCAGTGCATGGAATGCATCCTGAAGCCAATGGAAGAGCTCCATTTGGCCACCCCGCAAGAGAATTATGATCCATGATTACTATATCAAGCCTTCATTCAACCAGTCATTTTCCCACAAACACACTCTAGAAGGCCGGGCTCTTTTGCTCAGTGACAGGGATCCTAAGGTCACTTTAGCAACTTCAAAATTTGTCTCGGTCCTTTAAGCCCTTGCATCTGAAAAATAAGAAAGAACTGTCTTCTGTTGCTCAAGATTTGTGAATCAGTGAGCTTCTAAGGGTACAAAAGAAAAGGAAGATCTGGTGAGATCCTGCCTTTGGACCAGCCTTAACCGCAAGAAGAACATCCATGTCTGTAATGCTTTTGGCAACTGGGCTCCCACATGTCAGCTCTGCCCTGTCTCTCTCGGGCCTTTTCTGTGCTGATGTTTTGCCTTACTTTTACTGCGCATGTCCGTCAGATTCTCATTCCCATCACTTTCACTGTGCATCTCCCATTTCCCCCCTGGTTCTACACTGGTTTTCCTCCCTTCAGTGCTCAGTTAGCTTTCCCTTTTCTCTTTGCCTGGGGCTTCTGAGAGCAATTTTGCCATGGCTTCCCCTCTTACTTTGCTTCCAATCCAAAGGCAATTCAAAAGCAGGCATATTCCCTCAGATTTTTTCCCTTCCACCCATTTCTGACACCTCCAAGGCTGCTTCTCCCCCCACATTGAGGTCATTCCTCCCACAGGGGGTGTTTTTAGTACATTCAAGGTACAATACTAAAGAAAATTCAGAGATTTTGTGCCTATGTGCACTTTGTTTTAGAATCCAATTTGAATGCCAAAATCAGAGCCAGTTCAGAAACATGATATTACCTCTGGCAAAATGTTCCTATGTTTAACAACAAGATAAGTGCACTGAGAAATACTTGTGCAGTGAGAAATATTTGCCCTTGGTGGAAATAATATTTGTGCAGTGAGAAATATTTGCCTTTGGTGGAAGTAAGTAATAAATGTCTCTGATTGACAGCTGGTGGTGATATATGTTGCAGGAGTTGTTTTTAATTTACTGTACATTATTTTTCATGTTTTAACTATGTATTAACTATGTGTGTTTATATTTGTAAGTGTCCTTAGGCGCTATGGAAAGATGGGATACAGATATGTTTAAAATGTCAGTACTTCAGAGGAAGGTGTGTAACATCATATCAGAACAGGCTCTGAGCTCTTTCGGATGGTGTCTCCACTATGTCTGTCATACAGCAGTACAAGCAGTATGTCTGTCTCCTTGTCGGAGTCTTTCTAAAATCTTTATGAAGGGCCTTGCTAATATTACTAAGGAATGCCATGGCCATCTTTTTCACTTTTAAAATGTAAATCTACCACAAATGTCCCTACTCTTGAATACAAGCAAACAAGAAGAAATGAAGTTGAGCTTAGTCAAAGTTGTACCTGTTGACCCTGAATATGCATTAAGAAGATGTTTTGCAGATTCTTATAACATCCTTAAAAATCAATAAAATTGGCCTTTGCTATTAGGATGTGCATTGAACTCCCAGAACTCTACAAACTCCTTTAACACCCACCTACCAGAGAAGTGAGAGAAAGTCAAACAGCATAACTACTGATTGAGAGAAAAGTGAAGTGTAGGCAACTTTGTCTGCCAGCTCTCGCATGGGTGCAAGAAGGCAGAGGTCCCTCACCCTGAGAGACATGTTGCTGTTGTTTTGTAAACAACAAGTACCAGGGGAAGCCATGCTGGGAATTATTAGGAAGGGAATTGAAAACAAATCAGCCAGTATCATAATGCCCCTGTATAAATCGATGGTGCGGTCTCATTTGGAATACTATGTGCAGTTCTGGTCGCCGCACCTCAAAAAGGATCTTATAGCATTGGAGAAAGTCCAGACTAGACTTGATTAAAGGGCTGGAACACTTTCCCTATGAAGAAAGGTTGAAACGCTTGGAACTCTTTAGCTTGGAGAAACGTCGACTGCGGGGTGACATGATAGAGGTTTACAAGATAATGCATGGGATGGAGAAAGTAGAGAAAGAGGTACTTTTCTCCCTTTCTCACAATACAAGAACTCATGGGCATTCGATGAAATTGCTGAGCAGACAGGTTAAAACAGATAAAAGGAAGTACTTCTTCACCCAAAGGGTGATTAACATGTGGAATTCACTGCCACAGGAGGTGGCGGCGGCCACAAGCATAGCCACCTTCAAGAGGGGTTTAGATAAAAATATGGAGCAGAGGTCCATCAGTGGCTATTAGCCACAGTGTGTGTGTATAAATTTTTTGCCACTGTGTGACACAGAGTGTTGGACTGGATGGGCCATTGGCCTGATCTAACATGGCTTCTCTTACGTTCTTATGTTAAGTCCTTCTGATGAAAAGAAATGGTTTGGGATGCCTCCAATTTAGGGCAACAGCACAAAGAAATTGCTGCCCTTTGATAAGCAATAGAGTGGATTTGGAGAGCTGGACAAATGAGATGTGTCTCCTGTCTGAGAAAGAAGTTCAACATGTCGTCTGCCTGCAGCCCATCTAGTTCTCATGTGTGTCACTGGAAAACACGTTCCGGCCTTTTGGAGGATGAACCTGGACTCCCAGCCTGAGAATAAGAGCTCAGCCACCAGACGCTTCCAGTGTGATGCAGCCGTGATGTGGCCAAGCAGAGAAGGCTTTCCGTCTGGCTCCTGTCCTTGTCACACTCCCCACCCCACCCCCCACAGCTGTCCTGTCCTGCTAAATGAAAGCACGCTCTTATTGATGGCTTGCCTGGCACTTGAAAGAGATGCTGAATCAACACACAGCTCAGCCCTGTGGGCCACTGCTGTGCCGAGGCACTCACTAGCTATAAATCATGGGCGGTGCTGGATGCTTCTAGAGGCATGTGTCTCTTGGTGCAAAGTGGGGAGGAGAAGCACTCGACAGATGTAGGAGGCAGGGGTGTGTGTGTGGTAGGTGGCTTCATGAATCTAAAAGTCTTATTTTTTCCCTCCCGCCTCAGTTTGAATAATAAAGTTGTAAATTTGAAGTCTGGCTACTGTGAATGGGTCTGTTCTATGAGCTTGGCTAAATTTTCATGCTGGGGGTGCAGTGGAAGGGTAAGTGTCTGTGCCAAAAGAAAGGACTGAAGCAGGCCCAGACGCAAGGGGGTGCCCATGAGTGCCTGGCCCCCTCCAAACAACCCACCCTTCCTCAAACTTGTAGGGTTGCCAATCTCCAATTGGGGACAGGGGACCCAATTATTTTTTGTCTGTCCTGAGCTGGCTGTCCATCAACTTCACTGGCTGCCTCCCCAAGTGCCAAGCCCCCTCTCACCACTTTCTCCGCCTCATGCAGAATTGCATCAACTCCTCCCATGTCTCCACTTCTCTTGGGATTTTTTCTCTGGGTACAAAACTCCATATTCCTTTCCTTGTAGGGGAGATGCTCTGCCCCCTTTGTACTTTTTAAAGCACTTTTCTGTTCCTTTTCCAGTGCTACAATACCCTTTCTGAGGAATGCTGATAGAAATTTAATACAGTATTGCAAGATGCAGCCACACCATAGATCCATACAAGTGCTTGATGCTATAGCGGCTGATTTGTTTTCATAGTTTTCCTTAAGAATCTCTAAGCTTTGCCATGACTGCCAGACAGGTACTAGATGTTTTCAGAATTCCAAGGTCTCTTTCCTGCTCTGCCAACACCAGACCTCATACGCATATATTTAAAGTTAGGGTTTTCTGCCACAATGTACTTCACTTTACACTAAACCTATCATGTGCCAATTTGCCACCCAGTTTAGAGGGATCTTTTTGGAGGTCTTCATGATCTGCTTTGATGTAGTGGTTAAGTGTGCAGACTCTTATCTGGGAGAACCGGGTTTGATTCCCCACTCCTCCACTTGCACCTGCTAGCATGGCTAGCATGGCCTTCCTTCCTCCCCAATCCCAACTTCCCTCCCTCCCTCCCTCCCTTCCTCACTCCCTCCCTCCCTCCCTTCCTCCCTCCCTCCCTCCCTCCCTTCCTTTCTTTCTCCCTCCCCCTCCCTCCCCAATCCCAACTTCCCTTCCTTCCTTCCTCCGTCCCTCCCTCCCTTCCTTCCTTCCTTCCTTCCTTCCTTCCTTCCTTCCTTCCTTCCTTCCTTCCTTCCTTCCTTCCTTCCTTCCTTCCTTCCTCCCTCCCTCCCTCCCTCCCTTCTTCCCCCTCCCTCTCCCCTTCCTTCCTTCCTTCCTTCCTTCCTTCCTTCCTTCCTTCCTTCCTTCCTTCCTTCCTTCCTTCCTTCCTTCCTTCCTTCCTCCCTCCCTCCCTCCCTCCCTCCCTCCCTCCCTCCCTCTCTTCCTTTTTTCCTTCCTTCCTCAGCAAGCAGTTCAGACACAGGCTGGCCAACAGCATGTGCCTTCTGAGCCACAAAAAAGGTTATCTTGCTTCAGGACGGAGGCCAAGCACCAACTTTTAAACATCTTATCATCTTTGGTCCTGAGTCTCGCTCCCCGAGTAGCACTTTGTCTGTATGAGAAGGGCTGTTTCAAGAGGCTGGAAGTGAGTGAAACAAGACAAAATACAAGACAACTCAGTAGATAAATGAAACAAGGTCAGGGCATTCAAGAGAGCACGACTTGCTGGTTGTGTGGGAAGGGAGGCCTGTAGTCTGTGGCCCAGCCCGAGGCTTCTGTTAGCATGACTGCCGAAAATGCCTCATGCCCCTGACTTCCCCAGGGAGGGAGGCTGCTGGTGCCCATTTCCCCACAGCTGTACTCTGGCATCCTGTTCCCAGCACAGTCCAGATGAGATGCTGGGCTTTCTGCGCTCTCCTCATGAAACAAGGGAAAGCTCAGCCTGTCCTTCTGTCAGGCCCATTCACAGTTGCCAACACAGGCTTGGATCCTAAGCTGCCTCCATCCTCACAGCGGCCGCTTCCATGCAGGGAGAACTGTTTTTGTCAATGCTCCCTTCTCATCGCAGTTGTCAGACTTGGAACTTCAAATAAGAACGAATCATTTTGTTTCAAAATTAATCCACTTATTTGAGAACTAGTGGTCTGGGATAGAAGCAGATTGAGTTTGATACATTCCAAGGTTACCCTTGGGCTTTTGTAGAAGATAGTAACATAACAATAAAACCATTCTCACACTCTGAGAGACAGTTGTCTGTTCCCATACTCCCTTATCTCATTCCCAGGAAGGCTCCCTGCTGGTCACCTTGAAGCATACCATCTTCAAAGGGCGCCTGTGGATGCCAAGTGAGAAATTCCTCCCATGGGATTTACAACCTTCCCTCTGCGTTTGAAATGCACAGCTTTATACTCAGGGTTAGTAATAGAAAACAAGATGGCGTTAGTCAGGTCAAGAGACTAAAAGCAGTTTAAAACAGTTACAATGTCTGACAGCAGTCTTCCATTTGCCTCCCCCCACCTCATTGTGTCCCTGGGGGTCCACTGCTCCACAGGGGACCAGTTTTGGTGGACCAGGATTACTATCATCACTTTCACCACCATCATCAGTGTGTATAGTGTAGCCTGAGATTGTCTGTCAGCCAGAAGTTTTAGTTCTTTCCACATCATGCACCACTAGGTGGTGAGCGAGACTGTTTAAGAGGTGGTTTGCCATTGCCTGCCTCTACATCACTCCCTGGTCTTCCTGAAGGTCGCCCATCCAAATACTAGCCAAGGGGGACCCTGCTCAGGTTCATATGACCCAAGACTTAGCAACTGCTGTGCAGGTAAATTCCCAAATCTTCTTGACAACTCTGGGCACTAATAAACATTTTGAAAAACAAATAACCGGGGCTTTTTTGAGGAGGAACACACAGGAATGCAGTTCCAGCTGGCCTGGCATCAGGGGGTGTGGCCTGATATGCAAATGTGTTCCTGCTGGTCTTTCCCTACAAAAAAGCCCTGTATAAAACAATGGTGATGTCAGGGGGTGTGGCCTAATAGGCAAATGAATTCCTGTTGGACTTTTTCTACAAAAAAGCCCTGTGTGAAACAATGGTGATGCCAGGGAGTGTAGCCTAATAGGCAAATGAGTTCCTGCTAGGCTTTTTCTATATAAAAAAGAAGCTCTGCAAATAACAGTAGTAATTGTTCTATTGCCTAACTGTTGTTGTTGTTCAGTCGCACAGTCGAGTCCAACTCTTTGCGACCCCATGGACAAAGTCACGCCAGGTCCTCCTGTCTTCCACCATCCTTCAAAGTCTGCTCAAATTCATGTTAGTCACATCGGTAATGCTGTCCAGCCATCGCATCTTTTGCCATCCCCTTCTTCTTTTGCCTTCCATCTTTCCCAGCATCAGGGTCTTCTCCAGGGAATGCTCCCTTCTCATTTGTTGGGCAAAGTATTTGAGCTAACTAGAGGGCTCCAAGTCCTTTAAGCTCTCTGAAGTCCCAAGACGTTGGTGAGATAAGGCAGTGGCTCCTCAAAACTATGTACAAATGGCACAGACTCGAATACAGATAGTTAATATTGTGCAGCACCTCAGAGGATCATATCCATCATGTTTACTTTTTTATTCCAACTCAATAGGACACTTTGATGGGAAAGATCCAGAAGACTGATGCCCGGGACAGTGCCGTATTTCATTAAGGGACTAGCTTCATCCAGATTCCTACATCCAACCAGATGCTTCTTGTTCACAGCACACTTACTAAAGAACTCAACTGAACCTGACATCGGAGTAAATAGAGTAAGGCATTTGCAAGAGGTCCATGTTCCCACTGAGGTCAAGGCAGAGTCATCAGGGTCTAAGGCCCTTCCTAGGGTAACACGAGGCTGGGTTCAGATACTGCAACACTGTTCTGTTGGTGACAGGCATGAGTCCAGCAGTTGCCCTTCCTCCTCTTCCTTCCATGGGCAGAGTGGATTTGAAGGTCTTGGATCCAACTCCCGTCTGGCAGGGCATCCAGAGGGCAAGTCTGGGCAAAGGGAAGCTCATTCCCATAAACTGGGAACTCTAAACAGTGGGGAAGGAATCAGCTCCTCTTTGTCCAGGTGCCTGCTTGACTGCCCTGCCCAGATTCAAACCTTCCCCAACCAGGAAAACCAGGGCAGCATTCTGTGTGCCGTGAGGAGCCTGAGGAGCTGCCAGCAGGGAACAAGCCTCAGGCAGGTCTCTCCAGAGCAGTCCGGAGCCTGTTGATGCTCTTTTGGGATCAGTCCAGGCGGCTGATTTGCGCTTTCAGTTGGCTAATGTGATGAGCATGTATTTGTGGGCTAATCTTCTGAAGTGTGTGATGATGAATTAATCTTTTGTCTCTCTTGTATTTTTTGTGTGTGTCTCTGTTTACATTTTACAAAAAAAAACACAACCCTTTTTAACAAAAAAAATTACACCTTTTACATCTGAATGGGGACTAAGCAAAAGTCAAGAACCTTTTACTAAGAGTAGCCAAAATATACAAAGCAGTAAGCAAGATTTGAACCAATTCCCCACAAGCAGTCACTCCACCTCTGAGTTTCTGCTTTCCTCAGATCAAATGAGCAATTCCATGCCAGTTGCTGCCCAGGTGCATTTTGATCCATGGCTCTCTCCAGTTTCTCTCACAGCTTCCTGCTCTGTGTTTTGTTTTTTGAGATTCGGAAGCTGTGAGGGGAACTGGAGGGAGCCACAAGTCAAAATGCATCCACACAGTGACTAGTGGGGAATCAATCGCTTGATCCAAGAAAGCAGAAGTCAGGGAGTGGAGCAAGTGCTAGTGAGGAATTGGTCTTGGAGTTTTCCAGAAATCTTCATCAGGCTTCAGGATGCTAACTCTGGGTTGGGAGATTTGGGGGTGGAGCTTGTGGAAGGCAGCGTTTGGGAGAAGAGTAAGGATGCCAGCAGCCTCCAGGTGGGACCTGGGGATCCCTCGGAATAACAGCTTGTCTGCAGACTACAGACATGGGTCCCATCCCCCCAGAGAAAATGGATGCTCTGGGGGACACCCTCCAAAGTAGCCATTTTCTCCAGGGGAACTGATCTCTGTAGTTTGGAAATAAACTGTGATTCTGGGAGAACTCCAGACCTCAACCTAGGACAGGAGTGGCCAACAGTAGCTCTCCAGATGTTTTTTTGCCTACAACTCCCATCAGCCCCAGTCATTGGCCATGCTGGCTGGGGCTGATGGGCGTTGTAGGCAAAAAACATCTGGAGAGGTATCGTTGGCCACCCTTGCCCTAGGATAAATTCAAAGCAAAGGGAGAGGAGTTCCAGGGCATGATGGTGGTTTTTATGAGGTGGCTGAAGGATTTTTAAAGACCCCTTCTATTGAAATTGTGATAATTGTAACTAACTAGGAATATTCCTAACCTTCCAACCCCAAAAGACCATATTTTCATCAGTTTTTTTTAAGAGCCCAAAAGAGGGACACAAAAAAATGGGGACACATCCTGGAAAAAGAGGACATCAGGCAACCCTGTCCTAATTCTGTCCTTGCATTCCCTGGTGAACCTCCAGGCTTCCGCAGGTGAGGTGGGGTCAGCCAGCTGTTGCTGCAGAGCCTTTGGAGTAACATCCACAAGCAAAAGTTGCAACGTCCCTGCCCAGGCCCAGCTCTGGACTTTCCAGTGCCCCAGGCTTGATCTCTCTCCTCTGCCCACCCCCCGGAATGGTAAATTTGTGCACACAATGCGCACATGCACCAATGACATCATGATGATGTAGCTGTCACCCCCCCCAACTTTGTGGAGGTTGCCCGAGCCTCAGGAGGCCTCCACAAAGTCCCGAAAGGTCCCGTAGGCAGCAGGCACACTCAGAGGGCGCTTGCTGCCACCATGCCCCCCCTGACTTTGCCGAGGCTGCCCGATTCTCCTGGCAAAGTCAGGACAGCAGTGGGGCATTGGGAAGGGGAGGGCAGAGAAAGACAAGCAGGCCATTTTCACCACTGCCGAGCCCAGCGTGGGACCTGCCACCCCCAGAGATAGCTGCATGGGGCTGAGTGGGCTGACCGGGGCCAGGTGGCTGTGGGAGGTTCCTCCTAAGAGCACCTGGATGGGTCCGTGGCATTCCAAACTCCCCTCTCCCCCCTGCGCGGTTGGTGCTTGGTACGGCCCTCTGGCTGGGCTCTTCCCCTGTGTGGCCACTAGCAGGGCTTCCAGTCGGTTCCAAGGCAGCGTGAGGGGAGGAGTGCTAAAGGCATGGTAGGCAGGCAGTGGATGGCAGCAGGTGTGGGGGAGGTGAATGCGGGAGAGGCAGATGGCAGCAGGCGCAGGGAGAGGGGGCGCCTCATGGCACTCCTAGGCCAAGTGGCGCCCTAAGCGGCCGCCTGCTTGGCCTACTCCCATGTCCCAGCCCTGTCCCTGCCTAAGGATTAAAATGAGGTTCAACATGGCATAAATGTGGAAACGTTTAAGATGACATTTCCAGACAGGAAAGAAGTCTGAGAGGTGAGGCCTAGGGCTCAAAGGAATGGGTGAGAGTTCATCTGGTTGTGAAGGAGGCAAGCAGAAAGGTTCCTGGATAAGGTTCTGGGAAATAACTACTTCATTCAGCAGACCTTCTCAGTACATCTTCGGTGTAACCTTCCATTCCTCGCTTACTTTCTGTCTCTCGCCTTTCCTATTGATTACCCAGGCCAAAATGCTGACACGGCAGATTATTTCCTGTTTCTTAGACCCTTCACAGCTCTTCTTCTGAGGAGAGACCAGACCAAGCCCACAGAAGTCGGCTGTTTCATTTCCAGGGGTTTCCTCTAATGCTGTGGGGGCCAGGCTCCAGGGAAGTCTCCTGGAATGACAGTTGATCGCCAAACTACAGAGGTCAGTTGCCTTGGAGAAAACGGAGCGGGTGGATTACCTCACGGAGGCCCCTCCCCAATGTTCCCAGGCTTCACCCCGAAATCTCCAGGAATTTTCCAACCTAGAGTTGGCAGCCCCATCTGCTCCTTTCCCAATCTGCATTGTTCTTCCACGTGCAGCTGTTGGAAGCAAAGGGCTTTGTGCTGTCTCTTAGCCTTGGACTTCGCAGGTGGGGGGGGGCACTATAGAGAGTCAGAGAGATAGACAGACCAAGCCCCTGATCACCCTTCCTTTCTCCTGCTCTGATGTTACTATCTCTTTGATGTGTAGACTGCTACTCTCAGTCAACCAACCTTCCTTCCTTCCTGCTTGACTCCTTTCTGCATTATGCTCTCCTTCTCCATCTTAGCACCATGAGGGCAGGACATGCTTCCTGCGTTTCTACCCATCCTGACAGGTTAGACTAGAACCGTTTTCACACACAGTTTACCTCGCAGTCACAATCCTGTTCCCTCCACAGCATCTGTCGGATTTCTCACTCACCATCTGCGCCAGAGTTACAGGAAGTGCCGCGGCTTTTGCGTAGCAAACGTAAACTGGGTTTTAGCAGTTTACGTTTGCTATGCAAAAGCTGCGGCACTTCCTGTAACATCGGCGCAGATGGTGGGAAATCCGACCAGACGCTGCGGAGGGAACAGGATTGCAACTGCGAGGTGAGCTGTGTGCAAAAACAGTAAATATTAGAATCCTGTCTCTACTCTGTTGTGTCTTGCATTTCAGTCCTGAAATTACAACATAGCAGACGCTACGGAGGTGACCAGTGGAAGCCCACTGGTCCCCGGATGTAGCTCCGCAAATACACTCTGCCAATCAAGCTCTGTGGCGGGAAGTTTAATTGGCCAGGATTGGACCTGGCCAGACTGAGGGTTGTTCCAGGGTATGTATATAATCGGGACCCGGCCCGCGTTGCCTTGCCTTGTGATGTACTTGCTAATAAAGCATGTTGCCTTCAACACATCTCGTCACTCAGTACATTACAGTGGCGATGAAGGTGGGATTCTAGCCAGATAACTCCCCAAGTGGGAGTTCGCTGACCTGGCTGAAGATGAGGAAGGCATGCATTCAAGGGAGACGGAAGCGCCTGCCACCACCGCCGCCATGGCTAGCCCAAGTGGGACGATGGGCCACCTTGCAGAGTTCGACCCGCAAACCCCAATAGGTGGGAGAACTACACGGAGCGGGTCGACTGCTACTTACGAGCACATATGATTACAGATGACAGCCGTAAGAGAGACGTGCTCCTGAGAGTCTGCGGGGAGGCCACATTCAAGATCACAAAGGGTCTCTCGGCCCCTGTGAAGATCACGGAGAAAACGTACGAGGAGATAGTCAGACTCCTGACCAAGCACTTCTTGCCCCAGCCTTCCATCATTGCCCGCCGATTCCTCTTCCACAAGAGGGATCAAGGGGCAGGAGAGACAGCCACCGTCTACCTGGCCGCCCTTCGCCAAATCGCAGGGAACTGCAGCTTCGACAAGCAGGATGAAGCCCTGAGGGATCGCTTTGTCTGGGGCCTCCGAGATGAAAGACTGCAGCAAAAGCTCTAATCGGGACCCGGCCCGCATTGCCTTGCCTTGTGATGTACTCGCCAATAAAGCATGTTGCCTTCAACACGTCTCGTCACTCAGTACATTACATACTCTATCTGGTCTAGAATGGAGTTCCTTAGAATAAAGGACCCATACTAGCTTTTGAAAAGATAAAGAGGCTCTGTGTGGAACTTGGTTTTTCTTGGCAGCACATGCAAACCAGATAGACTTTGCTGCAAGATGTGCCTTGAGCACTCTGCTAACCCCATAAGAACATGAGAAGCCATGTTGGATCAGGCCAATGGCCCATCCAGTCCAACGCTCTGTGTCACACAGTGGCCAAAAAAAATTATACATACACACTGTGGCTAATAGCCACAAAATCCCAAAATCCTTCATGACCACCCCCCTTATTTACACATATCTCTACAGTGGGGAAAGTGTTTGCATGTTGGGGAAACCAGACCATGTTCCCACTCCCCATTTCCAGCCTCCTTGGCTTACTTCCTAGCCACCTGTGGGATTTCAAACTTCAGCAATGGTCTATATACACAGTGTAATGTGCATTGACCCAATACATGCAATCCTTGGCACTCAAGGTTATGAAAAGGACCTTACGAATCCACCCTTGATCGCTGGGCCCTGCAACTCCCCTGCTTCAGTCAGGCTTTGTATTGTTTGAAGGGACATGTACGCAAGATTGTGTCACAACGATGCACAAACCACAACACAGCCAAACTTCTAAAACTCCTGCTGCTCTCCTGCATTCATGTTGCTGCCACCAAAATGGCGAACTTCTGCAAAGCCGAAGCCACCGAAGATGTGACACAGTTCTCAGAAGCAGCCGTTTTTGCAGGGGCTGGGTCAGGATGCTCCGTGACCTACTTCCCTCTGAGCTCACCAGAGACTGGATCTTGAGCAAAGTGCCTAGGGCAGATTTATAGCCAAACAGAGCCTGAGCTGTTGAGAGGCAGATGTGCGCAGTCAAGAGGCCAAGGGCAGGAAGCACCCATGAAACCTGATCTGAGGCAGCATCTGCTTCACCTTTTCATTTGCCAAAGGGGTTTTGGGAGAAGCTCATCATTGTGGGGAGAAATAAAACCGACCAGGAGTTTTCCAATTCATTGAGACCGGCAGACAGATAGCTGCCTTCTTCCAGAATGTTCTGAACATACATTTGGTGTTTGTGCAAGAGAAGATCTCGTTCCAAGCATGAACTGATGTTTTCAAGACTTCATGCATGTCTCTCCCCCCCCCCCAAAAAAAACCTGAGGATTTGTAGCTCCTATTTTTCAAAATCTTTGGCTGTACCCTACATGCCAATAGCTCATCACCAGCCTTGACCTCTCAGCACCGGTTGTGATTTCAACCCGATGTCAGCTGAGAAAGAGGGGGAACTAGGCATTCCAAAACCCTCAAGGAACTAGTATTTCTAGGTGTCTTGTTACCCATATGGCCCAAATGTACATATACCTTGACCAAGGAACAACCACCCCCTAAAAGTTTAGAAGGCTATACGCACCCACACTTTGGGCAAATATTATAAAGGCTGCATTACCTGATATATACTAGGGTCCAAGATTTGATCTAATGCTGGTAAGGATGTGCAGATTCTTAGAAGTGAACAGACTTTGCTTTAAAGTTAAGGATTTATTAAGAATGGAATAAGAACAAAGGGAATTAGCAAACTGAATACAGAGTATGAAACACACACTAAAGAAATGTTCTACAAACCCTAACTTCTACTAAATCTTAACCAAACAAACAAAACTACTTTGCAAAGAGTCTAAGGAGAAAAAGGGGGTGGGGGGGGGGGGAGAAGGGAGCCTGTCATGGTGAACAAAGTCCAGTAGAGCTGGAAGGAGAAAGCGGCACGGGAGGAGAGGGTGAGGTGGGAAAGCGGAGCACAGACGCCTGCGCTGGGATAGCAGCAGGGCCGAGGCAAAGTCACACACGCCTTCTCCCAACATGCATTTCTATCCAGTAGCTGGAGCCCATTACTGAGATGAGTCCCAACAGCCGGAGCACAAAAGCTGAGATTCTTGGGGCTCACTTTATATCCCACAAATGTGAAGATATAGGGAGAAATAGGATACTTCTCCAAGCAGATTGTGTTGGAGTAAAAAGTTGCAAACCTCACTGGTGGATCAGTAAGATAACAAGGGTGTGTGTGTGTGTGGGGGGGAATTGGGGGGTATCAATCACTTCTTTGATAAGGCTTATGACCTAAATGGAACAACAAGTTTAGGTTTTGTGGTCACCATTTGTTTGGACTGAATTCCAGAAAAAAACATACAGAAAGAAAGAAATACATCACAATTGAAGATTGATGAGTTGATGACTGACTGACAGATCCTGCTAGTGTTTGTGGAATGCTGGATGTGATTGACTGAGACACTAGAACAAAGCTAGAGTCCGCTGGCACCGTTAAGACCAACAAGGTTTTATTCACGGTGTGAGCTATTGTGTGCATGAACACTTCCAACACGGCTACCCACCTGGAACTGAAACACTGTTATTACCTTTTAATTGGGGTGGGGTGGCAGCCTTTCCTTGCCTTGTGCTTTCCCAAGCAGGGATGCAATAGCACTCCATCCTGTCTTTGAAGTGGTGTGATCTGCTGGGTGGGGCCTGGTGTTTCCCTTCTGCTCTCAGATCCGAGAAATACATTCCAAATTAATTAATAAAATGTATTAATGAATGCCAAATTAAGAAATAAAATGTAAAGGATGCCTAGTCCTTCCGGGGGATTGGTGGAGGGATCCCAGCTATACACTCAAGCACTGATCCAAGAACCCGCTCTTGGGGAAAGAGTCTGAGCTTACAAGGCTCCTATTGTGCATGGTGACCCCAGAGCTCTCTGCCCCATGGCAGGCCAGTAGTAAACTTCTGGCCCGTGGCCCAGCCAGTGTTTGAGAGCACTGTTCTGTGAAAGTGACCTGGAATACTCTCATGGATCCAGCTTCTGGTTTACATTAGCCAGCAGCAGAAAAGCCATTGTCATTGCCAAAAGCCAGCTGCAAGAGAGGGTGAGTGGGGAGAGAGAACATAAAACATCCAGACAATAATTCAACTATAAATAAAGGCTACAAAGTGTAAACTCTGCAAATGATGCTGTTTTCTGACTTACACACATGTTATCCAGCTTGCAAGTTGTCCTCAGGGTCATCTAAATCATTCTTTCCCCCTGGCAGAAGGTCAAGCCAAGAGCTTCACAATACCCATGTCCACTCTGAAGAGCCCCTGAAGGACCTGAAGGCAAGATGTGTCCAAGCACTGCCTGGAGACCTTCCTTCAGCCTTTCAGTGGGGCTCTCAGGTTGATTTCCAAAGGGGCACCTCCCCCCCGCCCCATTCCTAGCAGAAGCTTTGGGATACATCTGCAAATCATGTGGTTGTCAGCAGCTGCCCCAGAGCCAATCCTTTCGGCTTCTTTTCCAGGCAGAAACCCTGCAAGGGCTGTTAGAATGGATGAGGAACAGAATCAGGCCTTGGAAAAGCTGACCCTGGAAATGGAGCTCTAAACTCCCACAGCAGGGGAAGGGAAGATTCTCCACCTTAGGTTGCCAACCTACAGACGGGGCCAGGAAGTCTCCTAGAGTTCCAGCTGTCCTTCAGATAATTGAGACAAGTTCCCCTGGAGAAAACGGCTGCTTTGGAGAGTGGGCTGCGTGACTTTATCACCAGAGAAGTCCCTCCCCTTCCCAAACCCTACCTTCCTCAGGCTCCCCCCCCCCCCAAATTTCCAGGAATTACCCAACTTGGAACTGGAAACCCAACTCACAGTTCTGTATGGATTCTGCTGATAGGGAAGAGCTGGTATTGCAGTTCAACAGGAAAGGCAAAGGATCCAAACAGAAACAAGCTGTCTTGTGGACCCCTCACACAGCTGGGGTGATCAGCTAAGGCAAACCCCCCACCCCCCATTGCTATTCAGACCGCAGCCTGGCTGACCTGTCCCAGAAGTTATGTCACCTGATTGTTCTGGTTTTTCACACCTCTTGATGGTCCTCTTCAGGTTCCCTCCTTTCACTAGAACTCAGCAGGGGTGTGCAAGTTGTGGTAATAAGTGAATGGCCAGATCCAATAAGGAGGAGAAGACACTGTAGCAAGAGCAATAACCCTCAAACTGATGGACATTTGTGGGCTAATATAGAAAGCCCATCCCCTCATCTCGCACATATAAACCCTCCAACAATCCTGCCCATCCAGCTCCCCAAAACAGGGCTGCCAATGGCATCTGCAAGGTCCAGAGCACAACTCACATGGTCTCTGGGGCAGATGCCATCACCAGACTGCCTTCAGCTGCTGTCCCCAACTCTGCATTCTAGGGTTGTGGGTGGGGCTTGAATATCTCCCAGAATTACAACTGATCTCCAGACCACAGAGATCAGTACCCCTGGCAAAAATGGCTGCTTTGGAGGGGGGACCCTATGGCATCAAACCCCACTGAAGCCCCTTCCCACCTCAAACCCCACCCGCCCTCCTCAGGCTCTGCCATCTCATCTCCCTATTGCATTCCAATTAAAAGTACAATCTTCAGCCCACATTCCCTTGGCCTAGCGAGACTTCTGCCCAGCTGTGCTCCAGCAGACGTGGGAGTTCATGGGGTGGCCATGAAGTGGCTTCCCTCATTGCTTCAGGGTCAGGGACAAAGACTAGCGCTAGAAGGTAGGGTATCCTCATGCAACCCTTTGGTGAGTGGAGTCCCTCAGGGGGCAATCCTCTCCCTGATGTTATTTAGCATCTATATGCACCTTTTCACCCAGCTGGCATGGAGTTTGGGGCTGGGCAGCCATTAATTGATGGACAGACACTGCCCCATGTAGCTTGGATGGCTAAAACAGACCAGACTGAAACTGAATCCACTAAAGAAAGAGGTTCTCTGGTTGGGCTGGGGTGATGATGTACCTTTAACACCTGGACCAACCACCAAGGCACTAAGTGTGATCTTGAAAATCTCCTTATGAGGGGTGGTCCCAGACTGCCAGACACCATAGGCAAGGCTAACTTCTGCCCCCTCCCTGCACTGATAACATTGCCAAGAAGACACATGGGGAGCACCCAATTTGGCACCCCCAGAAGGCCGGCGCCCTAGGCAATGGCCTATGTGACGGAACCAGCCCGATTCTGCCTTCAGACCCGGTCCCGTCAGCTCCCTATCGAGTCGCCAACTCCTGGAGGGAGCTATTTCTCCTCCTGCCCCTTGGGCGCGCTGCCACCACCTGCTCAGTCTAGGGGTTCAGATTGAGAGGAACAGGACTCCCAATCCCCCTCTCCAGCTATGAGGCCAAGGCCTCCAGGTCCTCTGCCACCCTGCGCTTGGGTTTCACAGAGACCTCAGTGCTTCTTTGGGGCACCCCTGGAGGATTGGCACCTTATCCAACTGCATGCCTTCCCCCTTCCCCGGGGCCCCCTTCTCAAAAACAGCGTGGTCTAAAGCGGTCTGGGGATCTATGTGGTACAGAGATTGACTGCCAGTATTTAAAACAGAAAAAACATTTATTTAAAAGAGAAAAAGATAGGGAAAGAAAAACAAAACAAAAACAGTTGCCTTTAAAAAGTTAGCACAGCACAGCACACGCACAGCAAACAGCATAACAAAATAAAGGTGGTTTTTAAACGCATCGTATTGTCCCTGGTCTACACTTGCCCTGCCTATGAGAATGACTTACTTGGTCTGACTGCCTGGGGCCCCCCAGGCAGGAGCCTCCATTGCTCACCACATGCTCGCTCGAGCGCTGGCTTCCAACTGCCCTTCTCTTCCTGCTAACACACATGCAAAGAACAAAAGCACTTCCTGCCTCTCTAGGAGACTTTCCCCCTAGAGTTGTTGGTTTGGCTCTGGAAGGGAGGGGGGGTTGGAGGGAGGCTACAAAGCCTGCTGAGGAATTTACTGATCCCTGCCAATGAAGCACCAGCACTCTAAGATGGTGTTTCTCCACACGTCCCCCTCCTTAAATTCTGAGCCGGAGGGGTTGCCTCCTACAGAGGTGACCCCGTAGCAGAATCCAACCAACCAAGGAGAAACCCATTAACCAAAATATTACACAAACATTCAGGTATTTCTCCAATAATACACAAAGTCCCACAACCTAGGTGTCCGTGTCCTTTCTGGACAAAACGTTGCATTGCTGCATGCAGAAGGAATGTCCAATCTTTAAGATGTACTCCTCCATCTCCCAGGACCACCTCTGGAGTTTGGTGCTCTCCCTCCGTTGCTGCTGTTGCTGGGATGAGTGGTCCATCAAAGGAGGAAATCCCTGGCCCCACATCTGAGGTTGGAAACTGCCCAGTTCCCACAAAGTTGCTTCTTTATCCCTCATTGGTGGAATGTTCCCTCTGTCCACTCTGACCTCCCAGAAAACCACCTCTGGAGCTCCAAACAATTGCTGTCCCAGCTTCTTTTTGTCTTCTTCCTTCCTACCTATATGCAACCCCATGGACCTCGCAGAGAATGGCTGTGGCATATTCACCTGCACCACTTTAACTGCCTTTCCCGTTTTCTCCATAGCCACCACATAAGTAGCATCGTCCAGGTCATCCACAATCATATGGGGTCCCTCCCATTCCACTTTCCATTCACCAGTATGAAGTGCCAGGAAATCCAACCCCCTATCCCCTGTGTCAGCTTCTGCGAACTCCACTTTCTGGTCCCTTGCCACCTCACACAGTGGATCCAGCCTAGGGTCACTTTGAACCTCCGACAGGAACATTTCTGGCTCCCCCAGACTTCCTATCATCTGTTCCTTCAAGCCACCCCTAGTCCCACTGTTTCCAGAACACTCAGTCAAAGTTTGATCTGGGTTCTCCGCCCCCTCAGTTGGTTTTTCAGTGTCAGCCAACTGAGCTCCTTCCTGCCTGGAAGGCTCCACAGCATCCTGCTGCCCTTGCGGAAATTGGCACCCCTCTTCCCATTGTGCACACCCTCCTGCAGGGCTTGAGACAGGCTGGTCCTCCCCCTCCCTGGCTGGTGGTGAGGTGGCTTCCCTAACGTTGCCTTCCTCCCCCCACCTTCCCCTGAGGGTTTGGCTTGGGTTCTCAGTCCCCTCGGTTGGTTTTTCAGCACTACCCAACTGACCCCCTTCTTGCCTGGAAGGTCCCACAGCTTCCCAGGACTCCTGTCTGCCCTGCCTCAAGACAACCTGTTCTGAGAGCGTCTCGGACGATCCCACTTCCTGATCCACAGCTACTTGGTGAACCGGTTCCCACCTAAGGCCACTCAGGACCCCCTTCTGGAACTGCTCCCGTTCCCCCAAGCCTTCAGCTATGTGCTCCTCTGAGCCCACATTAGCCTTGCTGCGCTCAGAACCTCCTGTGAAATCTCCACTCTCCACCTCGGTCTCTTCAGCATGCACATCCTTTATGCTAGACAGGTTCCTTTCCTCGCTAGGAACATCGACAGCCTCCTGCTGCACTTGGGGAAAGCTACACCCCTCTTCCCCTTGGGAACACCCTACTCCAGGGCTTGAGATAGGCTGGTCCTCCCCCTCCTGGGTGACTGCCCTCTCTTCGTCCTCAGTAACCTGGGCTATTTCCCCCTCCCTGGTTGGTGGTGAGGTGGCTTCCCTAAAGTTGCCTTCCTCCCCCCACCTTCCCCTGAGGGTTTGGCTGCGGGTTACAGCATTGATGGAGTACTGGCCAACCAACAAATCCCGGCCCAATAACACTGGAACTGTTTGTTCCTTCATTACCCCACATTCAGAATAGGATTTACCTTCTTGTGGAGCCAAACCCCTGAACTGCTTTCGGGAGTGGTCTGGCCTCAGTTTAAACCTTTTAAATACAGTGGCTTTATAGGCCGCAAAAGTTATCCCCCCATCTTCCATAGGCATGCTGTGATAGATGGCTGAAAGTTCTCCAGTCAGGTTGCTACAGAGGTAATAATAATAATAATAATAATAATAATAATAATAATAATATTATTTTTATATCCCGCCCTCCCCGCCAGGCGGGCTCAGGGCGGCTAACAGACATGGGGATCCCATGATTCACATAAAACAACATAAACAGTTTTAAATATATCAGTCACAAATAAATTATTTAAAATAGTTAAAATATATAAAATGGTGCTAAAATACTGTATCATAATGTACGCAAGATGGCTAGATGTCCATTCGTTGGATTAATCAAGTTCTATCTCAAAAGCCAGCTGGAAAAGAAATGTTTTGCAAGCCCTGCGGAACTGGTTCAGGTCCCGCAGGGCTCGCACCATCTCAGGAAGGTCGTTCCACCAACGAGGGGCTATCACCGAGAAGGCCTGCTCCCTGGTAGCCTTCAACCTAGCTTCTCTTGGCCCAGGGATTGTTAGTAAGTTCTGAGAACCGGATCTCAGCGCTCTCTGGGGCACATATGGGGAGAGGCGGTCCTTTAGGTAGGCAGGTCCTCGGCCATATAGGGCTTTAAAGGTGATGACCAGCACCTTATAGCGAACATGGTAGACAACCGGCAGCCAATGCAGATCCCGCAGCCCAGGCCGCGCAGGTTCCCACCGTGGTAGTCCCTCCAGTAGCCTGGCCGCCGCGTTCTGGACTACCTGAAGTCTCCGTGTTCGGTATAGGGGCAGCCCCATGTAGAGGGCATTGCAGTAGTCCAATCTCGAAGTGACCGTTGCGTGGATCACAGTTGCTAGGTCGGTGCGCTCCAAGAAGGGAGCCAACTGCCTCGCCCTCTTAAGGTGAAAGAAGGCGGATCTAGCAGTGGCGGCTACCTGGGCCTCCATTGATAAAGAGGATTCCAGTAGCACTCCCAGGCTCTTGACTTTGCGCACTGGTACCAGTGGCGCACCGTCAAAGGCCGGTAAAGTGATCTCCCCTCCCGGTCCGCCGCGGCCCACGCAAAGGACCTCAGTCTTCGCCGGATTCAACTTCAGCCCGCTCAGCCTGAGCCAGTCAGCCACGGCTTGTAATGCCCGGTCCAAATTTGTAGGGACATCGCCAGCCCGGCCGTCCATCAATAGATAGAGCTGGGTGTCATCTGCGTATTGATGACAACCCAGCCCATACCTCCGTGCAATCTGGGCAAGGGGGCGCATAAAGATGTTAAACAACATCGGGGAGAGAACTGCCCCCTGAGGCACACCACAATGAAGTGGGTATCTCTGAGACAGCTCCCCCCCAATTGCCACCCTTTGTCCCCGACCATCAAGAAAGGAGGAGAGCCACTGTAAGGCTAGCCCCCGAATTCCTGCGTCGGCGAGGCGGCGGGTCAGCAGCTGATGGTCGACCATATCGAACGCAGCCGATAGGTCTAGCAACAGCAATACCGCCGAGCCGCCTCGATCCAGTTGTCGTCGGAGGTCATCCATGAGGGCGACCAGGACTGTTTCCGTCCCATGGCCCGGGCGGAAGCCGGACTGGCATGGGTCTAGGACGGAAGCGTCCTCCAGAAATTCCTGTAACTGCACCGCCACAGCCCTCTCGATAATTTTGCCCAAAAAGGGCAAGTTTGAGACCGGCCGGTAGTGTGCCAATTCGGCCGGGTCTGATGACGGTTTTTTCAGGAGAGGGCGGACCAATGCCTCTTTCAGGGGTGTTGGAAAAACGCCTTCTGAAAGGGATCGATTTATAATATCCCGTATAGGATATCTTAATTCCTCCTGGCAGGCCTTAATTAGCCAGGAGGGGCATGGGTCCAGATCACAAGTTGTGGATCGTGCAGTGCCAAGAATTCTGTCGACTTCCTCCAAGCTGTGCGGGTCGAAGCAATCCAGAGTTAACTCAGAAGACACGCATTGGGTTTCGAGTCCACTTACTGCCTCAAAATTGGCGGGGCAGTCCTGGCGGAGCGATTGGACCTTATCCGCAAAGAATTTTGCAAAAGCCTCACAGCCAATCTCCAATTCCTTAGCTTTTGAATTGCCTTGAGGCAATGTAGTCAGATTCCGAATTATTCTAAATAATTGGGCTGGGCGCGAATTTGCGGATGCAATCTTAGCCGCAAAGTATGTTTTCTTTGCGGCCTTGATTGCCATCTCATAGGACTTCATAAACTTCCTGTAAGATGTTCTAATCGCCTCGTCACGAGTACGTCGCCATTGCCTCTCTAGCCGTCTAAGGCCTTGTTTCAGCTGGCGTAATTCCGGGGTATACCACGGAGCCAGCTTAGTCCGAGGTCGCAGAGGGCGCCGAGGTGCGATTTCCTCGATGGCCCCAGAGAGCCGGCTATTCCAGGTCTCAATCAGGCCATCGAGGGAATCGCCAGAGGGCCAGGGGTCCCGTAGAGCCATCTGGAACCGTTCCGGGTCCATTTGGTTCCGCGGGCGAGCCATAATCGGCTCCTCGCCTAAACAGGTTTGGGGGGGCATATTTACACGGGCCTTGAGAGCGAAGTGATCCGACCATGGCACTACCTCTGCGGTTATGTCGCTCACTACAATCCCGGTAAGACATATAGTCCTCCTCTGCAATCCCCCACTGTTTGGCTGCCCTCTCAAAGTTGGAGAGGTATATGGAGGGGTCTTCTCCCTCTTGGTACACTGCAAAGTCCTTGGGGGTGACTTGGATCTCTTTGCTTAGTTCAGCTTCCAGACGTAGCACCTCAAGCTCATGGCGACGTTGCTCCTCCTGCTCCCGTCTGCGGATCTCAGCTTTCTCTCTTTCCTCCTGTCTGAGGATCTCAGCTTGTCTCAGCTCCCTCTCAGCTTGTCTTTCCTCTCTCTCTCGTTCCTCCTGTCTGCGGATCTCCTCCCTCTCTCTTTCCTGGTGTCTGCGGATCTTGTCCCTCTCTGCTTGTCGTTCCTCTGTCTCTCGTTCCTCCTGTCTGCGGATCTCAGCTTGTCTCAGCTCCCTCTCTCTTTCCTCCTGTCTGCGGATTTGGTACGCCTCGGTACGTATTCTTGCCAGTTCCAACTGTAGCTGCAAGATTACTTCTGACTGGGTGGGGGCCACTTTTGCAAGTGCCCCTGCATGCTGATGATACTCCAAAAGGAGGTCTTTCATATCTACTACAGTCATGTTGTCACACTCCAGCTTGTGCTTTGCACACTCTTCCTGGAGCTGTGGCTTTGTCATCTTCAGGATTTCCCGCATCTTAGCACGCTCCATCCTAACTAGCTAAACTTTCCCTACTCCAGTTGACCCGAAAATAAAACAAAACCTCTGTTGCTTCCTCTGGGTGCTTGCACGCATCAAAAACCAAAAATGCCTGGCCAATCAAGTTCTCTGTTTGTTCTCATCCCACCGCTGCCACCAAGTGTGACGGAACCGGCCCAATTCTGCCTTCAGACCCGGTCCCGTCAGCTCCCTATCGAGTCGCCAACTCCTGGAGGGAGCTATTTCTCCTTCTGCCCCTTGGGCGCGCTGCCACCACCTGCTCAGTCTAGGGGTTCAGATTGAGAGGAACAGGACTCCCAATCCCCCTCTCCAGCTATGAGGCCAAGGCCTCCAGGTCCTCTGCCACCCTGCGCTTGGGTTTCACAGAGACCTCAGCGCTTCTTTGGGGCACCCCTGGAGGATTGGCACCTTATCCAACTGCATGCCTTCCCCCTTCCCCGGGGCCCCCTTCTCAAAAACAGCGTGGTCTAAAGCGGTCTGGGGATCTGTGTGGTACAGAGATTGACTGCCAGTATTTAAAACAGAAAAAACATTTATTTAAAAGAGAAAAAGATAGGGAAAGAAAAACAAAACAAAAACAGTTGCCTTTAAAAAGTTAGCACACGCACAGCACACGCACAGCAAACAGCATAACAAAATAAAGGTGGTTTTTAAACGCATCGTATTGTCCCTGGTCTACACTTGCCCTGCCTATGAGAATGACTTACTTGGTCTGACTGCCTGGGGCCCCCCAGGCAGGAGCCTCCATTGCTCACCACATGCTCGCTCGAGCGCTGGCTTCCAACTGCCCTTCTCTTCCTGCTAACACACATGCAAAGAACAAAAGCACTTCCTGCCTCTCTAGGAGACTTTTCCCCTAGAGTTGTTGGTTTGGCTCTGGAAGGGAGGGGGGGTTGGAGGGAGGCTACAAAGCCTGCTGAGGAATTTACTGATCCCTGCCAATGAAGCACCAGCACTCTAAGATGGTGTTTCTCCACAGCCTAGTTTCCCTCGTATCAGAACCAGCCCTGCTCCTTATCAGTGGAGGCCCAAGTCACAAATGTTGTTGCCAGATGGGCATTTTTGCCGTTGCATCAGGTCAGGCTCGTTCTCCTTCTCATTCAGGCTGCCCAGCAAGCCCGTTCATCCAAACGTGCTTTGAGATGGTCTTGCAGAAGTTATGAAAGGTCATCAGACAGGGATGCCAACCTCCAGATGGGACCTGGGGATCTCCCAGAATTACAACTGATCTCCAGACTACAGAGATCAATTTGCCTGGAGAAAATAGATGCTTTGGAGGGCGGGCTCTGTGACGTTGCAGCCCTCTGAGGCCCCTGCCCTCCCCAGGCTCCACCCCCAAATCTCCGCCTGGATCTGGCAGCCCTACTCTCTACACCTCCCCAGTGGCCGCGGGAGCCCAGCAACCCTGCAGAGCCATTTTGGGACAGCCAAGGACTCCTTTGCTCAGGTTAATCAGTTTCTGTAGTAGCAGAGGGTGAGACTGGCAGTGCAATCCTAAACAGAGCCACACCCTTGTACGTCTACTGAAGTCAAGAGTAGGTTATCTCTGTGGACACCACATTTTATTCTCACAAGAATCCTGCATGGCAGGTGATCCCGCACCCCCTCCTTTCTCTGC
This sequence comes from Heteronotia binoei, assembly GCF_032191835.1. NCBI lineage: Eukaryota > Metazoa > Chordata > Lepidosauria > Squamata > Gekkonidae > Heteronotia > Heteronotia binoei. The sequence goes on from NC_083233.1 coordinate 3,655,233, forward strand.
CCCCTCTCACCAAAGGGGCCATGGAAAATGCAGCATACCAGTGCCACCTGGGCCGGCTACCTGCTCCACCCCTGGTCACTAGAGCACCAAGATTTCTGTCCTCTCCTCTTGGAAGCTCCATTTGCAGACCTGATCAGGTGTGTGGTTTCATTCAAGGAGAGACAGTTCATGGCACAAGTGGAACCCAAGCCATGGAGGGCTTTCTAGCTAAGAACCAGCCCCCGGATTGAGCTTGGAAAGAGGCAGTTTGTGCTTCAGGAATGGGGCTCTATGCTGGCAAAGGGGTCCCAACAAGGGAACAAGTGAACTTCAAGCAATAGCAAGTGGAGCATATTGCAGTAGTCCAACCAAGAGTTTAACTAGGGCGGACAGCTCTAACTTGGGAAATCCCTGAAGATTTGAGGGCATATCCCAGGGAAGACAGAATTTGGAGAGTGAGGGAGCTCAATGGGATATGATCCCACAGATTCTACCCTCCAAAGCTGCCATTTCCTCCCAGAGGAGTGTCATGGGTGCTGGGGACCCTTCAGAGGAAGTTGAGTCTGATGAGGAAACTGTGCCCCTGCCACCTGCACCAGTGCCCCTGCCTCCTGCTGGAGAAGATCCCAGCCCCCCTGCCTCGCCCTCTCGGGTGGCTCGTGTGCGTGACCGCCTCCGGCAGGACCTCAGGGATCGGAGGAGGGCGGCACGCTCACAAGCAAGACGCTCCCTGAGCCCTGAGTTCTGAGAGGATTCTGGCCCTTCTAAGAGCAAGGATGCTTGAGTGGTGACAGGATCCTGGCTGCCTCCCTGAGCCAGCAATTAGCCCAAACGGGCAACAGCCAGCAGAGGGCTATATAGCTGTGGGCTTTGGGAGGAAGCTTTGTGGAAGCAACTAGTCATCTCCCTGACATTCTAGCATCCACTCCGGCTTGACTTTGGTTCCTGACTCCCTGACTTTGGCTTTGGACTTCTGGACTCCCTGACCTCGGCTTCTGGACCTCAGACCGGCGATACTTCTACAGTGATTCGGATTTGGCGCCTCGGACCCTCCTGCTTACTGGCTACAGACCTCGGACTGCCTCTGGACTTTGCCTGACCCGGCCCCAGCCGTGACAAGGAACTGATCTCCTTTGACTAGAGACCAATTGTAATTCTGATAGATCTGCAGCCACGACCTGGAGGTTGGCAACCAGAAGAAGAAGAAGTGGAGGAGGAGGAGGAGGAGGAGGAGGAAGGGTTGGATTTATACTCAGAATGTCAGAGCAGCTTATAATCTCCTTCCCTTCCTCTCCCCACAACAGGCAGCCTGTGAGGCAGGTGGGGCTGAGAGAGCTCTTGAGAGAATAGCTCTGAGAGAACTGGACCGGCCCAAGGTCACCCAGCCGGCTGCAGGTGAAGGAGGCATGGGGAACCAAACCCAGTTCCCCAGATTAGAGTCCACTGCTCTTAGCCACTACACCATAGTGCTCTTGTGCAGCATGGGCCAGCAGCGTGGGTGAGTCAGCTGAGCCTTGAAGAGATGGGCTTCCAGTTCAGATGCCGCAGAGCTTCTGGGCGCTGCACAGTGCAGCAAATAGACTGGCTGCTTCTGGCCACTTGCTTTTTGTCTGGCGAGATTCTGCCCAGCAATTTCTCCTTGGTGACTCAGAGTGGCTGCAGTTGTTGCTTCATTTGAGCTGACATCCTGGCTCTGCACTGAACCATTGCCTGGCCTCCAGCCCTGCCACTGTGAGCCTGATGTTCCTGCCCTCCTTCTTGTGCTGCTGCTTTCCAGTCACCTTGGCTCATAAGTAGACCCTCCACGTGCGCAAAAGCGAATGAAGCCCCAGTCAATGCAAGTCCAGCACTTTCTCTTATCTAGGCTTCCTGCGGCCTGAAAGTTTGGGTCTCTGCCAAGTCATTCAGAGGAATCAGGGTCAAGCAAGATTCACTGCAAACGAAACTTGAGAGTCTCTTTCTGCAGGGCCAGAGGCCTCCGTGCCCTCAGCAGCCCCACACAGCAGGTGCAGCTTCCTCTGGTCTGAGGCCCATGGTTGCCAGTTTCCTGGTGGGGAGTGGAGTTCTCCTGGAATTAGAATGGGCTTCTAGATGACCGAGATCAGTCTGGGTTGGGAATACCTGGAGATTTGGGGGGGGGAGCCTCAGGAGGGCAGGGTTTGGGAAGGGGAGGGACTTCAGTGAGGTATCATGACATACAGCTCAGTCCACCCTCCAAAGCAGCCATGATCTTTGTCACCAGCTGTAACAGCGGGAGATCTTCAGCCACCGCCAGGAGGTTGGAAACCCCATCAGTCCCTATGGAGAATATGGCAGCGTTGGAGGGCAGATTCTATGGCACATCTAGGAGAGAAAGAAGTCTCTCCCCAGGCCCTGCTCCCACCTCTCCCAAGAATTTTGCAAGCCAGCGCTGGCGGGGGTGGGAGAGGTCTTGCAGCACTGCTCGCTCAGGCCGTTGAAAATGTGGCTGCTTTGCTCTGGGCCCCGTCTGGAGGGAGGCGGCCCCTGGCAGTCGCCTTCGCTTGGGTTTCTGCTTTGCCCATCATAAAAGGAAACAATGGAGACATCGATCATCTCATTCACTACGTTCGTTTTTCTACCCTTGACTCTGTTGATCTTTCCAAGGCAAATATCAAACAGTTTTGGCTTTTGAACTGTAGTGAAAACAAACTCCTACTGATTTATGGCCTAATTCTTAATTAAAAAGTTTCTTTTGTAGCTGCTCACTCACAGGGAACATTTCTTGGCCTTGAGAAAAGTTTTTGGAACAAGGCAAGGGGGCAGGCGTTCTCTGCGCTTAGCAGCAGCGCTACCTTTTGGTCCAGGGACAAACTGAAGGCCTTTTCCTGCCCAGGTGGTCTGCCAAGTTCAATGCTTTGGGGAGGTGAGGGGTTTTTCCCTGTTTGTTCACAGCCTTGCAGTGCATTCATGCACCTCCGGGGGGGGGGGGGTTCGCCAGCCTTTCTCTGATCTCTCTCAGACTTGCTTTGCTCAAAGGTTTCGGGAAAGATCACAGAGGATCCTGGATGGCTGCCATGTGGGTGGGAAAGATCAGATTTTTTGGACCACAGGGCAGCCATTTTCTCTGACCCTATTCCTATGGCAGCCATTTCCTCCCTGGGTCACCAGGGCAAGGTGTTTTTTTTTTAAAGGCACTAGAATATCATTCTATCAATATACCATTGTAACAATAAGCATAACAGGCTTTCTGAAAAAGGCATATCTTCACAAGGGAACAGCATAGAGACTTGTTTTCAAAATAATAACTGGGGATTCAGAGAAGCTGCTACAGTTATAGGCCCATTAAACACACACATCTTACTGCAGATTTTCAAAGCAGTAAGCCTTTAATCTTGATTTCAGATTCTGTGCCCACCTTACACACCATTCTTTTTTCCTCTGGTGTATTTATTCTGCAGCTACAATTTTAAAAAGCACTTTTCTAAATCAGGGTGGAACATCACTTGTGACATATAGGGGACTGGCATCCAAAGTTTAATTTAAAATTACTATTGCAGCTGCATGGTAGCATCTGGCAAGCACCTTCCATTTAAATCCTTGTAGTTCAGGTTTTGCACATGCATTTTAGTGCTGGTTCATTGAATGAAAGGGAATAAAAATGAATACAGACAAAGGGGGAAACCCCCACTATTGAAACTGACCAGACTTTCTTTGAAACTGACAAGCAGCTGTGACGCCCCATTTTCCATATAGCCAAGCTCTTGGGGATTCTCTGCTGTGTTATCTATTGGCCACTGAAAAATGGGAGTCACATGTCTCATAATATGGGGGAACATGTTGAGTGTACAGAATGCATGGTTGGTGATGTTTGCGTGTGTGTGCGCTGTACAGAGTCAGCTGCAACTCCACCAGGCTTTGCACAGGGCTGCAATTTGAATGGGGGAGGAGTCCTCTGACAGAAGCTCTGGAGAGCTTTTTTAGTCTTGTGCCACTATACTGGGGGAACTGAGGGGGGTTATTTTCACTGATGCCCTAGTGCAGCTGCATAGTCAAGCTAATTTCTGGCCCTTCCTTGCAAATTTGCATGGTTTTCAAAACTTTAGACTTCTCATCCCAGTCTCTCTCTCTCTCTCTCTCCATCTCATGTCAATGTTATTGGGGATGCTGCTGCTTGCCTCCTTTCCAATCCCCCTTTTAAGCCAATACCAGCAGGGAACTAAACATCATGCAACTCCATTTTTCTCCCCATCCTTTCAATTTTTTTAAATTCAGTGATCCAAGACTAGCAATAGCCACATATTGCTAGACTCATGCCACTTGTAAAAAAGTAAGAATAATAATTTTAAAACAAGGGGGAAATGTAGCTTGTACACTTATGAAGATGGGAGGCTAGCAGATGGTGCAGAGTGGGGGCACTGACCTCATTGTGGGTGGGGAGTGACCTTCAAGGGTGGGGGCAAATCTGAGAGAATCTGTATGCTTTTGAATTACCTTTGGCTTAGAACCAAAACAAGGGGGAAATCGGCACAAAATCACTCTCAGAAAACCTGGAGAAACAGCAACCAGAAAGTGAACTGAGCACCGAAGGGAGGAAAATCAATGCAGAATGACAAAGAAGACCCAACAGACATGCATAGCCCAAGTGTGGGGAAATGCTCATGCATAATAGGCCATTGTTACAATGTTATATAGATTAGAACAAGATTCTGGTGTCACTTATGTTTTTTTAATTGCGAAAGGCCTGATGGCCCTGGCTAGAAGGGGGCGGGGAAGCTGCAAGGAAACCTGCCATGTAGAAGCACTTCTGCTGCTGCTTTGCTTTATCTGAAGCTGCACCAGCAACAGGGAACTCCCATCCCCAGATGGAAACCAGGCAGGTCTAAAATGAAGGAAAGCAATGAAGGCTGGGAATGGTTGGCTGTAAAGAACACACAACTTGTCTGGGATGAGTGGCACCCCAGGAGCTCTTTGCACTGTGCTGAGCCTTGAGTTTAGAGATGGCTCTGAGGTATCTCTGGGGTGACATCAAGGACATGCTCACTAGGGTAGGGGGTTCAGCTTTTTGTGCCCCAAGGCCCAAGTAACAGGAGCTGCCGCTGTGGCACCCATCCTGGAGACTACCAATACTGCAAGCTTGTTCAGAAATCTTGTGGACAGTTCATACGTTTCTGCAGCAATGTGGCCACTGCTTCAGTTTGAGCCTTTTGGGTAACAACTAGATGAGGCACCACCCAGGGATGTAGTTAATTGCATGGCATGAGGCAGAACTGAGTAATTTCTTTCACTCGTGTAATTAATGCAGAGCAGTATGGAGAAGAGCCAGAGTGTAATGATGGGCCCTCAGAAATTATCTACCAGAATCAATTTCCTCTTTAATGCCTAAATGCAGGTTCCTCTTTAATGCTTGCCATCTGATTGCTAAAAATTCTTACAATCAATAATTTTGGAAAACATTTTATTGAGTTATTTCTTAAAGTTTTGTTATTATTTCTTTTGCTATTGTTTCACTTTCATAATCATTATGTCCCATTCATTTCAATGACAGATTCCCTCCCCTTTTCTTGGGTCCCCACTCCATATGCTTCAGGATTGGAAAACCACACAAATATATGTAATCCTAGTGACTACAGTCAAGAAAGCCCAGAGCCTCTCTTCTTCCACCTAATGAACAAGGCCTTTTTTGTAGAAAAAACCCAGCAGGAGCTCATTTGCATATTAGGCCACACCCCCTGATGTCACCATTGCTTCACACGGAGGGGGGGGTTGTAGAAAAAGCCCAGCAGGGACTCATTTGCACAGTAGGCCACACTGCCTGATGCTAAGCCAGCTGGAACTGCATTCCTGTGCGTTCCTGCTAAAAAAAGCCCTGCTGATAAACAATGCCTTTTCTGCACAGTCTCCTTGTTGGGTTTCTGATGCAATTTCACTTCCTGTTGTCATGAGTTAATTAAGTGTTTGTATATGCATGCTGATGTTTAGCCAGTGCGTAGGTAGAGCCAATGAGAATGTTTGCACGTACTTCCCGCCAAGGCTAGGTGTCAATATGCATAGTGACCATTGAGGGAGAGCCCTAATAGGCTAATCCATATATTTGGATGGTGATCTGAGGGAAACCATTTGGTCAGTTTTATTGCCCTTTGTGTTAAGCCCTTAGATCTCCATGCAGTTGAAGTTAGGACTCGAGAGAGTCAAGATGTAGCCTAGAAGCTAGATAGGATAATGAATCCTTCTTTGTTTTCTAAAAATCCAAGTCATACCTTTTCCTCATTAGTAAAGTAAACTACTTTGTTTCTTAAGCTAAACCATGTGCCTGGCTGTTATTCATGGTTCTCTCCACGTTACTCTGCTAGCAGTATGTCTAAACCCCAACACTCCTACTCCGTATCAGGTCAGGTTCTCTTTGATGTCCCCTCGGAGGCACAAACCCAGAAATCCCAGAGAGAGACAAACGCATGCTGCTTCTGAAACAGCATCTTCGCCTGAGAAAAACATGACATTGCAATTGTCTGAACAGGTCATATGCAATATGGAAAAGGCAGTATTTGCACAAACGCCTGTACTCCCTCAGTCTTGCCCCAGGGGGTGATATCTCAGCTCACCTCGACAACATCCTGGCCCTTGTCGCCAAATTAAGATCGGCTGGAGCCACGGTATCTACCAAAGAGCTTCAAGCTGTGATTGTGTCATCATTTCCTGAAAGCTATGAGAGCCATACCAAACCTTTAATGGCATAATAGATTCAGATAAAAATACACAGAATATAAAAATTTAAACATTGGAGATAAAATCAAAATAAAACCGAGCTTACAGATGCATTCAAACATGTTCAGAATTAAATTTAAGGATGTCGGCCAGAAATTTTGCCACAGCCTCACTAACCACCCCCTCAATATCACTCAATAAATAATAACAGGGTGGCAGAATAGACAAATCTGGGGAAAAAGAAAGCTTGCGAAATAAATCTTTACGGAGGCTATGGTAAAAAGAACAATCAAGCAATATATGCTGGATTGAGTAAGGAGTATTCGCTCCACAGGAGCAAAGTCGGTCGGCTAAAGGGACTCGCTGATATCTCCCTTGTAAAACTTTGGAGGGAAACTCATTTAGTCTAGCCAATATAAATGCCCTGCGATGACTTGGAGTGGTTAAGTCTGATAGATAATTGGGCATTTTGCCACAGAATGCATAGAGACCTAAGGAAGCTGGAGAGCAAATATAAAGGTCAGTTGGCTGTAATTTCGTTTCCTCCGATTCCCACAGTCTCAGTTTAATACATCTGAAGATATATGACTCATCAGAGGTAGAAAAATCATCTACCTCTAACCCCAATTGATTGAGTTTAGACAGAAGCACTGCTGTCCAGGATGAAATATATGGGTCTCTTTTCATACAATCAAGAACGCTGTTAGGATCTATCTAAAGTGAATTTTGAGCCAGAATTTAAACACTGCAATCCAGGCTTTTGTCTCCACCAAAGACTGACCCACTTCAGAGCAGAGAGCAAAGTAGGACACACAACCCTAAATCAGACTTTTCCCTGCAGCCACTGTGGCCGGACCTGCCTGTCCCACATTGGTCTTGTCAGCCACCAGCGAGCCTGCAGCAGACGTGGACTATTGCACCCTTCTTAAATCTTCATTCGCGAAGCCAAGCCGAGAGAGAGATAGCGAGATTCTGCGGATCAAAGCAGAACATGCCTAAAGGCAAAATTCCTGGCCCCTCACACAGAGGAGAAAGAGCCGTGTCCTAGCAGGGAGCTGCTAACTCACAAACAAAGGCAACGCCTCATGGTGAAGTCTCCTACATGCTGAGGTCTGATGAGGCTTTTATGCTAGATTTTGGGTCTACTACACATATATGTAGATTTCGCCAATGGTTTGTTTGTTTGGATGAAAGCCAGCGGAAAACTTTGAAACTTGCTAATGGAGATACTTTACAGACAGACAGAGTTGGATCTGTGAAGATCTCAGTTTATTCAAAGGCTAGAGAGCTAATTGATGTGTTGTTGAAGGACTGTGTTTACTCTGAGCAAGCAGATCAGAATTTAATCTCTGTAATGAAATTGACAGATCAAGGAAATGTGTTTTTGATTAAAGACGGACAATGCACCATTGCCCATCCAGGAAGTGATGTGCTTTTTGAAGCAGTGAGATTTGATGGTGCCTACTATCTGGACCCTGTAGAAATGGGTCATGCCTATCAGGCAACAGCAAGTTTGAGTCCTCATAAGGAATGCCTTTATGGCTGGCATAGAAGGCTTAGACACAGGAATGTGAGATCTGTTAAGAAGTTGCTGAATACATGTGAAATAAAATTTACAGAATGTGGCCAAGAGTTGCAAGCTTGTAATGTATGTGTAAAGGGGAAAGGCACAGCGCCACCCTATGGCAAGAGAAAGCCAGTGCACAATGAGAAGTTTCTAGAGACAGTGAAGCCCACCGTGCAGGACGATCAGGAAACTGATGCAGAAATGTCCCTCACTGAAATGGTCGATTGGCTGACTGCCAGTAGCGCTGACCCTCAAGGTAGGCCAGAAAGCACCCCAGAAGCAGAAGGGGAGGCAGATTAAGCAGGACCAGAAGGGGAGACAGGCAATACTGTGAGGCAATCTCAGAGGAGTAACAAGGGAGTACCACCTGCCAGATATGGACTTTGTAATGTTCTGCAAACTGCAGAAGAGTCTTCAGACAATGAGGAAATCCCAAGGGAACTGATTGTAAAGTATGCCACTCTCAGAACCCTACTGAGCATAGCAGCACAGAAAGGATGCATGTGCAGCACCTTGAGATTGAAAAGGCAAACCTCAAGGAAAACTTACCTGATAAAGGACTGAATGAAGTGCTAACTGCTTTTCTGCAGAAGCAAGGGTTCCAGCAAAAGAAAATAGAACCCAGCCTGTTCTTCAAACTGAAGAATGATAAATGCCAGTATGTACTGATGTCAACTGATGGACTGTTGTTATGCTGTCAATATGAATCTGATGTGCAAGAGATAGTTGACAAGCTGAGTGCAGAAGTGGAAGTAAAACATTTTGGGACTTTGAACCACTATCTTGGAATACAGATAGAAAGAACTGAGAATGGAGGGTTTTTCCTGAGTCAAAGAACCAAAATCCTGAATCTTGCTAAGGCACTGAGCCTGGAAGATATCAAGAGAGCAAGTTTCCCACTTGACCCATCTTACCTCAAGCTGGAAGATGGAGTGCCTCTCAAGGACAATCGTCTGTACAGAGAAACTATTGGGAAACTACTGTATCTAGCTCAACTTACCCGGCCTGACGTAAGTGCAGCTGTTGGAATCTTGAGCAGAAAGACAAGCTCACCTAATCACCATGATTGGAATGCAGTGAAGAGACTTGTTAAGTATCTTTTTGGGACAGCTGATCTGAAACTGAAGATTACAGCTGATGACGACCCAAGATTGGTTGGATACATGGCGCAGATTGGGCCGAAGACACTACTGAGTGCAAATCAGTAAGTGGTCATCTGTTTTTCTATGGAAGCAACCTGATCAACTGGTCAAGTCGCAAGCAGAGTATAGTAGCTATGTCCACAACGGAAGCTGAGTTTGATTCTGCAGCAGGTGTCTGCAATGAGCTTGAATGGCTCATACACCTGCTGAGAGACTTTGGAATAGAAGAGCCTATTCCAGTAACCCTGTTTGAAGATAACACACCTTGCCTAAGTTTGATCAAGAGTGAAAGTGTCAAAGGCAAGACCAAGCACATTTCTGTGCGATACCACAAGGTGAGGGTGTTGCAGCAACAAGGAATGATTGAAGTAAAGTTTTGTCCTTCGGAAGAAATGATTGCTGACATCCTGACCAAGCCGCTCACCAAGAAGAAGTTTGAGCACCTGAGAGAGAAGCTGAAACTTCATGACTTCAGTTCGTGAACTTGAGAAGTGGATTGTTGGGTTTCTGATGCAATTTCACTTCCTGTTGTCATGAGTTAATTAAGTGTTTGTATATGCATGCTGATGCTTAGCCAGTGAGTAGGTAGAGCCAATGAGAATGTTTGCACGTACTTCCCGCCAAGGCTAGGTGTCAATATGCATAGTGACCATTGAGGGAGAGCCCTATTGGCTAATATTTGGGTGGTGGTCTGAGGGAAACCATTTGGTCAGTTTTATTGCCCTTTGTGTTAAGCCCTTAGATCTCCATGCAGTTGAAGTTAAGACTCGAGAGAGTCAAGATGTAGCCTAGAAGCTAGATAGGATAATGAATCCTTCTTTGTTTTCTAAAAATCCAAGTCATACCTTTTCCTCATTAGTAAAGTAAACTACTTTGTTTCTTAAGCTAAACCGTGTGCCTGGCTGTTATTCGTGGTTCTCTCCACATTACTTTGCTAGCAGTATGTCTAAACCCCAACACTCCTACTCCGTATCAGGTCAGGATTGTGCGCCGGATTTAGTGAAGAGTTCCACACATTCTGCTCCTGATCAAATTTTTGGTCCTTCTTTTCTGCCTTTAACGCTGGTTTACTGGACACCGCAAAAATCAGGAGTCCAGAAAACCAGCATTAAAGGCAGAAAAGAAGGACCAAAAATTTGAACAGGAGCAGAATGTGCAGAACTCTTCACTAAATCTGGCGCACAATCCTGACGTGATAAGGAGTAGGAGACTGTGCAGAAAAGGTCTACACCTCTGTCTGGACAAACGCTGGGTGCCTTGTAAAAGTCAGACCAATAGAGGCAGAGACAGCAAATGAGAAAAACGTGTTGTTGTTTTATTATAGGCTGTTTAGATGAGGAATTTGTTTCATTTTCATATTAATTACAGTAATTTTGAAACACCATTTCATAGTTGCAATTAATGATGAAAGAAAAGTTCAAGTCAAATCTGAATGGTTAGACTTTAATATGTCTGAATTGTGAATGTAAACACTAACTCTGTTCAACCCTTGGAGAAGTCTGCCAGTTAAATATCTTGGAATCTGGATTGAGAATCCTGAATAGAATAAAAGTATTATAAATTACTTTTAAAAATCAAAGCATTTGTGTGATTTTTGTATACTTTCAATATGGTTCAGCAGAATGACTAACAAAATAATTGTGTTTCCAAAATTATTATCTTTATTAATTAATATTATTGCATTTATGCTTCATATTGGGGGACCCTAAATGGCTTGCATCTTTCTCCTCTGCTCCATGGTGTGACTGGCCCAAAGCCATCCAGCAGACTTCCAAGGCAGAGCAGGGATTCCAGCATGGTTCTTCCAGACCCTCTTCTCCACCACAGCAGGCTGACGCTGTCAAGCATGCGGGTTCAATGACGAGTCGAAGTTGATACAAAGACTACGTTTATTGATAGACCGATACTTTGGCTCAAGCCATTGCTTGAGAAGAATGAAACCGATACATTGATACACAACTTTTAAGATACACTTCAAAGGGATTCCTATGGGGAGGGGAAGCAGGGGAGCATTCACACATAGAATATCAAAACTACATACATTCCCAGGGCGTTATCAGGCATTCAGCCTTGCAGTGCCCAGATGGCTCATCCTCCCGGAGGAGAATTCATGGGAAGGTGCTGATTCTTTGTTCCCTCTAATTAACAGTCATAAAGCAAGAGAGGAGACAGGAAAGAATAATAAACTAACAACATTTGTTTCTCAGGGATCTTACCCAGGTCTGCTTTTAGTCAGGCCCTAAAACCATCAGTTATTGATCAGAATTAGCCATGCTTGACAGACGCTTCCAATGGGATCCAGGAATCTGTGCTGGCCTGAAGCAACAGAGCAAAGCTGGAGTCCAGGGGCACCTTTAAGACCAACTAAGCACAGTATGAGCTTATACCCAGAATGTGTTGCTCTTAAAGGTGCCATTGGACTCAAACATTCTTCATAACAGTCTACAGTGGCTCTAGAAAGTACAGATGCTCCTTTTCTTCAGTAGTAGTAGTAGTAGAAGAAGAAGAAGTGTGAGTCCAATGAACATGAAAGTTTATGCCCAGAATTAAATTAAAGGTGCCACTGGCCTCAAACTTTCTTTTTCTTCTTCTGAATGTTTACTTATTTTATATTGTAAATATTTATATCTTGAGGAAAACCCGAGAAGAGAGTTAATTTGGTTGAATGCAGCCTTGATGGTTGCTGTGAGTACACTTAATCACCCTCTTCATGAGGAGGACATAAGATAGTGCTATGCAGCCTGAGATGGGTGGGGAAGAAACAATGGGATTTTCCTGATAAAGATGCGTTCATCTTAACTTGTTTTATTTTAAAAAAAAAATGTGATATAAAAGTTTCTGGCTGGTGGAAAGATGCAGATTAAAAAACTCTAGTCATATAAAATGGCTTATTGGTTCTAGAAGACAAACATGAGAGAGGCAAATCTGCACTATTGGCTTTGGAAAGCGGGAACCCCACTAAAGATGGGTGAAAGAAAAGAAGGTGGGGGTGCATAGGGTTGCCAAGTCCAATTCAAGAAATATCTGGGGACTTTGGAGGTGGAGCCAGGAGGGTGGAGCCAAGATCAAGGCTGTGACAAGCATAATTGAACTCCAAAGGGAGTTCTGGCCATCACATTTAAAGGGACGGCACACCTTTTCAATTCCTTCCTTCCATAGGAAATCATGAAGGATAGGGGCACCTTCTTTTGGGGCTCATAGAATTGGACCCCCTGGTCCAACCTTTTTGAAACTTGGTGGGTATTTTGGGGAGAGGCACTAGATGCTATACTGAAAATCTGGTGACTTTACCCCAAAAAACAGCCTCCCCAGAGCCCCAGATACCTGTGGATCAATTCTCCATTATTTTCTATGAGAATAAATCTCCATAGGGAATAACAAAGTTCCCAGCAGACATTTCCCTCCCCTCCCCGCGCTTTCTAATGACCCTGAAGCAGGGGGAGGGCCTCCAAACCAGGGGATCTCCTGCCCCCACCAGGGAATTGGCAACCCTAGGGGTGCAGCTGGAAAGGAAGGGAAGGCTACGGATGACACAGTAGGCAGTGGTCGCCCTGAACGACGCTCTGCTCTAGTTGCCCACGAACTTCTCAGGTTGAATATCGACATAGCAGCTCTCAGTGAGGTCCGTTTCCCTGAGGAAGGTAGTCTTCAAGAACACGGTGCTGGCTATACCCTCTACTGGTCGGGTAAGTCAAAGGCTGAGAGGCCTTTCTGGCGTTGGCTTCATGGTCAGGAACTCCATTGCCTCCAAACTCGAAAACCTTCCAACAGGTCACTCAGATCGCATCATGTCCATGCGCCTCCCACTTCAAAACAAGCAGCATGCAACACTCTTCAGTGTGTATGCCCCAACCCTTCAAGCAGATCCTGCAGAAAAGAACAAGTTCTATGCTGATCTACGCAGCCTCGTACGGAAAACCCCTACAGAGGACAAGGTGATCATCCTTGGCGACTTCAATGCCAGAGTAGGTAAAGACTCGGAAGCCTGGAAAGGAGTACTTGGAAAACACGGCATTGGCAACTGCAATGACAACGGGCGCCTCCTACTAGAATTCTGCATGGAGCACCAGCTCACCATCACCAACACTATCTTCCAGCAGAAGAACAGTCTGAAGACAACCTGGATGCACCCACGGTCCAAGCATTGGCACCTTATCGACTACATTCTGGTGCGCCAGAGAGACCTTCGAGATGTCTTACACACCCGAGTAATGCCCAGCGCAGAATGTCATACGGATCATCGTCTTGTACGCTGCAATCTCCGTCTTCACTTTAAACCCACACCCAGGAGAGGAGGTATCCCTCGGAGGAAGTTTCAGGTTGGCAGCCTCCAGTCAGCCGAAGTTAAAGCTGCCTTCCAGGCAAAACTCCAGTCAAGAATTGAGGACCTCAGTTGCCCCACAGACCCTTCTCCAGAAGCACTCTGGGAACACCTAAAAACTACCGTCCTGCAGATCTCTGAAGAAGTCCTCGGGTTCTCCACAAGGAAGAACAAGGACTGGTTTGATGAGAACAATCAAGAGATCCAAGAATTACTGGCAAAAAAGAGATCTGCCTACCAAGCACATCTTGCTCAGCCCTCCTGTCCTGGGAAAAAAGCAACCTTTCGCGCTGCATGTAGCAACCTCCAGCGCAAGCTTCGAGACATTCAGAACGAGTGGTGGACCAAGCTTGCAGAGAGAACCCAGCTGTGTGCAGACACTGGTGATTTAAGAGGGTTCTACGAAGCCCTGAAGGCAGTATATGGTCCATCATATCAGGCTCAGAGTCCCTTGCATAGTGCAGACGGCCAAGTGCTCCTCACAGACAAGGCATCCATACTGAACCGGTGGTCAGAGTATTTTCAGGTTCTCTTCAGTGCCAACCGCATAGTTCAAGATTCAGCAATCCACCTCACCCCACTTCAACCGGTGAAAACAGAGTTGGATGAGATCCCCACCCTAGAAGAGACTGTTAAAGCCATCAAGCAACTGAAAAGTGGCAAGGCAGCAGGAGTTGATGGAATTCCACCAGAGATCTGGAAGCATGGGGGCACAGTACTACATAGCTCACTTCACAAAGTACTTGTCACCTGCTGGGAACAAGGCAAATTACCACAGGACTTTCGTGATGCAATCATCATCACCCTATACAAGAACAAAGGGGAAAAGTCAGACTGCTCCAACTACCGGGGGATAACCCTGCTCTCCATCGCAGGCAAAATCCTTGCCAGAATACTCCTGAACAGACTGGTGCCCACCATTGCAGAAGAACTCCTCCCAGAGAGCCAGTGCGGCTTCAGAGCTAACAGGAGCACCACCGACATGGTATTTGTTCTCAGGCAGCTCCAAGAGAAATGCAGGGAACAGAACAAGGGTCTGTATGTGACTTTTGTCGACCTTACCAAAGCTTTCGATACCGTTAGCAGGAAAGGCCTGTTGCAAATCCCAAGGTTCCTCAGCATGATCATCCAGCTACACGAAGACCAGCGAGGCCAAGTCAGACACTGCAACGACCTCTCGGAGCCCTTCCCAATAGGCACAGGTGTAAAGCAAGGCTGCGTTCTCGCGCCAACTCTCTTTACGATCTTCTTTAGCATGATGCTTCAAAGAGCCGCAGTAGATCTAGATGAGGACGATGGTGTCTACATCCGCTATCGCACCGATGGCAGCCTGTTCAACCTGAGGCGACTAAAGGCACACTCCAAGACAATGGAAAAACTCATCCGAGAGCTACTGTTTGCTGATGATGCTGCACTCGTCTCCCACTCGGTATCAGCTCTGCAGCATATGACGTCCTGCTTTGCAGAGGCTGCCAAGCTATTCGGCCTAGAAGTTAGTCTGAAGAAGACAGAAGTTCTCCACCAGCCTGCACCCCAGGAAGATTATCACCCTCCCTGCATCACTGTGGGTGAATCAGTTCTGAAGACAGTCCAGCAGTTCAGCTACCTGGGGTGCATCATCTCCTCAGATGCCAAGATCAACAAGGAGATTGACAACAGGCTGGCAAATGCAAACCGTGCATTTGGCCGACTGCACAAAAGAGTGTGGAGCAACAAGCATCTGAAAAAAGGCACAAAGATCAATGTTTACAAAGCGGTTGTGATGACAACCCTCATCTATGGCTCCGAATCGTGGGTTTTATACCGTCATCACCTGCGACTCCTTGAGCGCTTTCATCAGCGCTGCCTTCGCACCATCCTCAACATCCACTGGAGTGACTTTGTGACCAACACTGAAGTCCTCAAGCGGGCAGAGGTTACCAGCATCGAGGCACTGCTGTTGAAGACGCAGCTGCGCTGGGCAGGGCATATTTCTAGGATGGAAAACCACCGCCTTCCCAAGATTGCCCTGTATGGCGAACTCTCCACCGGCCATCGAAATAGAGGGGCACCAAAGAAGAGGTACAAGGACTCCTTGAAGAAATCCCTTAGCACCTGTCGCATCAACCATCACCAGTGGTCTGACCTAGCCTCAGATCGCAAAGCATGGAGGCACACCATCCACCAGGCTGTCTCTTCCTTTGAGAACACACGCATAGCTGGTCTTGAGGACAAAAGGAGATTGAGGAAGAATCGCACTGCTACAGGACCAACCCTAAATCAGACTTTTCCCTGCAGCCGCTGTGGCCGGACCTGCCTGTCCCACATTGGTCTTGTCAGCCACCAGCGAGCCTGCAGCAAACGTGGACTATTGCACCCTTCTTAAATCTTCGTTCGCGAAGCCAAGCCGAGAGAGAGAGAGTTGGTGAAAGTCAAAAGCGAGGGAGATGAGAGTGGGTGCAGATTTCACGTGAAGGTTATACTGGTTGCTGGAATTCAAGCTGTCGGGTTGCAGCTCTGAAGAGAAGCTCTGACTTTGCAAACAGAACTCCAAGTGGGAACTGAGGTGGCCAAGGCTGGTTTCACACATCCTTCCCCCAGATCTTCCATCTGCCCCTTTAAAAAGGAAAACCCTCTCTGTGCTGCAGCCACAGGGACCCAGGAAGGAGAGAGTGCTGCTAAGATAATGGCAGGCTAAGATAATGTTTCTCTCCATGTTCAAGAAAGCTTAAACTATGTTCTTCCTGTATTTTAACCTCACTTTTCAAGGACACATGCCAAAAAGTTGAAATGGCAGTCTCCAGCAATTGAAAGTGAAAAGGCTGTTATTGATTTGAGACTCAGTGGAGTGCAAATGGTTGGAGGAGGCCTGGGTTTAAGTTGCCCCCCACCCCGAAACTTATGGGGTGACTTTGGAGTTGTCATTTTCTCTTAGCTTGGCCTACCCTTGTGGGGAGATTATGAGGGTGTAAGAAAGGAGATGGAGGCTGCCCTGGGCTCCTTGTGGGAAGGTGGGCTGCAAAGGCGGTCAGTTTGAGAGGAATCTTGATCCAAGGATGTTGGCTGCTTCATCCAGGAGGAGGAGGAGGGAGCCGGGCACGGCCTCTTCTGTTCCGGGTTTTGCTGATGGAGGAATTCAATGTGTCACATAGATAAAGCCACTGCTAAAGGCCTATTAGCAAGCCAGGCTTTTCCCTGCTCACTTAGTAAACTTCACTGAGGTGAGTCAATTTCTCTGCCCAGCCTTCCTCACAGTGTTGTTCTAAAACAGAAATGTTACTGGGAGCTCCCTGCAGGAAGCAGAGCAGAGGACCGTGGAGACTCCTGCCCTGGCCTGCCCCTCCAGACATGCTGGCAGGGGGGTCTTTAATCCCCAAGCCCCTGTTGGGAAGCTGGAGGGAAGAGCCAAATGGGTCAAAGGTACTGCCGTAAACATCTCTTATTGGCCAGGGCTTGATGTGTCTTGCTGTAAGCAAAAGGTCAAAGGCAGCCTGTCTGTTTGGCTGTGGCCTTTTTTCTGGTGGGGAAAAAATGTGTTACTCCTTGCTGAAACCAGTCAACACATTAGCATCAAAAGCATCACAGCAGAAGAGATACCAGGGGCAGCCTTCTAAAAATCCCAAAGCCCTGGTGGCAGACAAAACAAAGAGATTATTCCTCCTCATGTTTGTGCTGTCACCTCTGGGACTAGGAAAGGCCTCTGTGAGAGACCCGGTAAAAACAGGGTTGGTCCCTCTTCTCTGCCATTGCCCTTTATGGCATCCCACATGAATTTCCCTCACATTCCCTCTGAGTCCCTTTTAGAGCCTAATTGGTCAAAGCTTTGAACATTTCTGCTTCAGTAAGACACCCTAATTATTTTCTTTTTGTGAGTGCTTTGATTCTTAAAGAAGAGTGGCTAGGATGATTGAAGTATGGAAGGATACTTTCCCACTACCACTGGTGGCCCATTTTCTTTTTTTTACGAGGGAGAGAAAACAAGTCCCTCCCAACAAAGCCAGACAGACAAGTACTAAAATATTAAATGCTAATTAGAACTCACTACTCTCAAGAGCCCAAGGAGACTAGCACGTGGCTGCTTCCCTCCCCAAATCCTGTTTCGGTTCGTTTTCCCCTCCTCTCCTCAGTCATAAAAACTGCTTATATTGCTTGCATAAGATATTTGGCAAGTGGGAACTAAATGGTAAATTTCATCTGAAAGGGCTGCTCTGTTTGCAGAAATTCAGCAGGTGGCCCTTTCTCTGCAGGTCTTGCTCTGTCCCACCGCACTTGATGATTCCTGCCTGTCACACAGCTATGAAAGGCTCAAAAACCAGGCCTGGCACTGAAGCTGAGACCAGGCACTTGTGACCTTCAGAACCTTTCATGCTTTCATCTGAAGCACCGCCCCCTGAGATTTTTAGTTCCTAAATAAATAAAATGAAAGTCAAATATATCTTAAGCCCACTAGAGTTTGCCCGGAGGGAAGGTAAAGCACCACAGTTTGGTGGCTTTAGGTCTTTGCCAAGTAAAACAAAGTTTGAGTCTGGGGCACCTTTAAGACCAATGAAGTTTTATTCACAGCATAAGCTTTCATGTGCAAGCACACTTCTTCAGATATCAGTAAATAAATCTTTGTTGGTCATCAAGGTACTACTGGACTCCAACATTGTTCTGCTGCTTCAGACCAACATGGCTGTCCCCCCGAAGCCAAGCCAGCCACTCCAAACATCTCATGGTCAATTCAAAAGGCCCCTCAATGTGGTGACCACATTTGGATTTTCTATCACAGCCATTATTCCATCTGAAAGGGCCACTCTGTGGGCAAAATGATTGTTACATCTTCTCAAAAGGAATTCTGGAACACAAGCTCAGTTGAACTGTTTGGAATCCTGAAAAGAAGCGACTCCAGACTGACTGAAGCCATCTGTGAATGGCGACCACTCTGCCTGTCCTTGGGCACAAAAAGGGCTTTCCCTGGGCTGTCATCTGGCGCCCTTGGCCGAGAGACTCCTGGGCCCTCCTCCCACATGCTGACTGGCTGGCTGTCCTGGGTTTGCTCTTCCTCTCTGAGATGAAATGAGATAGGCTTTGGTTTAAATTAGGCCAAGCTTGAGTTTTTCTGCCTTCTAGCGCTGTGTCTACTAAGAAGAGGGATTAACATTTTGTTTGCACCCTCTCCATGGAGGCTGCTCCAGCTGAGGTCTGTCTCCTTCCCAAACCCAACCCCTTCGAGAGAACTCCAGCAATTTCCTCAGAAATCTCTGGGGACTTCCCAACCCAGAGGTAGCAACCCTAGCTGCTCTGAAGGCTGGGGGAGAAATGTAGGCAAATGCTAGACTCTCTCTCTGCCACAGTCAGCACTTCCATGGTGGCAGACAGGCACAGAAAAATTTCTTGTCTCCCAGCTGCCTAGAGAGAAATACGAACAAATCATGCCTTCTCCACCTGTGAGGCAGCATCGACACCTTCTCAACTGGCCACCGGCTTTTGGGACACTGAAGTTCATGACACAGACATAGGGCTAAACCAGATGAGAGGCAAGAGATGCATGACAAAGATCTGAGATCTCTTGGTGTCTTTCATTCCCTTAAAAGCAGGGGGTGGGGAGAGTAGTCTTCTTCCTACACCATTTCCCTAATTTAGAAAATGATTATTTCCCTTGGCTGATAGTGGCCCTGATATGATAAGTATTTTTGTTAGCTTAAACTAAGGGCCCACTTGGAAAATGTGGGGAGTACCCACTGTAAGGGGTCATGGTGAGCACAATTGCATGGAAAGCATGCTGTCATTTCCAGAAACAAAATGGTTTTTTGGGGGGGAACAACAGGGTCAGGGGTCATCTTCAGAGGCACTGAATTGGGTGCTGCTCCTATTAAAAATTCGATAGCTCAACTTCAATTTCAAACCTTTAATGGCATAGCATAAAATACAGAAAAAGATTTGGATAGACAAGATAAGTCAGGATTGAACTTAGGTTAGACATAAAATCAAGCATAGCCAGAGTTGTGATGGAGAATGGTGGCCAAAATTTTTGCAACAGCCCAGGTGATTCATTCAGAACTGTTCAGGAAAAATCAACAGAAAGACAAATTGTTCCGATTGATGGTAGGAGGGGAGAATCTGCGAAACAATTCCTGACAGGGTTTTTCATATAGATGACAATTATTCAATAAGTGAAAAATTGTATCGGGGAGTTTGCACCACAGGAACGAAGTCTTTCATGAAAGGGAATTTGGAGATATCTCCCCTGCAAGACCTTGGAGGGAAATGCATTCAATCTGGCCATCAAAAAAGCCCTGTGATATGTCAGAATCACTAAATCAGTTAAATATCCATGCATCTTACTGCAACAGATGTCCAAACCTAAAGTAGCTGGAGAGCAGACATTAGGGTTAGCTGAGCATAATTTAAATTTCTCTGAATCAAGTAACTTTTTCTTCATACATAAGAACATAAGAGAAGCCATGTTGGGTCAGGCCAATGGCCCATCCAGTCCAACACTCTGTGTCCCACAGTGGCCAATATATGTATGTGTGTGTGTATATACATACACACACACACACACACACATATATATACACATACATACACATACTGTGGCTAATAGCCACTGATGGACCTTTGCTTCATATTTTTATCCAATCCCCTTTTAAAGTTGGCTATGCTTGTAGCCACCACCACCTCCTGTGGCAGTGAGTTCCACATGTTAATCACCCTTTGGGTGAAGAACTACCTCCTTTTATCCATTCTAACCCGACTGCTCAGCAATTTCATTGAATCCCCACGAGTTCTTGTATTGTGAGAAAGGGAGAAAAGTACTTCTTTCTCTACTTTCTCCATCCCATGCATAATCTTGTAAACCTCTATCATGTCACCCCGCAGTCGACGCTTCTCCAAGCTAAAGAGCCCCAAGCGTTTTAACCTTTCTTCATAGGGAAAGTGTTCCAACCCTTTAATCATTCTAGTTGCCCTTTTCTGCACTTTTTCCAATGCTATAATATCCTTTTTGAGGTGTGGGGACCAGAATTGTACACAGTACTCCAAATGAGACCGCACCATCGATTTATACAGGGGCATTATGATACTGGCTGATTTGTTTTCAATTCCCTTCCTAATAATTCCCAGCATGGCGTTGACCTTTTTTTATTGCAATCGCACACTGTCTTGACATTTTCAGTGAGTTATCCACAACGACCCCAAGATCTCTCTCTTGGTCAGTCTCTGCCAGTTCACAACTCATCAACTTGTATTTGTAGCTGGGATTTTTGGCCCCAATGTGCATTACTTTGCACTTGGCCACATTGAACCTCATCTGCCACGTTGACGCCCACTCACCCAGCCTCAACAGATCTCTTTGGAGAGCCTCACAATCCTCTCTTTTTCTCACCACCCTGAACAATTTAGTGTCATCTACTTGCTGTCTGGGAGAAATTTTCTGATTATGTAATGTCTTTGTCTAGGAAATTCCATACTGCTCAGCTCATGATTTTTGGTGATTTTAATGCTCTGATAGGCAGTAATAATCAGAAATGGATCTCTCATTTTGGCTTTGAAGTGGCTGAATCCCTTCCACTACAATTATGTTTGCCCCATTGTTCTAAAGATACTTTAACTAATAAAGCGGGTCTTAGATTAATTGAATTCTGCATAGCACACAATGCTATAATATTTAATGGTCTCTCCAAATTTCCGGCTGCAACTGATTTTACTTTTTTTTTCCACACAGGGTTGCAGTGTGATAGATATTTGTTTGGGTTCACCCAACCTTCTGTCATCTATTGATAACATTTACATTGATTCACGCACGGAAAGTGACCACTTTCCCCTAATTCTATCTTTAAGATTGGATCTGAAGGTTAATATGGTATCATCTTCCCAAACTGTGAAGGCCTCTGAGAATGTTCTAAAAAAAATCAAGTGGTCCCCAGCCCTAGAAAGGGAATTTTCTTCCCTCTTTGGCTCTGAAGCATTGTGCAGATTAAGGGATTCAATCATAAATTCCAATTCAGATGATACAATCCTTTTAGGATTCTCATTATTAATTGATTACTGCAGTGCTAGAGCTAAACCTGTGATCTTGTCTAGGTCCAGTTTCTCTAGCTGGTTCGATACAGATTGTTTAGCTTGGAAACAAGAACTGAGAGCACTATTTAAAGAGGCCTGTCACTCCAAAGACCCAACAAAAATTAAGGCCTATATTGCTTGTAAGACAGCCTTCCTGGAGCTTATTACATCCAAAAAGAAAGTTTTCTTTCAGAATAAATGGGACCAACTTTACCACTTGTCCCGTCCCAGCTGAGACAGGACTCTGTCAGGGGCCCCTCCCACACACCCCGGCGGCAGCGGGCCATCACCGGGAGCCCCCTGAGCACCCCCCAAGGCCTCAACCGACCTTTTGGCCACCCGACGCGGTCCGCCTCTCCGAGGTGCTGACCGGAGCTGAGAACCAACAGGCCCGCCCTCAGGCCCAGGCAAGGTGGCCAAGCCACAACCACGGCTGGGGGAAAGAGAGAGCAGGAACACCGCCTGGCCAAGAGGGCAGGGAAGGCAGGAGCCCCGCACCCTCAACACCCTTATCTACACACCTGCTGCTGGAAGGCCACGCCCCAGGAAGACCTTCCTTAGCATCCCCACTTATAAGTGGGGGTGGAGCTACCTGGTGGTGGGACCAGGGTGGCAGGAAGGAGACCAGGGGAGGAATAAAAGGCCACAAGGCTGAGAGGTCGGGGAGGAAGCTGGCTGATGTGAGGAACGGGCTGCCGAGACAGAGAGAGAGTGGAGCCCCAGCACAGCCGGGGAGGACATGAGTATAAACAGTGAGGTAACCCAGCTCTGTCCTCCCACATTCTGAGACCTCTGGGACACCTAGCCGAGCCCCGGCCCAAACCAGGTCGCTAAGTGAGCAGTAGTCATGGCGGGACATGGCAGGGGCCAGCAGGGGCGGGACACCACTCAATAAAATCTAATGATAATAAGGCTTTCTGGAGAATCATTTCGGGTAATCTAAAAAACAATTCTGTTACTGACCCAAATATTTCTGCGCAAACATGGGTTGATTACTTCTCTAACATTTTTGCTGCTCCATGTGTATCCCCTCCTATTTTAGCAAACCCCACAGATACTGATATGCCGAATTGGCCTCCAGTACCTCTACAGGAAATCAGTGATTTATTGAAGGATTTAAAAGCGGGTAAAGCACCAGGCCCTGATGGCCTTCCTGCTGAGGTATTCACAAAGTTTGCCGATTGGTGGCTCTTGCCCCTTGCAAAATTGTTCTCTTTCATTGATCTGCATGGCTCCATCCCAGACTCTTGGCTTGATTCTATAATTATCCCAATTTACAAAAAGGTTGGAGTTACCAGAAAATTTCCACCCCATTAGTTTATTATCTATAGTGGGCAAATTGTATGCCAAACATTTAGAACTCCAATTAACTGACTGGATGCGCCTAGGCAACATCATATGTCCTGAACAAATTGGTTTCTCCAAAGGCAAATCTGCTATGCTGCACTCTGGCCTTCCTTGCTGAAAAATATATGCATACTGGTACAAAAAAATTATGTGCTGCCTTCATCAACTTGAAGGGCGCATTTGATTCAATAGATAGAGCCCAACTATGGATTAAGCTAGGTTACCCTCATCTGCTGTTTCTCTTGAGGAAACTTCATTCTAATACTTTTTGCCAAGTGAAATTTTCTTCTAGTGGTGACTTGACTAGCAAAATTCCAGTGTTAAAGGGGGTTAAACAAGGTTGTGTGCTGGCCCCGCATCTTTTTAATTTATTTTTAACTGAACTGGTACAATTTTTGAACCCTATTAATGGTCATCTGCCTAAACTAGCAGGCCGAGCGGTCCCCTTTTTACTTTATGCTGATGACACTACCATCCTCTCTTGCACAAGTGCGGCCTGAAAAGATATTTGAATGCCTTCTATGACTACTGTAATTGTAATTCACTCTCTATCAATTATGCCAAATCTAAAGTAGTTGTCTTTGCAAATTGCTGGCGCCCACAGAGATGGTTTATTGGCAACTCAACAATTGAGCAAACAATTTTTTTTAAATACTTGGGGATCACTTTTAATCACAAGTTAAGCTGGGTTTCACATCATAACAACACTGTCAACTTGGCTAAATGTTTGATTGCTCAAATTAAACAGTTTTTCTTTGCAAGGGGCAACCAATTAGTTCCGGCAGCAATTAAAGTGTTCAAAGCTAAAATGCTAGCCCAAATTCTATATGGTATCCCTATATGGATCTCAGCGTTTACCAGGAAAGTGGAGGGCATTCAAGCCTCATTATTTAGACAAATTTTTGGTATGCCAAAATGTGTGTCTTACTTTGCTCTCTGCTCTGAAGTGGGTCAGTCTTTGGTGGAGACAAAAGCCTGGATTGCAGTGTTTAAATTCTGGCTCAAAATTCACTTTAGATAGGTCCTAACAGCCTTCTTTGATTATATGAAAAGAGACCCATATATTTCATCCTGGTCAGCAGTGCTTATGTTCAAACTTAACAAGTTGGGGTTAGAGGTTGATTTTTTTTACTTCTGACGAGTCATATATCTTCAAATGTGTTAAATTGAGATTGTTGGAGTTGGAGGAAATGAAACTACATCCAACAGACCCTTATATTTGCTCCCCAGCTTCCTTAGGTCTTTATGCTTTCTGTGGCAAAATGCCCCATTATCTATCAGATTTAACCATTTCAAGTCATTGCAAAGCATTTATGTTGGTTAGACTAAATGCGTTTTCCTCCAAAGTTTTACAAGGGAGATAACATCGAGTCCCTTTATATGTATAGAGTGAATTCATCATATGCCAAGAAAAATAACTTACCAAGAGATGTGGTTATAAGATATATGACAAAAGAAATGGTGGGGAAAATTTTCAATAAAAATTTTGAAAAGACATTGATAGTGGGAGGAAGCAGAGTAAGAATAATGAAAGAATTGCCAAGACAAGTGATAAATGACAGGAGAACATATAAGAAATTAACAGAAAAACTACATGACAATGAAATGAGGTATAGATGGATAATATCTGAAGGTTTGAGCTTTGAGCTACAAGGAAGAAGGATTACAATTACAAATACACAGGAGCTGCGTAAATTTTATTTGTGTAACCAAACTTTTATTTTGCAATATATTGAGATACATTCATCTATTCAAATTCAAATATACTTCTCCAATACATTACATATTTTCCTCCCCCCCCCCCACTCTTATTCATGACCTCCGCCGGTACTTAAAACAAATTAAAAGCATATTAGAGGTAAATTCACAATTATAGAATCTTTAGAGAAATATATATATATATCATTCACTAACCTTTTCCCTAATAATCACTTAGCACTTATTAAACACAACACTCACAATTATTAATTCAGTTCCAGAGTTCCCACTACCTTAGTCTTATCTTGACTCTCATATATATATATTTACCAAGTAGCTATGTTCTACTAATACTTTTATCACACTAGCACAATACCTCTTTATCATTAAAAGTTCAATTAATGTTGTCATACACTACTAAATATCTTTTCACCATTATAAAATTTTTACACAAAGAGTTATCTTTCCCTAACCCTTTCTCTATAATTCACTTAGTGCTTATTAAACACAAAACCCAAAGTTATAAAATCAACTCCGGAATTCCAACTGTCTTAATTTTATCTTAACTCATATATACATAATTACCATGTAACTATATTCTACTAATTCAATAATCACAATTCTTCTTTATCATTTAAAGTTCAGTTAATGTTGTCATAAACCACTAAGTGACTCTTCACCCTCCATTGTATTTCCACATAACTTTGAAATTTACTCCAGTCTTCTTTAAACTTCTCCAAATTGTTGTCTTTTAAGATTCTAGTAAGTTTGTCCATTTCACTCCAGTTAAGAACCTTTAAGACCCAGTCCCATTTTTCAGGTATTCTGTCTTGCTTCCACATTTGCACATACAATGTTCTCGCAGCTGAAAGCAAATACCACAACAATGTTCTGTCTTCCTTCGGAAAGCTTTCCATTTGTAATTCCACCAGAAAGACATCTGGCGCTCTCTTAATATTATAACCCAAGATTTTCGAGATCTCCTGTTGAATCATTGTCCAAAATTGTTTCGCCTTTTCACAAGTCCACCACATGTGGTAAAAAGAACCTTCATGTTTTTTACATTTCCAACACCTATCTGAGGCTTGATTACTCATTTTTGTTAACTTTTTAGGTGTCATGTACCATCTGTACAGCATTTTGAAACAGTTCTCTTTTATGTTATAGCACGTTGATATTTTCATTGAATTCTTCCATAGGTGTTCCCACGTCTCCATCTGTATTTCTTTATTAAAATTAATTGCCCATTTAATCATTTGAGGCTTCACCACCTCTTCTTCTGTAGACCATTTCAATAACAGTTTATACAACCTTGAAATCAATTTTTCATTCTCGCCCAGCAGCATTTTCTCCATTTCTGTTTTCTCTCGTCTTATACCTGTACTTTTAATGTCTTTCTCTATCAAGCTTTTAATCTGTAACAGCTGAAACCAATCAAATTTGTCCTGCAATTCTTCAACCGATTTTATTTCAATTTTGCCCCCCTTGAACTTTAGCAGTTGTTCGTATGATGCCCATTTCCCTTCCCTTACACTTTGCGGCATACTTATTACTTCTGTTGGCACAATCCAAAGTGGTTTCCTCTCATCTCCATATTTACTATATTTTTTCCAAGTATTCAGCAAATGCCTCCTTATATAATGATGTGGAAAAAAACCATCCATCTTCTCTTTCTCGTAGTACATATACGCATGCCAACCAAATATATTTCCATGTCCTTCTAGCGCCAATAATTTTTTGTTGGTCAAAGTCATCCACTCCTTAATCCATACCAAACAGACTGCATCATGGTATAGCATTAAATCAGGTAGTTGGAAGCCGCCTCTTTCTTTCGCATCTGTTAAAATTTTCATTTTAATTCTTGGTTTCTTGCCCGCCCAAATAAACTCTGAAATTTTTCTTTGCCACAGATTAAATTGTTTCTTATCTTTCACTATTGGGATAGTTTGAAATAAAAACATCATCCTTGGTAGAACATTCATTTTAATTGCAGATATCCTCCCCAGCATGGATATGTTTAGTTTATTCCATTTTAACATATCACCTTCTATTTTATGCCAGAGCTTTTCATAATTGTTCTTATATAAGTCAATGTTTTTCATCGTCATCTCCACACCTAAATATTTTACCTTGGAGGCAACCTCACATCCAGTGGCATTTTGTAATTCTTTCTGTTTGTTTAATGTCAGATTCTTAGTAAGGATTTTCGATTTTTCTTTATTAATGTAAAAGCCAGCTAACTCACCATACTCTTTAATTTTCTTTAACAACAAAGGCATCACTTGTACTGGGTTCTCGTTGATGAACATCACATCATCTGCAAAGGCTCTGTATTTATAGGAAAAACCTTTCAACTTCAATCCCTCTATTTCACTATCTTCATCAATTTGAGTC
This sequence comes from Heteronotia binoei, assembly GCF_032191835.1. NCBI lineage: Eukaryota > Metazoa > Chordata > Lepidosauria > Squamata > Gekkonidae > Heteronotia > Heteronotia binoei. Next base: position 3,682,369 of record NC_083233.1, read on the forward strand.
AACAAGACCTCTAGGGTCATTATAAACAACAATGGAGATAGAGGGCAACCTTGTCTAGTGCCTTTGCTGATCTTCAGTTGTTCAGTTAAGTCAGCATTCACACAAAGTTTTGCCTGTTGTTCTGTATATATTGCTTTAGTCATTCTTATGAAATAATCTCCTAAATTCATTTTCTCCATAACTGCAAACATAAAGTCCCAATTAAGATTATCAAAAGCTTTTTCCGCATCCGCAAAAAATAAGGCCACCTCCTTTTCTGGATGTTTTTAATAATATTCAACAATGTCTATTACATTTCTAATGTTATCCCTTATTTGCCTCCTAGGGAGAAAACCTGCTTGTTCTTCCTGAATAGAAATGTTTAAATGCTGTTTGAGTCTTTCCGCTAAAATTCTAGCAAATATTTTGTAATCATTATTCAGTAGTGAAATCGGTCTATAGTTTTTGACATTCGTGGAGTCTCTTTCTTCTTTTGGTATTAATGAAATAACCGCTTCTTTCCAAGAATCTGGTACCTTCCCGTCTTCTCTAATACAATTCATCAACTTTTGCATTTTGGGTACTAGTACATCCGCCAAGACTTTATAAAATTTTGCTGAAAAGCCGTCTGGACCTGGAGCTTTGCCTAATTTAATTGAACAAATCGCTGCTTCAATTTCAACCTTCTCAATTGGCTTATTCAAAAATTTTTCCCTATTATCATTCAAGGGTTTCACTTTTAATCTTTGCAGATAGGCATCATTTTTTTCTTTATTCATCTGTTGACCTTTATATAATTTGGCATTAAATTTAAAAAAACTCCCTTTTAATTCCAGCTTGATCTACAATTGCTTTCCCTTCCACACAAATTTTATTTACAAACTTTTTCTCCCTTTTTTTCTTAACTTGCCAAGCCAGATATTTCCCTGGTTTGTTGGCACCTTCAAATGATTTTTGCTGTAACCTTTTTAACATCCATTCCACCTCCTTGTTCAATAAATGTTTCAGCTGATTCTGCAAAATTGTGATTTCTTGCATTATTTTCTTTTTCCCCGGTCGTTTTTTTAGATCTTTTTCTTTTTTGCCTATTTCTGCTTGTAAGTCTTTCAGTTGCTTTTCTTTAGCTCTTTTGTCTTTGTTGTTCAATGTGATTAGTAATCCTCTCATCACTGCTTTATACGCATCCCAAACGGTCTGTGTTTTAACCTCTTGGTCTTCATTTGCTTGGAAGAAAGCTTTAGTTTCTTTTTCCAGAGACTTCACTACTTCCACTTTATGCAACAAATCCTCATTTATTCTCCATCTTTTGCTCTTTCTCATAACCTTCGCTGACCACATTAATGGATTGTGGTCTGCACCTATTTTCGGAAGAATTTCCATCTTATTTGTAATAAGTCCCAGGTCCTTCGTGGACCATAACATATCAATTCTTGAGAAGGAGTTATGCCTTGCTGAGAAAAAGGTATAATCACGTACATTAGGATTAAACTTTCTCCAAATGTCTTCCAGACTTTCTTGCTCTATTAAATCAAAGAAGGAGTTTGGTAGCTTCCCATCTTTCTTCTTTTTGTTTCCAGATCTATCCAGAGAGTTGTTAATGGTTCCATTGAAATCTCCCATTAACATAACCTGTTCATGAGTCACTTGGTTAAGTTGTTGCAAAATGTCTTTAAAGAAAACATCCTTCGCCCCATTAAGGGCGTATAAACCCAACAACAGTGGTTTTTTTTCATTTATCAACACCTCCACTGCAATGTATCTGCCATCATTGTCTTTAAAGACCAGTTTGGGTTCTAGTTCTTTTTTAATGTAAAAAACCACTTCCCTTTTTTTTTCTTTAGCTAATGAAACAAATTGTTCTCCCAAAGCCTTATTCCATAAAAAATTGTAATCCAATTGTTTAATATGCACTTCTTGTAAACAAATTATATTACATTTCTGCTTGTTAATCCAATGAAAAATTGCCCTTCTTTTTTGTGGTGAATTAAGTCCATTTACATTCCAAGAAATTAATTTGTAATCCATAATGTTTTCTCAGTTATTCTGTACCTTCAAATTCTTTATTGTCCACAAAAAATTCATTCATTCCTTGGGTGTCAACTATTATTTTTCGCAGTCTTTTATATTCAAAGCTAAGACCTTCTGGTAGTATCCATGTGTACCTTATGTTCTTCTCCCTTAGCTTGTCCGTCAATTTCTTAAATTGTTTTCTGTCACTAACGACCTTTCTCGGCAGCTCCTTCATTATTCGTATTCTGCTTTCCTCCCTCACCATTGGGGTTTCAAATTGCTTGCTTAAGATCCTTCCCACCACGTCTCTCCTGGTAAACTTCACTACAACATCCCTGGGTAGTTTACGCTTCCTGGCAAATTCTAAATTAACTCTATATGCATAGTCACATAAACGCTCCACCTCCTCCAAATCTTCTTCCAAAAATTCAGCCATAATTGTGACAATATTAGTCTTTACATCCTCCCGTTCATTCTCAGGCACTTCCCTTAGCCGAATCATGTTCTCCATCAACTTACAGTCTTGTAGTATTGCTTTGTCTTGCATTTTCTTAATGGTGGCATCTTGATCTCTAATTTTCACTTCTATCTCATCAGTCTTTTTAGCTGTTGCTTGAGACTCTTTCCTTAAGTCCTCAATTTCCTTCTTAAATTCTTTCTTTATCTCTTCAGCGCTGGAGTTTATTTCCATAGTTAATTTTTTCTCACTTCCAGTTATTAAATCTCTCATTACTTTCAAAATTCTTGCTTCCATAGCTTTCAGTTGTTCATGAACTTGTTTAGACATTTTACCCTCTCCCAGTGAGGCAGCTCTTAACCTTGTAACTCTTGGTTCCAACTTCTTCTCAGACATTACTGACTGCCCATTGCAAATAGTGGATTTTTAATTGGTAACTTCAATCTCCAATCTGATAGTTGCATTTAACAGAGCAGAGCATGCCCTTTTCAACAAGCCTAAGAATGCCGTCCTCAGAGCTTCCTAGCACAAGATATTAATTTTTAAAGTTCCAAGCCTCACTTTTTAAAAAGTTTTCCTTTTACCCTCTAGGGCTTGTTTTCCATTTTCAAGCACATAGTCCAAGTTATTTAGCCCTTAGGGGATTGTTTATATATGTTTTAAGTCCTTTTATAATCCACTTTCAGGTTATTTAGTGAAAATCTTTTGGCCTTTCTGTAATTAGCCTCCAGTGTTTCTCTATGATTACTGACTCTTGCAAATATCCGGATGCTTGGATGCTCCTGTTCACTCCACACTTACTTCCTTACTCTCTAGCATTGAAGTGTCTCAATGGTTACAGAAAACATCACTTCCTGCTTTAAGGAGAGAGTCAGCAGCTTGTTATGACTGGGGGTTTTTTTCAAAGCCACAGGAATCAATAACAAAAGGTATTTTTCTGCACATTTCTGCTTTCTTTTAAGTCTGAAGAAACAACTTATACCCCCTTCCACTTCTCCTTGATTTTCCACTTTGAAAAATAGTTCTGGGTCCCAGATCTTCCCTTTTAACAAGCTTAAATTACTCCCAGAATAAAAGATAAGGATCTTTACCTCGTTAGCAACGTCTAATTTTCCATTACCGTCCTCTTTATCTCAGAAGTTGTTGTAGTCCATAGGAAGTTGAAGCTTTAGTGAGTTTATGTCAATTTAATGACTCCAAGGATTCTTTGTAGGCGGTGGAATGCAATTCTTCATCGGGGAATCTTCAAAGCCGAAAAAAAACCCCTTCTGGGATCGTTCGTCAGCCAAAGTGAATTCCTCTCTAAATAAACATGCATGCCATAGACAAGTTCCTTTTACTGGAAAAAGTAGACAGTAGGCTTTATAAAACCTTTTCTGCCCAAAAACAAAGAACCTGGTCTGCTCCACACAAGGAAACAGGGCAGCTCACTAAGCTTCAACCCCGGAAGCCAGGAGCTGCGTAAATTTTATGAAGAGAATAAAGAATTTGCACCATGATGAATTATAAATTATTATCTTGGAATGTAAATGGACTAAATTCACCACAAAAAAGAAAGGCAATATTTCATTGGATTAAAAAACAAAACTGTAATATAATTTGCTTACAAGAAGTTCATATTAAACAAAAGGATTATAATTTTTTGTGGAATAAACAATTGGGACTGGAATTTTTTTCATTGACTGAACAGAAGAAAAGGGGTGTGATTTTTTATAGTAAACAATAATTGGATCCAAAAATAATATTTAAAGATAAAAATGGAAGATTTGTGGCAGTAGAAGTAATAATAAATGCGAAAAAACTTATTATTGAGGCTGTATGCACCAAATGGTGCAAAAGATTTTTTTTTTAAGACATTATAAAACAACTTGATGAAGTGACATACGACCAGGTCATGATTATGGGAGACTTTAATGGAACAATTCAGAATACATTGGACAGACCTGGGGGAAAAAAATAACAATAAAGAAGGAAAACTGCCAAAATCCTTCTTTGAACTGGTTAAACAAGAAAACTTGGAAAACATGGAGAAAATTTAATCCTGAAGTACGAGATTATACATTTTTTTCAGCAAGACATAATACTTTTTCCAGAATTTACATGTTACGGGATACGAAAGATTTAGGCCTTAAAACTAAGAAAATAGAGATCTTACCGAAGATAGGTGCAGATCATAACCCAATATTATGGATTACAAAATTGTCTTAAAAAGTAAGAAGATGGAGATTAAATGAAGATTTACTACAAAATAAAGAATTAGTGACATCTCTAGAAAATGAAACTAAAGCTTTTTTCCAAATAAATGATAAAGATGATATAGAATTTCAGATGGTGTGGGGTGCTTATAAAGCCGTAATGAGAGGAATATTAATTACATTAAACAATAAGGACAAAAGGGCAAAAGAAAAACAGATGTTGGACATTCCAAATGAAATAAAGAAAAAAGAAAGAGAATTGAGGAAAAGGCCAGGGAAAAAGAAAATTATAAGGGAGATTACAATACTACAAGCACAAATGAGACATTTGTTAAATAAGGAATTGGAATGGAATTTGAAAAAATTACAACAGAAGTCCTTTGAGGAAGTGAATAAACCTGGAAAGTATTTGGCCTGGCAACTGAAGAAAAAGAGAGGAAGTAAAATTATTAATAAAATTGTGGTTGATGGAAGAGAGATGGTAGATCAAGAAGTACTATGCTAAATTATTTAAAGGTGTTAAAGTAAAGAAGGAAAGGATGGAAGCGTATTTGCAAAAGATTAAAATAGCACCCTTAACTGAATATATGAAAAAAAAATGAATTATCCAATTGAAAGAATAGAAATTGAAGCAGTGATTAATGCAGTGAAAATTGAAAAAGCACCTGGGCCAGATGGATATACGGCAAATTTTTTAAAATTTTTTAAAGAATTAGTGCCGAAACTTCAAAAATTTATGAATATGATAAGAATAAAAGGGAAAATACCAAATACATGGAAGGAAGCTGTAATTTCTTTGATTCCTAAGGAAGATAGAGATGTCACGAAGGTAAAGAACAATAGACCAATTTAATTACTAAATAATGACTATAAGATATATACAAGAATTTTGGCAGAATGACTTAAACAACATTTGATAAATTTCATAAAGGAAGATCAAGTGGGATTTCTCCCTAAAAGGCAAATAAGAGACAATATTAGAACTGTTGTAAACATTGTAGGATATTATGAAAGACATCCAGAGAAGGAAGTTGCATTATTCTTTGCAGATGCAGAGAAAGCTTTTGACAATTTGAACTGGGACTTTATGTTTGCAGTAATGGAGAAAATAGAGTTGGGGGAAAACTTTATAAGAATGATAAAGGCAATATATACTGAACAACATGCACGGTTATGTATAAATACAGATCTTACAGATGAAATGATAATCAGCAAAGGTGCAAGACAAGGTTGTCAGCTTTCACCTTTGTTGTTTATAATGACTCTTGAAATTTTATTGATACAAATACAAGATAAAGAAATAGAAGGGTTGAGAGTTAAAGGATTTATTTACAAATATAGAGCATTTGCAGATGATATAATGTTTATAAATGAAAATCCTACACAAGTAACACCTTTGTTGTTAACTAAAATACAAGAATATGGAGAACTGGTGGGATTTTATGTTAATAAAGAAAAATCAATTTTTTTATGTAAAAATATGCAAGTAAATAAAGAAAAGGAGTTGCAGAGACTAACAGGATGTGAAGTTACCTCTAAAGTAAAATATTTGGGTGTGGAAATAACAATGAAAAATATTGACCTGTTCAGCAGAAGTGATAAAAATAACAGCTGAGACAGGTGAGGAAAAATGGCTGTCATACAATCAACTATTAAAAATACAAAGTGGCAAAATAGAATTAAAAACTGCTATGGAGTTGAATAACAAATATGATTGGTTTCAAATGCAACAAATAAAGAGTTTGGTGGAAAATGATATTAAAACTGAAGGAATAAGACGAGAGCAAACAGAAATGGAGAAGTTCTGCTTGGAGATAATGAAAAATTAATTGCAAAAACTTATAAGTTACTTTTAAAATGGTCTACAGAAGATGAAGTAGTGAAATCTCAAATGATTAAATGGGCAATAAATGTAAATAAAGAAATACAGATGGATACATGGGAATATTTATGGAAGAACTCTATGAAACTTTCAACATGTCAGAGTATTAAAGAGAACTGTTTTAAAATGATGTATAGATGGAAAATGCTCCTAAAAAATTGGCAAAGATGAATAACAAGATGCCAGACAGATACTGGAAATGCAAAAACCATGAAGGTTCTTTCTACCATATGTGGTGGACTTGTGAAAGAGCGAAAAAGTATTGGCAGATGAATTCAAGAAAGCCACAGAGACTTTTCTGTTGGGATTACAAATGGAAAAATTTCCAAAAGAAGATAGAACTATAATTTGGTACTTGCTTTCAGCTGCTAGGACACTATATGAGCAGTTATGGAAGCAAGAAAAAATACCAGAAAAATGGGATTGGATTGTAAAAGTTATGACATGGAGTGAGATGGACAAATTAACAAGAACTTTAAGAGACTATGATTTAGAAGATTTTAAAAGGGAGTGGAAAAAATTTAGAAGTTATGTAGAAGACGAGTGGAAAGTAAAAGGACTTTGGACAATTTTTGATAATGATTAAACTTTAGAAGAAAGAAGACTATTAATTTTAGTTCTTAATAATTAAGGGTACCTTTTAATGTTAGTATTTTGAGTAAATAACACTGGCGGAGATTAAGTAACTGGGGGAGGGGTGATTAGAAAGAAGCATATGGGATAGATGAAAAGAAGTTATTAACGGAAATTGTTACCATATGTTATCAATAAAATTGTTTAAACAGACAAAACTCCCAGTTCTCAAGGAAGTGGTGTTATTTTTCATGTCTTCCCTGGTCTGAAATTACGAGATTCCACCATTGCTGGACATCATTATCACCTTCACCTTCCTGTCTCTCTGCTGTTGTAATCATGTCTGCAAGTACTACATACAAGTAGACTTGCCAAGCCCTGGATATGTGCAAATCCGTTTGGGATGTTTGGCTTCCCATGCCAGGGACAGTTTGAAGTTTTAAACAGCATAGTCTTAAGAAGTGTTTAAGATGCACTTCTGCAATTGCATCTGTGCTCCCACATTACCCAAAGTTTAGGAACTCTGCTTAGCAGATGGGCAGCAATACAACCACAATCAGGCTTCCTGCCCCATCTTTTTATGATTAAGGGTTTTTAAAAATTGTGTAGATAACAACTGAGTAACAGCAAATCAAATCTCATTCATTATTATATGGCATTGTGTGGCATTATTATATGGCATAGCCACGAAATCCAAAGATTGTCTGACAACCTTAAGTTCGAACTCTTTTGTTGTGAGCTAGACTTACAGAGGGAGGTGTTGAGAGAGCTCTCAAAGAGCTGTGACTGACCAAAGCTGGCTTTATGCAGAGGAGTATGGAATCGTACCCAGTTCTCCAGATTAGAGTCTGCCACTTAACCACTACACCATGCTGGCTCCCATCAAATCACATTCGCCAGTGCTACACAGATGAATACAGGGATACATGATAATCTTTGGCATGCTAGACCACCCTAAAGGTTAACTCTGGGAACAACCACACCCAGGGCTTTTTTGGTTTTTTTAAGCAGAAATGCACCGGAATGCATTTGGTATCAGGGGGTGTGACCCAATATGCAAATGAGTTCCTGCTGGGCTTTCTCTACTAAAAAAATTCTGTGTGAAACAATGGTGATGTCAGGGGTGTGGTCTAATATGCGAATGAGTTCCTGCTGGACTTTTTCTACAAAAAAGATCTGACTACACCCAAACCAGAGACTCCTTAAACAGAAAAACAGAATTTATTTTAACGTGCCCAGGTTCAAGAGCAACAAGTTCAAGGAGCCTGATTTGAGTTTACACAATACATTTGTAGAAATTAGAAAATAACTTTGTTACAACTTCCAGCACACAATTTTCGGTGGGAAAACAAATGAATGGTGACCAGACAGACCTATGCTACTGTTTAGACATGTGACTATTCTTTTACCCAGTTTCCGAACTAGTTCAGTTTAACTGTACCTGTTGCTGTCAATCACAGACAGGTCAATCTCAAGCCAAAGTTCACTCCCAGTTTGTTTCTAGAAACTTAACTTTTGACACCTATTATCACACCAAGACTCTGCCCCGCACCATCACACATTGCTGAAGGCTAGAGATGCTGTGAACTTCAGCAGTTGAACATGCGGTTTGCAATAGCCATGATCATTCAGCCGTGGATCCCTTCATTTCTCTGACATCTGATCTGAGCAGCTGCCAAACAGTTTTGCAGTTTTGTGCAGGGGTGGCCCTAGGGCACTTGGAGCCCCAGGCAGACTGACTGCCCACTGCCTCCCTCTGCAGGGGCACCCCAGGCCACCTCCCTCTCCACCCCCTCCCCCGTGCACTCAGAGGAGTGCTGCCAGCCTCTGTCAAGCACTCTGATTCAATAGAGGGCAAAATGGTTGAAGTTTGGTCAAGTAATGGCCCAGGGTATCATTCAGTTACAACCCCCCTTCTCACGTTCTTGGAGTCATCTGGCAAGGTATGTTTACTTAAAGGAAGCATCTCGCTTTGTTTTAGTGCCAACACTTCCCCTAAAAATCCCAGGCTTCTCTTGGTCTCATCTTGGTCACAGGCTGGCATTAGAAGGCTATGGCTAGGTAGAGGAAAATTACTGCTTTGCCCTTTGAACTCTGAATTCCAAACATGTCTGTTTGTATCTATATAGCTGAGTGTAACCATACCTTTTTTAGTCTTCTCAAAGACAAAGTCTTATCTGCAACATGGAGTTTCAATAAAGACGTAACCTTGATTAAAAACAAAGGAGTCTACTCTTGAACTACCTGTGCTTGACATTTTGAGAAGACTCCCTTTTTGTGGGATTACAACCGAATTTGAAAACCCTGTACACTGGCTGACGAAGGTCCAGACAATGGGGAAGAGCCCACAGACCCTGGCACTCTGGCGGGCAGAGATCCAGACCCAGGAGCAAGACCCAGGCCTCCTCTGTGGCACATCCTAGATGCCTGGAGGCATGTCAGGAGAGGCTCCCCGCTACACGTGCAGCGGCTGTTTATCACACTAAAAGATTGGGGTTCATGCCAATCTACCACACTGATGGATGAGAGGCTGGAGCACTGGGAAGCGATCCTGGAACTTCGCCCCCTAAGAGCATGGCCAGAAGAGGGGAACCCAGGAACCTCGGAGGCGAGCGGAGGTGATGGCAGAGAGGATCGAGGCACGGATCTGATCCCTGAGGAGGAGGGAGAAGATCAAGATCCTGACCTGAGGGACTTCTTCCAACTCATAGAATCAAGGATGTGCACTTTCACCTTCCCCATTCTTATAGACAGGACCTTAGAGAAGACTGACTCACCACCTCTTTCATACTCTCACCATCTAAACCCTTCACCATTCAGGATATTAAGATCGTCTCCTGGAATGTGGCTGGCTGGCAGAATAAGGCTAAGGATGCTGAGTTTATAAGATATCTTAAGGGGTTTGATGTTATACTACTACAAGAAACCTGGACTCCACACCAGATCCAACTAGAAGGGTACAAGTCCTATTCCCTCCCAGCCTTCAGGAGTAATACAAGGGGTCATTTTCAAGCAGGATTGTCTATACTTGTCTCCTCACATTTTGCCTTGGAACACATCACTCTACAGGCAAACATCTCTATGGTGCAGGTCGTCAAGCTTCTCCTCAAAAAATTCTCCTTAATTAGAGACTTCTGGTTTTGAGTCCTGGAGGATTGAGGCGCTTCTCACTAGAGGAGCAGACCAGAGCCTCTGTTCTGGGCAGAGAAGGCGATCCTAACGCCTGCTGCCTTCTTCTCTAAGGCAGGGAGAAGTCCAAGACATGCATGTTAAGTTCTGAGGGGATTTACTTTTGCTGACTAGGAATTCCAGTGGGGTTCCTTTTTGGCTTTGAAGGGTCCCCGGAGAAGGATTGCATTCCAACTTCTGAGGTCATTAAATTGACTTAAATTCACCAGGATTCAAAGCTTCTTTGGAACTGAATAACGTCTACTTTTGAAGAGAATGATGTTTAAAAGGGTCACAATTTTAAAGGTAAAAGATCTTTATCTATCACTCTGGGACTAAAATATGACTTATTTCAAATAAAGATAAAGGTCTGGATCCAACTATGTTATGTTAAAGTAAGGAAGATAAAGGAGGGGATAAATTTGGGATTAATGAACTTGGAGAAATAAGGTTAAAAGAAGAAAAACAACTGTTGTTTTGCATACATGTGGTTGGGCTCAACAACCCCCTCTGAAAACAGATCTGCTGACTTGTGGTATGTCACAGGAAATGACGTTACAGAACTAACGAAGACTTCTCAACCACTGAGAACGAGACTTCATGGCAAGAAAGGAAGGAAGTGGCCATTAAGAGAAGGGAAAACTGCAAGCCTCCTAACCTTCTTTGGGACTATAAATCATAGAGAAGTATGGGTGGCCATTAAAAGAAAGTCAAAAGTTTAGAAAATTTTAAAAAGTAAACGGGACTTTAAAAAATAGTGGAGCCAGCAGATATCATCATTAAAAGGTGAGATCTATTGGACTATATGTTTTGATTCAATTTTGGAGCATTTAAGAAGAAAAAGGAAATTTTTTAAAAAAGGAACAGAAAAGCCACGTATGCCATTTTGAAGAAAATAAAACCTTAAAAAAATAATATCTCGACTCAGGAGCCTCTGAAAACAGCGATTTTAGGCTCATCTAAAAGGGCATGCTTTAATCTATAAGACAGTGATATTAAAAATTAATTTGATGAGGTCAACTTTTGAGCCTATTTCAGCAATGGGCAGACAGTGATGTCTGTGAACAAAGCAGGAGCAAAGCAGTTTCGTACAAGGGCTAGGACACTTGAAGAAGCAAAAATGTCTAAATGGCAGGAGGCAATAGAGGCCATGGAGGCAAGACTGGTAAAAGTAATAAAGGATTCAATAACAGAGAGTAAGAAAGAATTAAAAAAAGACATTGAATCCAATGCAGAGGTGATTAAAAAAGAATTTAAAAAAGAAATTGAAGATCTCAGAAAAGACTCCCAAGCAGCATTAAAGAAAGTGCAGGAGGTTGAAGAGAAGGTGAAAGACCAAGATACAAGAATTGACACAGTGGATTCCACTATAAAAAATGCAGGAGAAAAAAGTGCTACAAGACTGTAAACTAATGGGAAATCAGATTCATCTGAGAGGGGTGCCTGAATCTATTGAGACTGATTGAAGGACTACATAATAAAAATCATTGCTGAGTTTTTGGGGATGACCCTGATGAAACTAGTTATTTTTACGACTATATTTACAGGGCTAATTCAGAGTATGCCAGAAAAAACTACCAAGAGATGTGGTTGTAAGATTTGTGACAAAAGACATGGTGGGAAAGATTCTAAGTAAACAATTTGAAAATGCATTGGAGGTGGATGGTAGTCGTGTAAGAATCATGAAAGAATTGCCAAGGAATGACAGGAGAATATACAAAAAATTGACTGAAAAGCTGAGAGAAAATGAAATGAGATACAGATGGATACTTCCAGAGGGTTTAAGTTTTGAACACGAAGGGAAGAGATTTATAATTACAAGCACCCAGGAAATGACGAAGTTTTTGGATGAACATAAGGAGTTTGGGGGTACAGACTAAAAATAGAAAATCATGATAGATTACAAATTAATATCTTGGAATGTAAATGGACTTTATTCACCACAAAAAAGAAAGGCAACGTTTCATTGGATTGGGAAACAAAAATGTAATATAATTTGCCTACAAGAAGTACACATTAAAAATTGATCATAAATTTTTATGGAATAAACAACTGGGTGTGGAATTCTGTTCATTGGCTAAGGAGAAAAAAAGGGGAGTTGTTTTCTATGTTAAACAAGAATTGGACCCAAAATTGATTTTTAAGGATGATGATGGCAGATATATTGCGGTGGAAGTGACGTTGAACTACAAAAGAACTTTTTATTGGGATTGTATGCCCCAAATGGAGCAAAAGACTCTTTCTTTAAGGACATTATGCAACAATTAAACCAACTGACGTATGAGCAAATCATGCTAATGGGGGATTTTAATGGAACAGTTAAAATATTCTGGACAGATCTGGGGGAAAAAATAATGAAGGAAAATTACCAAAGTCATTTTTTGAGTTAGTAAAACAAGAAAGTCTGGAAGATATATGGAGGGAATTTAACCCTAAAGAATGTGATTATACTTTCTTTTCAGCAAGGCATAATTCTTTCTCAAGAATTGATATGCTATGGAGTACAAAAAATCTTGGACATAATGAAAAAAATAGAGATTCTTCCTAAAGTAGGGGCAGACCACAATCCATTAATGTGGTCTACAAAACCCATGAAAAAGACTCTAAGATGGCAGATAAATGAAGATTTGCTACAGAAAAAGGAAGTAGTGGTGTCTCTGGAAAAGGAGACCAAGTCTTTCTTTCAAATAAATGAAAAAGAGGACATTCAATTTCAAACTGTGTGGGGTGCGTATAAAGCAGTAATGAGTATTTTAATTACACTGAACAATAAAGACAAAAGAGCCAAAGACAAGCTAATGTTGGATATTCAGAAAGAGATTGGAAAAAAGGAGGAGTTTAAAAAGAGACCTGGGAAAAAGAAAATTATAAGGGAGATTACAATATTATAAAGTCAATTGAGACATTTGTTAAACAAAGAAGTGGAATGGAATTTAAAAAGACTTCAACAGAAATCTTTTGAAGGAGCGAATTAACCTGGAAAATATTTGGCCTGGAAATGAAGAAAAAAAGGGAGACTAAAATTATTAATAAAATTGTATTGGAAGGTAAGGACATTGTCGACCAGGAAGGAATCAAAAGAGAATTTTATAAATACTACGCTAAGTTGTTTAAAGGTCAAAAGGTGGACAAGGGAAAAATTGACATATATTTACAGAAAATTAAAGTAAACCCCCTAACAGAAAATATGGAGAAGGTATTAAATGAACCAATTGAAAGAGGAGTGACGGCAATTAATTCAATGAAATTAGGGAAAGCACCTGGTCCAGATGGTTTTATGGCAAAATTTTATAAAGTGCTTGTGGAAGTGCTATCACCAAAACTTCAGAAATTGATGAATATTATAAGAACATATGGGAAAATACCTAATACATGGAAAGAAGCAGTTATCTCGTTGATACCGAAAGAAGACAAAAACGCCACAAACGTAATAAACTATAGACCAATTTCACTACTTAACAATGACTATCAAATATAAGCTAGGATTTTAGCAGAACGCCTTAAACAGCATTTGAACAATGTACAGCGACCCCATTACTCTCATCCTGAGTGGTGCTGGTTCCTCCGCGACCCGCTGGTTGGCACCCTTTAGAGCAGGTCGTCCTCATTTCCAGATGACTCGTCCATCCACACCAGCTCACTCAGCTTGTCAGCAATGAGGGCGTTGTCCTCCGGCTTCCCGGCGGTTGCAGCGCTGCCTTTCGCTGCTTCCTTAGGCCGGCTCGGTGTTTTCTTCAGCCCTGGGGTGCCCGGCTTGGGCGCACTCAGAGGTGCCCGAGGAGGGTTGAGGCAATTGCTGGCCAGATGGTTAGGGTCCCCGCATCGAAAACACTTGCGGGACCCCGCAGCCTTGCCACCGCCGCCTCCTCAGCGTACTCTCGAATCGACTTCAATCCTCGCTGCATGTCACGCAAGGCTGCTAACACCCAGGTCTCTTGGAGGGGGTCTTCGTACTGGGCCATCAAAGCCTGAAGGAACGTAGCAACATAGTCCAGTTCCGGGCTCATGGCTTCGTACAGGCTCACGTACCATCTTTTGGCGGCCCCCTTCAGTTTTGATTCCAGGTAGTCCACTTGACTGAATTCATCAGGGAACGTGTTTCCCCAGTAGTGCATGTAGCTGTTGGCCTGGATCGTAAAGTATTCCACCTCCTCTGGGTCCCCATTGAACGTAGCATCTAACTCCCATCCATGGCCCCTTTCTCTGGGCGCCGGAGGTGCCGCCGGTCTAGGTGCCAGTCCCGCAGGTGGTGGAGCAGCCGGTGCCCCCAGGGCTGCCGGCTTCCTGCTCGGAGGGGGTGGGTGAACCCTCCGGGGCCCGGGCAGTCCCATGGCTTGGTTGATCTGCCTGGGGATCTCCCCCGCCATCCGAGTGGTCATCGCCTGCATCTTGTCCCGCAGTCCCTTGACCACGTCTCCACCTCCTTGTGCACCATCACACGGAACTCGCGGGCCACCTCATCTTCCTCCTCCTTCGGGGCCAGGGCCTCCGGATCCCTCTCCTCCAGATCG